>NC_138192.1:93611832-94176832 GCF_964194105.1 Spermophilus citellus
GCTCAGTGAAGTGGCACACCTGTTCTCAAACCTAGTCCTCCTTAGCTGAGCCCTAGGGACATGGGGCTTATTTCCTAAAACGACTTTACATGCTTGAATTGGTTTTAAATGTATCCAGTCTTTGAAAGTGGAAGGAAGTTTGTAGCAGGGTCTTCTATGAAAAGTTTAGAGAAGAATAAGTGCTAGCCCATATTGGGTCAGGGATTGATAATGGAACAATGTTATCCTTCAATGGCAATATCTGCATGTAAGCCCATCAATTAGCAGGTCATTTGCTGTCTCATTTGTTGAATTTCTATCTTCTGTTATCTGTAGCATCCAGGGAATATTTATAAAGCCTGACCCAAGACCCCACCCTTAATGAATATACCTGCTAGTTAGGAAGATGAGTTGAAGACATGTACCAAGGTCCTCAATTTCCTCAGATAACTGATATCCACTTAAAGTGAATACTTAAAAATAGAATCAAAAAGGTAAGAAGATTTGATAAGACTTTTATCCTTAAAAAATAAAGCAAAGCAATTATTAAAATTAATTTAACTTATATTAAAAAATTCAGTTGGTCAGGGGTGTATTAAATATTGGAACAAAAGTTGAATCAAGTGTTGGTTTCGAGAAGTCAAATTTTCTAACAAAATTATTCAGTATCGCGATACCATGTCCTTTTGCATTTGACTTCTGTGGGCAAATCATAAAAAGTGTCATTATTTCAAAAATATTTGAGGGCTTCATCAATTTTCCAAGAGCCTCTCTTGAATTTTGACATTCAAATCATTTCCTTTTGAAGCACTTATTGTACATCTTCCACGTGGATTTTTTATCTTCTTCAAAATGTTAACTATTCCAGCTGCAGATTTTCATTTGTCAGAAGAGTTGCCCATGATTCAAGGGCTTTTCTAACATCACCTTCATCAACTTTATGATTTTCTACACATTTTGCAAGATGATTTCACATTATAATCACTTCACCCTGATTTTGCCTTGATTTGCACAGATTTTGCATTGCATTGTTGGAGATTATATAATCAGCTGGATAAATAGAGATGTTAGGGAGATGGCTTGTAAGGTGGGAAAGGAGAGAGGTTCTTTCTTAAGAAGAAGAATGATTTACATGTACACTTATTTATTTTTTAAAATTAATTTTGAATAATGAAACTATAGCAGTAATCTATTGATGTGTAACAAATCAGCCTGAAACCCAGTGGCTTGAAGTACTAGTCATTTTATTTACTGATGGTTCTGTGGCTGGCTAGGCAAGGCTCAGCTGGAATGGGTCATCTCTACTGGGCATGCTCATTCAGCTGTAGTTTGGGGGGATGAATACAAGATTGTCCTATTCACATTTCTGATGCTTCAGCTGATATAACTAGAATACTGAGTCTTCTCTTTTAGCCTCCAGAAACTCTGTCTGATCCTTTAGAAGGGAAACCAAATTTCTTCATATACTGCCTCATATCCTAAGGAAATAGATGCAAAAGTTGCAAGCGCTCTTAGAAAGGATAGGCTCTGGAACACTCCTTGTCACTTCCACCACAGTCTATGGTCCAAGCGGGTCACAGGCCAAGCTCAGATTCAAGCGAATGGTATAGACGCCACAAAGTTATGGGGAGAGCAGCAACCTTTCCCATGGCAAAATGGGAAGTAGCATGAGAGAGATTGCTGTAGTCATCCTTGGAAACAATCTACCTCAATGCAAATGTATTCTTTTAGAAGGCTGTTACAGAAAAAACTAAAGGCCTTTGGCCACAATTTCCATTCCATCTCCCTTTCTCTTTTATTTGAAGTAATTATTTTTGTGTTATATGTTGTCCAGCCTAGTAATCATGGGAATTATAAAGAGCTATGGTGTGCAAACCCTCCTGCCCTGTAAAAGACAGCATGTATCATGGTTAGTAATAGATGCAGACTCTAAAGGCAGCAAGAGTTAATATAAGGGTAAAGCACACAACCAAAGAAAACGCCATTAATGAATTAGAATTTGAGGTAACTCGATGTATCCGAATTCACCATTTAGTTCTCCTAAATTACATCCTATTTCTGATAGAAATTGGTAACATTTTTTTCTAGAAGAAAAATTTTTAAAATTGAATCTATCAATTACATACTATGAAGTTTCTTGGAAATTAAGTAGCGAAGTTTAGACCTAATACAATGACAGATAAAGGACTCCTGGAAGTGAAAGTGACTTGTTAAAGAATAATGACTGAAACAAGAGAATGCAAGAGGGTGGGGGGAGCTCAATAGCCTTTTTCCATGGGAAATAAGTGTGAGGCACTGGGGATGTAAAGATGAACTTATTGGCTCACCTTTGCAAGATTCTGACTTAATGGCAGGTAGGTAAATAAGGGTGTGTGTGTGTGTGTGTGTATATATATATATATATATATATATATATATATATATATATATACATACATACATATACACACACACAGGGGTGGCAACTAGAGAGGAGCTCAACTCTGCTGCCGTCCAGCAATGTGAGGGCAGGACAGTTTATATTTGGGAACTTTAATCTTCTAGTTGACCACCAACTGCCTACTTTTACCTTAGGTGTGCAAGTCACATAAGCATACAGGTTGCTCTAGGAAAATGCCTACTTTGTTACTGGCTAAGGCATTGGTCCCAAGATCTGTATGGTCTTCCATACAAAATACTTAGAAGCTGGGTATGCTGGTGCACACCAGTGATTCCAGTGGCTTGGTAGGCTGAGATAGGAGGATTGCAAGTTCAAGGCTAGCCTCAGCAACTCAGTGAGGCCTTAAGCAATTTAGCAAGACCCCATCTCAAAGAAAAAAATAAATAAATGGAAAGGTCTGGGGAATGTGGCTCAGTGATAAAGATCCCCTGGGTTCAACCCCCAGTACCAAAACCAAACAAATAAACAACAACAACAAAACCCAAAACGAAAAACAAAAAACAAACAAAAACAACTACTTAGAGAAGTACTACTCACTTATTTGTCACAATTCCTAACCCCGAGGCAGCTTAGTAGCCTCCTTGCTTGGCCCATGCATTGTTGGTGTAGTTAATTATGACAGTGATTGGAGTCCTGGAATGAGCCAGGAAATGGAAAGTCTTTTTTTCCCAGGGGCTAATGAGGCAGAGAAATCTAAGCTGGCTACTCCATGTATCTTTTCCTCTGGATCCCCATATTGGACTTCAAAAAATTTTCAAAGGTTGGGTTGCCTCTTGAGTAGGAAGCAATGTTGGGGTTGGATGAGTGAGTTAACCATATGAGCGGAAAAAAAAAACCAACATAATGACATCCACAGTCTCTATGTTTTAGGATAGTTTACATGCAATAATAGATAACCAGGAATATGCAATTCTTTAAGAATTATTGTTAACAGTCTTTATTTATTCCCTGAACCCCTCTGTCTAATACTTTTTAAACATATTACTATTCTTAAAGCTTAACTTGTAAGATTACATTATAAAACAAAGGGCTTTGTGAAAATATTCTTACTTAAAGAAAAGTCTAATGTGGGGCTAAATACCAAAGATGGTGGGATAAAGGCATGTTACTAAGATAAAATGGATTAGACAGAAAGCAGAGTGGGGTTGAAGGATATCTGACTGCATCTTTGTGAATCAGATGTACCCTGAATCCTGTACCAACTGCGCCCTGCAGTGGCTACAGGCAGAAAGTAAGGGGGCAGTTTTTGGAAAATCCTGAAGGTCCTCTCTGTACCTTATCCTTTGCCAAAGTGGTTCAGAGTGAAAAAATTATTCACTTTTCACTAGGAATATTAATGATGAAAAGCACATGAATACATGACTCTAATCTTTCCCAAAGTCCCCATAATAACCCATCAATGATAACAAAAGAGCAAGGTAAAAGGAATTGTTGTCTAAATGTGTGATAAAGCAAAAATAATATAGAATGTTGGCATTTAAGATAGATTTCACCCACTCTCTATGTGCTGTCACTTTAGAAACTCTAAGATTTTCAAAAATTCCAGATGGGCTTGTGTTCTCAAGGCCTCCTCTGGCTCTTTGGTGCACATGTTCCCATGTACCATCTTGAACTTCTCCATATCTGCCCAGTTGTGAACCCTGACCTTTCTTTAAGCATTATACAATCTACTCAAGGTATTCATCCTGAGTGTAGCAGATGTTAATGGAATTTCAGGGTCATAGTTGGGATGATTTCTGACATGTTGCTGGGTCTTCTGTTCCTATGTCTGTCTTGTTTTCTCCTTGGTTCTCCCACTAGTTCATGAAGGAAAATCATTCTCAAATACTGAATGTTGAGTCTTATCCTCTGTCCCAAGAAGATTTTTTTTTTTTAAAACCATGAATGAGTTTTTCCTTTCCTAAGAATTCTGGCACTGGTTAAGATAAATAAATAAACTCTTGTACTTTTTCTTGGTCAACTTCACAGGTAGGAAATCAAATTAGAAAACCATTCATTTATCATTTATTCATTCATTTAACAAATATTGAGTGATTCTTAGGTGTTGGGAAGACAGCATTGAACAAGAGACAAAGTCTCTTATCCTATAGAACACATGTTCTAAAAGAAGGGGAGTTGGACACTGATTTTAAATAAAAATACAATGCAATGTCGTCAGACAGTGGTAAGTACTGGAAAGAAAAATAAAGTACAGTAAGGGCCCAGAGAGTGTCCAGGGTGCTGTCTTAGATTGGTTGATAAGAGATTTCCTTTCGGACCACAGCCATTTAAGCAGAGATGTTGTAGAAATCCAGATGACAGGAAAGAACTTCTTCTATAGAATTGTAATTTTTTAACATAGTGAGGGCACGCAACTAAAGATTACATTTCCAGCCTCCCTTTGAGGTGTGGACAAATTCTATTCAATGGATGTGAGCAGTGATGTGGACTATCTTTAAATACTACCCTCCCAGGATCAGATGTATGCTCTTGTTGGGGCTCAGAAAATAATACCCCAAAGTCTGATATTTTGACCTGCTATGAAACCTTAGAATCTACCTCAAAATCAAGGTCCCTCTTATCTTCCTTTGTTTCCACACTCCTATCACAGGGAGGAACTTTGTGCAAAGTTCTCTTTTCTATATGATGGGATCCACCTAAAGAGGAACACAATTACCTTGAGTCTTGCTGAAATTGCATTAACCCGGTAAGACTAAACTCATATCCTATAAGGAGAAAGACTGAAGTCTGTCAACTTATCTGGACAGAACTTTGTTACTGTTATGGTTTAGATGTGGTGCCCCCTGAAAGTTCACATGTGAGACAATACAAGAAGGTTTGGAGGAGAAATTATTGGGTTACAGCCTTAGCCTAATCAGTGAATTAATCCCTGGGGGGATTAACTGAAGTGGTAGGGTGTGGCTCGAAGAGGTAGGAATTGGGGCATGGCTTTGGTGTATATATTTTGTATCTGGAGAATGGACTCTCTCTCTGCCTCTTGGTCACCATGATGTGAGCTGCTTTCCTCTACTACCCTCTCCCACCATGATGTGTAGGCTCAACCTCGAGCGCCTAGGAATGGAGTCGACCTTCTGTGGACTAAGACCTCTGAAACTGTGAGCCCTCAAATAAATTTTTCTTTCTCTATAATTGTGCTGCTAGGGTCCTTTAGTCACAGAAGTGAAAAAGCTGACTAAAATAGTTACCCACCACTGTGCCCTACTTCAGTCCCATGGAGAATCATTTTCAATCTTTGACTCAGGAGCCCATTGAACTTTGTCCCAGGCTGTTGTATATTATCCAAGATCATACAACAATGGTTTTAAGTTCTCCTAAAAACTATTTACTATTCTGCTAAAAATTGTCTATGTTCCCTTTCTCCCTATCCTTGGTGAAAAAGGGGATATAAGTTTCCTAATAATGTGATGAAGTGGGTGATTTTATTCAATTCTCCCATGTGGCGATTTTTTTCCACTTTTGTACATTAATACATCTACATGCTTCGCCTCCTATTTCATCTCTTTCGTCAGATTATCTCAGCAAATTTTCACCCCTTCACTCCACTGATCACTACCCTATTCCCCCCATACTTCTCTTTGCAGATAGCAAAAGCTTTCTGGTCACTGAAATGGAAACTGCTGAAGATTGAAAATGGCGGCTCTTTCTGTTCTCTGACTTTTGGAGCTCTTTCTCCTTGGTAAACAGAATAAATGATAAGCCAGACTTCCCAGGTTCAAATTCAGGAAGGTTGTATGACCTTGAACAAATTTTGCCTTTTCTTTCTAGGCCCCAGGTTCTTATCATAAAATGAGGATAATAATAATAATAATAATTCTTATCTTATTGCTGTGAATTGTTATTAGGAGCAAATGAGCTAATGTTTGTGAACTGTTTGGACCAGTGACTGGAACATGGTAAGCAGCATATGTGTTAAATACATAAATGAATAAAAACTCTTACTAATCTAATTGTTTAGTTCAGCCTCTTGGCTCTGAAGATGTGATTTCATTTTTTTCCCCATAAGTCGTTGATATGTTGTGTTGCATATACTATATTAAAAAGTAATACCCCTTCTGCTGTGTCTTTCTGCCTTGCTCATTTACAGAGTACTGTCAAAGAGTACTGTGTAGCACACTTTCAGGGAAATATACAGGGGGGCCTTGCCCTTATTTCCAGATAAATCAGTCGATTACTCTAAGTGACTTGCTACGTGCTCAGTGTAGACTTGGGGTTTTAGAAAATATGAAAGAAATATAAATCAAGGTCCTTATCCTGGTGAACTCAAGTCTTTTGGGAAAAGCAAGACTTACGCACAAGAAGCAATTAGAAGACAATACAAGGCAGTACCTAATGAAGTGTTGAAGTTGTCTCTTTTCAGCCTCAGGAAACCCCTTAACATCACAATAACCCTTAGCTTTTGCTTTTCTCATTGCAGAATCCTAAAGCAAACAGGAACTAAGGCAAAAACCTTTAAATTAAAAAAGTAATCTATTAATAATGCTTTTCTAATATTATGGTGCTTTTCATGTAGTTGTCTCAAGATATTGTTAAGACCTTGAAAAACAATACTTTAAGGAAGTGGGTGGGTTTTCCACTGTTTTTTCATAAATAAATGGATGCTTGGTGAAGTATAGGGCTCTGGATAGAATAGTAAGGTGAACATATTGATATGGTTCACTTTTTCTTTTCTTATCCGATCTTTTCTACCCTTCCATTCCTTCTTCATGACACCCTTCTACTATAAATGGAATCTTAAATCTCCACTATGAAGGAAATTCTAGAAAATTTTTGGTCACATGTTTCAGAGTTTCCTAAGCCTCATTTTGTTTTGGAAATTTTGTTTATTTTTGTTTCTAGAAATTTTATTTATTTTGTTTCTACATGACAGTAGGGTGTATTTTGACATATTATATATACATGAAGTACAACCCATTCCAATTTTAATCCCATTCCTCTGGTTGTATATGATATGGAGTTACTCGGATCATGTATTCATATATGATCTAGTAAGCCTTAGTTTGAAATTGTTAATTTTTAGGTTTATTTTGTGAAGTTATTCCTTGAAGCATCCTGAAAAATTCAAAAACAAAACAAAACAAAACAACAAAAACAAAAACCCCACCAAAATTCAAAGACAACAACAAATTCTAACCCAGTCTTAAAAGGAAATGATATTCATTTGAAAGCTTTGAGAAGGAAATTCCACAACCATTTTGGTAACCAAGTCTGGTATTTGTCAGGAAGTTCTTCTTCATAGATAATTTAAATCCTTATCGGAGCAATATAAAACCATTTCCTCTCATTCTGCTCTGTGTTTTGAGTTAATGAACATCCACATAATGGATTTATATAAATTACCTATTAATCTTCTTTCTGTAATTTCTACATATTCAGGTTAAAATTTAGGATCCCTGAGGAAAGCGAGGCTGTATCTATATAGAACCCTCTGCGACAAATGCTCTTTATCAAAAACATTCTGGCAATGCAGTATGTTTCAGCAATAAAATGTTTTTGCAGGCAAACACTGGGGGTAGCAAGAGCATTTGCTTGGTGTTGACACTTAAAAAGTACTTGAACCATCTTGAATTATCTCTGAATGCTAAAAATGTATAGTTCCAAATTCCTCTCTCTCTCTCTCTGGGCTCACATTTGTTTGCTGCAAAAAAAACTGTGGCTTTAGGGAAACTATGGCATTATTCCAGTTGAAAAAAATGAAATGAGCCAGAAACCCAGGTAACATAAGTAGGTGACAAGAGCAGAAGGGGTAGGGTTTGGCTAGCTGTTCTCAGGTGCTAGTTTTATTAAAACATATTTTTGGTTACTCTTCCTAAACTATTTTGGGCCACTGCACAGACACAATTGTCATATCAGGCCTGATTCATGGCAGACATGATGAGATGTAATAAAACCCAAAAGGAACTCAGTGTCTCTGGGTCTTACTTTCATCATTTATAAAACTAGCATATTTGAGTTCTAAGGCTTTTTCAAGTGAGAACATTTTGTAATTTAATGAATATTTTAATACATTTTTGCAGAGTACTTTTGTTAGTATTGTCTTGAGTTTTCTATCTTAAAAACAATATGGTATTCTTTAGTCACTGCTCACAGCCAAGGCAGTTTTTGAGAGGACTGAGAAATCAAGTGACTTGAACTTGATTTTTCAGGTCTGACTCTCATTACATGATACTGAGCACTCCAACTTGTGAAGACTGAGTTTCCTCACTTGTAACATGAAGGTTTTGATGGCATGATCTAATTAAATCATGCAAACATTTATTAGCTATTTCCTGTAATTAAGACCCTTCAATCTGACATGGGGGTGGAACTGAGGAAAACTCAAAGATAAAGACATGGAGAAGCTCTCAATGAAATTCAGGCCTGTGGGCAAGAAGGACAGCATTATAAAAGAAAAAAAAAGTTTTAGGAGCACAAGAGAGAGAATGAGTTGCTGAATTTCAAGTATTATGAAAGATGGTGTTCGCCTACAGCTGAAGAACACTTCAAGGAAAGAAATATTCGGTCTGCACTTGAAACACAATAACTGGTGTATGCAGTTCATTGCAGCAGCTACTTAGAACCACAATCTGCTATGGTGATTAGGCATGTCCATCTCTCACTGCTAATTTCACTCCTCTGCAGGGTGTAAGAGAAATGAAAACGTGGGAAGATGGAGTTTTTCCAGTTCAGGGGTTGACCTTTAAAAGAATCAGGGCAGAGAGAGGGTAATGAAGCCAGCAAGAGAAACAAGTGTAAATATCCCTGACACAAGACTGAACTAATTTAGGTTAAATGGGAGGAAGCCCGATCTAAATTAGAAAAAAAATATTATCTGAATTATAGGATTTAAAAAAAAAGAAATGCAATTATATTATTTTTAAGTATATCTGGTAAGTTGAACTAATTGCTAGAAAAGCATTTATAAGTTTAAGTGCTACTGGAATTTCCTTTTAATGAATAGATATGTTCTGATTCATTAGGACTGTCTTTTTGAATGCATATAATCTATGTGTTAACGGGTATAAAATGAAATGACTAATTGAGCACCTTAAATTTTGACCATTCTGATGATTTGTTTAGCGACCCCCTTTTTATATGACTAGTTCAGAGGCTAACTTGTGTCCAACGTGGAAGCATGTTCTAGTTTTCTTTTCTTTTTTTTTTTATTGGTTGTTCAAAACATTACAAAGCTCATGACATATCATCTTCCATACATTTGATTCAAGTGGGTTATGAACTCCCATTTTTTACCCCAAATACAAGTTGCAGAATCACATCGGTTACACATCCACATTTTTGCATAATACCATGTTAATGACTGTTGTATTTTGCTACCTTTCCTATCCCCTACTATCCCCCCTCCCCTTCCCTCTCATTTTCCCTCTCTACCCCATCTGCTGTTGTTTAATTCTCTCCCTTGTTTTTTTTCCCCTTTCCCCTCACAAACTCTTATATGTAATTTTGTGTAACAATGAGGGTCTCCTTCCATTTCCATACAGTTTCCCTTCTCTCTCCCTTTCTCCCACCCCACTCGTCTCTGTTTAATGTTAGTCTTTTCCTCATGCTCTTCTTCCATGTTCTGATCTTAGTTGCTCTCTTTATATCAAAGAAGACATTTGGCATTTGTTTTTTAAGGATTGGCTAGCTTCACTTAGCATTATCTGCTCTAATGCCATCCATTTCCCTGCAAAATCCACGATTTTGTCATTTTTTTAGTGCTGTGTAATACTCCATTGTGTATAAATGCCACAGTTTTTTAATCCATTCATCTATTGAAGGGCATCTAGGTTGATTCCAAAGTCTAGCTATTGTGAATTGTGCTGCTATGATCATTGATGTGGCAGTATCCCTATAGTATGCTCTTTTAAGATCCTCAGGGAATAGACCGAGAAGGGCGATAGCTGGGTCAAATGGTGGTTCCATTCCCAGCTTTCCTAGGAATCTCCACACTGCTTTCCATATTGGCCGCACCAATTTGCAGTCCCACCAGCAATGTACAAGTGTACCTTTTTCCCCACATCCTCACCAACACTTATTGTTGTTTGACTTCATAATGGCTGCCAATCTTACTGGAGTGAGATGGTATCTTAGGGTGGTTTTGATTTGCATTTCTCTGACTACTAGAGATGGTGAGCATTTTTTCATATACTTATTGATTGATTGTATGTCCTCCTCTGAGAAGTGTCTGTTCAGGTCCTTGGCCCATTTGTTGATAGGGTTGTTTGTTATCTTACTGTTTAATTTTTTGAGTTCTTTGTATGCTCTGGATATTAGGGCTCTATCTGAAGTGTGAGGAGTAAAAATTTGTTCCCAGGATGTAGGTTCCCTGTTTACCTCTCTTATTGTTTCTCTTGCTGAGAAAAAACTTTTTAGTTTAAGTAAGACCCATTTGTTTATTCTTGTATATAACTCTTGGGCTATGGGCGTCCTATTTAGGAATTTGGAGCCCGACCCCACAATATGTAGATCATAGCCAACTTTTTCTTCTATCAGGCGCAGAGTCTCTAATTTGATATCTAGCTCCTTGATCCATTTTGAATTAACTTTTGTGCATGGCGAGAGAAAGGGGTTCAGTTTCATTTTGTTGCATATGGATTTCCAGTTTTCCCAGCACCATTTGTTGAAGATGCTATCCTTTCTCCACTGCATGCTTTTAGCGCCTTTATCAAATATAAGAAAGTTGTAATTTTGTGGATTGGTCTCTGTGTCCTCTATTCTGTACCATTGGTCCACCTGCCTGTTTTGGTACCAGTACCATGCTGTTTTTGTTACTATTGCTCTGTAATATAGTTTGAAATCTGGTATTGCTATACCGCATGATTCACACTTCCTGCTTAGAATTGATTTTGCTATTCTGGGTCTTTTGTTTTTCCATATGAATTTCATGATAGCTTTGTCTATTTCTACAAGAAATGCCGTTGGGATTTTGATTGGCATTGCATTAAACCTGTAGAGAACTTTGGGTAATATTGCCATTTTGATGACGTTGGTTCTGCCTATCCATGAACAGGGTACATTTTTCTATCTTCTAAGATCTTCTTCTATCTCTCTCTTTAGGGTTCTGTAGTTTTCATTGTATAAATCTTTCACCTCTTTTGTTAGGTTGATTCCCAAGTATTTTATTTTTTTTGAGGATATTGTGAATCGGGTGGTTTTCCTCATTTCCATTTCAGAAGTTTTGTTGCTGATATACAGGAATGCCTTTGATTTATGTGTGTTGATTTTATATCCTGCCACTTTGCTGAATTCATTTATTAGTTCTAGTAGTTTCTTTGTAGACCCTTTTGGGTCTTCTAGGTATAGGATCATATCGTCCACAAATAGTGATATTTTAAGTTCTTCTTTTCCTATTTTTATGCCTTTAATTTCTTTTGTCTGTCTAATTGCTCTGGCTAGTATTTCAAGGACTAAATTAAATAGAAGTGGTGAGAGAGGGCATCCCTGTCTTGTTCCAGATTTTAGCAGGAATGCCTTCAGTTTTTCTCCATTCAGAATGATGCTAGCCTGAGGCTTAGCATATATAGCTTTTACAATGTTGAGGTAAGTTCCTGTTATCCCCAGTTTTTCTAGTGTTTTGAACATAAAAGGATGCTGTACTTTGTCAAATGCTTTCTCTGCGTCTATCGAGACAATCATATGGTTCTTATCTTTAAGTCTATTGATGTGGTGAATAATATTTATTGATTTCCGTATATTGAACCAACCTTGCATCCCAGGGATGAATCCTACTTGATCAGGGTGCACTATTTTTTTGATATGCTTTTGTATTCGATTCGCCAGGATTTTATTGAGGATTTTTGCATCTATGTTCATTAGAGATATTGGTCTGTAGTTTTCTTTCTTTGAAGTGTCTTTGTCTGGTTTTGGGATCAAGGTGATGTTGGCCTCATAGAATGAATTTGGAAGAGCTCCTTCTTTTTCTGTTTCTTGAAATAGCTTGAAAAGTATTGGTATTAATTCTTCTTTGAAGGTTTTGTAAAACTCCGCTGTATACCCATCCGGTCCTGGGCTTTTCTTGGTTGGTAGTCTTTTAATGGCTTCTTCTATTTCTTCCTTTGTTATTGGTCTGTTTAAATTGTGTGTGTCTTCCTGACTCAATCTGGGCAGCTCATATGACTTAAGAAATTTATCGATGTCTTCACTGTCTTCTATTTTATTAGAATATAGTGTTTTGAAATACTTTCTAATTATCTTCTGTATTTCTGTAGTGTCTGTTGTGATATTGCCTTTTTCATCCCGTATGTTAGTAATTTGAGTTTTCTCTCTTCTTCTCTTCGTTAGCATGGCTAAGGGTCTGTCGATCTTATTTATTCTTTCAAAGAACCAACTTTTAGTTTTATCAATTTTTTCAATGGTTTTTTTGGTTTCGATTTCGTTGATTTCCACTCTGGTTTTAATTATTTCTTGTCTTCTGCTATATTTGCTGTTGTTTTGCTCTTCCTTTTCTAGGGTTTTAAGATGTAGTGTGAGTTCATTTATTTGTTGGTTTTTTCTTTTTTTGAGGAATGACCTCCAGGAAATGAATTTCCCTCTTAGAACTGCTTTCATTGTGTCCCATAGATTCCGGTATGTTGTGTCTGGATTGTCGTTTATCTCTAAGAATTTTTTGATTTCCTCCTTTATGTCTTCTGTAACCCATTGATCATTCAGCAACATATTGTTTATTTTCCATGTGATGCTGGATTTTTCCTTGCTTCTTTTATCATTGATTTCCAGTTTCATTCCATTATGATCAGATATGGTGCATGGTATTATCTCCACACCTTTATATTTACTAAGAGTTGCCCTATGGCATAATATATGATCTATCTTTGAGTAAGATCCATGTGCTGCTGAGAAGAACGTGTATCCACTTGATGATGGTTGATATATTCTATATATGTCGGTTAAGTCTAGGTTCTTGATTGTGTCATTGAGTTCTATAGTTTCTTTATTCAGCTTTTGTCTGGAGGATCTGTCTAATGGTGAGAGTGGTGTGTTGAAGTCACCCATAATTATTGTGTTGTGGTCAATTTGACTCTTGAACTTGAGGAGAGTTTGTTTTACGAACGTTTCTGCACCATTATTTGGTGCATATAAATTAATAATTGTTATGTCTTGTTGGTGGATAGTTCCTTTTAACAGGATATAGTGTCCTTCTTTATCCCTTTTGATTAACTTAGGTTTGAAGTTGATTTTATTCGATATGAGTATGGCCACTCCTGCTTGCTTCCGAGGGCCATGTGAGTGGTATGATTTTTCCCAACCTTTCACCTTCAGCTTGTGTATGTCTTTTCCTATCATATGAGTCTCCTGAAGGCAGCATATTGTTGGGTTTGTTTTTTTGATCTAGGTTACTAGCCTGTGTCTCTTGATTGGTGAGTTTAGTCCATTAACATTTAAGGTTACAATTGAAATATGATTTGTACTTCCAGTCATGTTTATTTATTTATTTATTTTAGTTTGGCTAGTTTTTACTTTTTGATTTTTTTCCTCCCCCTTTACTGAGAAACCTCCCGCTGTTGGTTTTGGGCACTATTTTTCCATTTCTCTTCTTGTAGAATTTTGCCCAAAATGCTTTGCAGTGCTGGTTTTCTGGCTGCGATTGTTTTAGCTTTTGTTTATCATGAAAGATTTTAATTTCAGTCAAATCTGAAGCTTAATTTTGCTGGATACAGTATTCTTGGTTGGAGACCATTATTTTTCAGTGTTTGGAATACATTGTTCCAGGATCTTCTCGCTTTCAAAGTCTGTGATGAAAAATCAGCCGTTAACCTAATTGGTTTACCCCTGAATGTAATCTGCCTCCTTTGCCTTGTAGCCTTTAATATTCTCTCCTTGTTCTGTATGTTGGCTATCTTCATAATTATATGTCTTGGAGTTGGTCTATTACAGTTTTGGATGTTTGGAGTCCTGTAGGCTTCCAGCATTTGGCAATCCATTCCATCTTTCATCTCTGGGAAGTTTTCTAGGATTATTTCATTTAATAGGTTGTGCATTCCTTTGGTTTGAACCTCTGTGCCTTCTTCTATCCCAATGACTCTCAAATTTGTTTTTTTGATGAGATCCTATAACTCTTGGATAGATTGCTCATGAGATTTAAGCATCTTTTCAGTGTTGACTATACTCTTTTCAAGTTGATAAACTTTGTCTTCATTATCTGATGTTCTGACTTCTACTTGATCTAGCCTATTTGTAATACTCTCGTTAGCATTTTTAATCTGGCTTATGGTTTCTTGCATTTCTAAAATTACTGTTTTTTTTTAAGATCTCTATCTCCTGGTAAAGCTCATTCTTTGCAGTTTGAATTTGTTTGTTTAGTTCATTTTCAAAATATACTTTCAATTCTTGGACTTGCTGTCTCATGTCTTCTCTAAAATTCCGTTCTATCTGAGTTAGGTATGCCTTGATTTCTTTCCCTGTCCATGTTTCTGATGCTTCTAGGTCCTCCTGTAGATTTAAATTGTCCTGCATTATCTGTAATCCTTTTTTCCCTTGTTTTTTCATGTTGTTCACGTTACTTTCTAGCTGTGTTTGACTGCTTTGAAACTGCTTTCTCCTATACATTTGTTTTGGCTTTGTTTATCTCTGTTGTCTCTCCTTTGTGGTGGGAGATTATGCCTATAGATGTTGGGCTTTATTGTACTTTAGAGCTGATTCATTCAATTTATAAAGGGCTTCCGGATTTTGTATGCATATAGTCGTTTGTTTTTTATTCTTAGGACTTTAGGTTAGGTGCTATGCAGGTATAAGGGTTAGTATGTCTTGGCTACTTTAGAAGATGGCTCTACTGAAGGGGGATACTAACTGTCGATTGGATCAGGGTGTTGGTAGGAGCTAGGTATTTAGGAGCACTTTAGACGGCCTTGAAACATTCACCTATTTGCATTTAGACAGTTACACGAAATGGAGGACGTAATGCTTGGGATGAAAGTTGGGGGGAAGGGGAAGGTAGGTGCTCTTGAAAAGAAAGAAGGAGAGGGAGATACATAGCATAGAGGAGAATGGAAAGAGCAATAAAACTTGGAGGGTGAGAGAGAGAGGGAAAAGGGAGAGAAAAAAATACAATGAAATAGGAAATAAAATTAGGTCTTAGAGATCCATTTTCTTCTCTTCCCGTAGGCAAAGCTGTGCCCTCCTGGCTGAGTTTTGCCCTCAATGTGTCAACAGCAATCCCTGTAAGGCGGTTCCTGGGAGTTTCTCAATCCTGTTGGTCCAGAGCCATTTCACTTCTATGGCCCCTCCTCCCCTTCCTCCTGCCAGCCAGCCAGATCCTGCTCACCAGAGGCAGTTCCCCAAGGATTTGGTTACACTTTCAGCCTCACTGAGTGCTCTGTTTCCCTAACGACTGAGCACTCTCTCTGTCATTCATCTAAGCCCCAGTGCTGTGGAGCTGTGGTCTGGGAGTCAATTGTTTAATTTTTCCAGACCCCTTTGGTGAGCACACCTTCGGAATCTGGCGGCTAAGACCATTGGTGTCGCTGCTGGTGGTAATAGGAGTTGGGGGTCGAGGATCCCCTCTACTTCCCTCAGGCCCTACAGTCACAACCACACTGCTGGCGGTAGGAGGAGTTGGGGGTCTGGAGTGTCCTCTGTTTCCCTCCGCCCCTACCGTCACACCCTCTCAGTTCGCGGTTGGGGGAGTTGGGGGTGGGGAGTCTTCTCTGCTTCCCTCTGCCCCTACAGTCACGCCCACGTCACTGGCAGTAGGGGGAGTTGGGGGTCAAGAGTCCTTTGGCCCTTACGGTCACGCCCACGGAAAGATTTTGAAGTTTCCCGGTTGTTTGTATCTGGTGTGGGTGGGAGTCACACACCTGCTAAAGTAGATTTCGCTGGGAAGGAATCTCTTTGGCCGAACTTGGTGACTTTCCCTCTCTGCTATGGCAGGCCCCTGGCTCCTTGCCGGAGTGTCTGAAGGGAGGGGTGGAACTGGCTTGTCTCTGGTCTGACACAATCTCTGGTTTTAGTTCCCAGTTCGCTATTTCCTAAAGGCTTGGTTAGATTCCCTTCACATGGTCTCAGGGGTGGGGAGCCGTTTGCCGGGTGGGCGGGGCAGTTAGCAGAGCCGGGAGGGCATGGGCCGTCTGCTGGGCCAGGCCGGGACACTTCTCGCTGCGCTGGGCCACCGGGGCCACCTGTAGAGCCGGGCAGCTGCTGCCAAGTGGCCAAGAGCCGGGTGGGCGGGGTGGCCGTTAGCAGAGTGGGCAGGGCCGCCAGGAGAGCCGGGATGGCAGGGGCCATCCGCCGGCAGGGCGGGGACCCCTTTCGCTGAGCCGGACCACCGGGGACTGTCTGTAGAGCCGGGCAGCTGAGGCCAAGTGGCCAAGAGCTGGGCGGGTGGGGTGGCCGCTTGCAGAGCAAGAGCGGGGCTGCTAGGGGAGCCAGGATGGCGGGGGCTGTCTGCCGGCCGGTCGGGGACCCCTCTCACCGAGCCAGGCGCCGGGGGGCCGCCTGTAGAGCCGGGCAGCTGCGGCCACGTGGCTAAGAGCCGGGCGGGCGGGGCGGCCACTCACAGAGCGAGAACGGAGCCTCCCGGGAGAGCCGGGATGGCGGGGGTCATCTGCCGGTTTGGGCGGGCCACGCCGCTCCGGGCTGCCGGCCGCCCGCAGAAGTGGCTTGTGGCTGCGGGACTGGACCTCTGCGCCCGCGTGGCCGGCCAAGATCCACTTGTCTGGGACAAACTGGCACTTCTAATAAACCTACCAATTCCCGGCAGGTCCCCTCTTAATGGAATTTTGCTAGAAGTTCCTCAGTAGGTAGACTGCAGCTGATCCAATGGGTCTTTCTGATCCCGTTAATGTGGAGACATCGGAATCGCTGCTTCCTCGCCGGCGGCCATGTTGGATCCCCTGCATGTTCTAGTTTTCAAGTTCGTAGGTCTTGAATAAATGCTCTTGCTATGGCACTTGTGCCCTAGACATGATGCAACACTACTATAGTCAGATTTCTGGAACTGTAACCCCTAAAAAGTTGAAGCTAAGGAGATATCTTTAAGAGGGAGGCCAGCTGGTTGCCTTGGGTTGTCACCTACCATGAAGTGGTGAAGGGTGTGGCTGACAACTTTCGGGGAGCCCTTCTCAGTCAAATCATTGATAGTAGTTGAAGGATGAACATGAACAAATCGGTCAGGAGAACTGCTTACAATGTCTGCTCTGGCCTGGCTTTTGTTCAGGTAGCAAGGTAGTCAGATCCAGGCACTAGAAGCTGAGATGACAGCGTTTAAAAGGCACCCTGGAAGTGGAAGTGGGTTGGATGCAGAAGCCAGGAACAAGGAGCTACTTTTCACGAGAAGCATTGGAAAACCTGGTAAACAGTGTGTGATCTTCTGGGGTTAGCTTTGGGAACTAATCGGACTAATATTAAAATAGCAGGAATTATCATGAGCTGAACTTTGAGTGGCCCTCAGAGTTACGTGGCCTGAAATATCTAATTTTCCAGCTTGTAGGTCCAGACATGTAATCTTACTCACTTACTCTTTGATGATAAGATTTGGGAAAAGTCGATTCACGTTATTCAAATTCACAAGGGAGCATTTATGAAGCCAGGCACTAATTAATGAAGAAAGAACTATCTGGCATAATAAACTGAGTGTTCATTTCCTCTATTCTGGCTCATGGTACTAGAGGTTGTACCTCCTCCAGTATAAAATTACACGTCAGAAGCTTAGCAAGTGCAGAAAAGAAGCAAAAGAGATATAGCTAAAGATGTTTCACTGAGGTGAGTGAGGGTAACTATGCACTGCTCAGCCACATCTAGTTCTCCTGGATTTGGCTGGATTTCATGAATCTGAAGTGGAAAAAAAATATAAGAGCAATGCAGTAGACTTACCATAAAACTAAAAACACTGAATTTGAAAGAATGTGCTGTATTTCATGATTATGTCATTGTAATTTTTGATGTCAAAACTCTTCATTGTAGGGAGAGTAGCATTATCTTTGTTATATTCAAACTTGGCAGAGTAAAAATATTGGCAACCCTATTATTGTTCCTTATTCTTCCTGTTTCAAGGATGAATTGTGGTTCTACGAAATCCCAAAGTTTAAGAGCCACCAGTTTAGAAAAATTAACATCAGTGTACTAATAGTTTTCAAAGAGACCCATGGAGATAAATGTATTGCCACATCAAAGAGTATGTCAAATGTGTATGTGTGCATACATAGGTGTATATATTTATGTATTTTACAGTGGAAACAGAAGTTTCACAAAATAACACTGAACCAAATCTCATGCAATAAACTCTGATCTCTCCTGTCTTGTTAAAAATGTCAGTCACTATCCAATAATCAATTTTTGACCTACCAATGGGTCACAGCCTACAATTTGAAAAACACTGCAATAGACTCACTGTCCTCTCTTTCCAGGACAAAGCTGAATAAACACTGGCAGGTGTTTCCTTTTTGGATCTCCTTTTCTAGTTTTCATATAGACCACATCCCTCCTGTTGTAGATTTGTTACCCCGAATAGTTACAAAATAATTGATTAAATAAGGACGTTTCCTCATGCTAGCCATGATCCTGTCCTTAGGATATAACTGTGCCACCTTGCTTAGATTGAGAAATACTCGAGTTCATTTGGATTTGGAGGCCACTTTGGTCTCTTGAACACAAGGGAGTACCCTGGTCTCATTAGCACCAGCATTTACTAAATGCTTCTTATAATAGGTTATTTTGCAGACTAGCAATTCACATTCCATTTAATCGATTCTATTATCCTCAATTGCAGGGCATGACATTTTAGTTAAAACTCAAATTTGAAATTTGGGGAAGGCCAGAGGGGAACTCCTTATTCTGACCCTTGAATACAGACCAAGCAATGGCAGACAGAGTACAGATGAAAGCAGAAAAGATAACTTGGGCTAACTAAAGAAATCCATGATTAAGAAGAAGTTAAAATGTCCAGATGTAATTAGTTTGGCTATGTAAACTTAAGGGTATCTAGTTCAGAATGTTGCTGTGTGATTAAATTAGTTAATAAATGTGATGTGCTTAGCCATGCCTGGCCCGTAGTAAATCCTCAATTCATTTTAGTCCTTGTTGTGATTATCTTACAACTAGTGATTGACAGGAGTCATTCATCTGGGCTCATGTCCCAGCTTCCTCACTATTTGTATAATATTAAGAAAGTTAATCTTTCGTGTATACACCTCAATTTTCTTACTAAAAAATGTGCTAATAATAATACTATAGAGTTATTTAAAGTTGCATGGGGTTAATGACACTGCACTGTGCTATTATATAGAGTTTGATGAATGCTAGTCCACTAGCAAAACTACCAATGCTACCTCATTTTATATTTATCAATTTATTATAATCCTCCTATTACATACATAGTAGTAATTGAGATCTTCAATTATACATCAGAAGTTTTAGATAGAGCAAAATTTAATTGTGGCCTATCATTATGTTTTCTTACCAGGGAACAACATTCTACACCGAAGGAATCAAACAAACATGAAACTTTAAATAAGTTGAAGCATTCACTCCAATCCAATAGCTGTCCTTTCCAATTTCCATTATGTGCTAAGTACTATGTCCTATAAGGAACATTTCCGCCTGGCAAAGGTTGAAGAAAAGCCGAATTTAAAAGTCTCCTATAATTAGAACTTTGGCTAATGGCACTTAAACTGATTAATGTCCAATAGGACCCACTCTACTGAAGCATATTTTTGAGGCAGTTATACATTTATATTAAATTAAATATTCGTTGAGCGAATGAGTTTATGTAGCAGTGTCTCCATGTGGTTCTTGGAGTTAATTCTGTAAGGATATGGCCACTGTAGCTGAAGGCCTTGTTCCTTGCTGTTTTCTCTGCCTGGAATGTTCTTTTCAAATTCATTCTGACACAGCTGACTTTCCTCTCATTGTTCACCATAGTCCTCTCTGGAGATCCTACCAAATATGAGTCCCAGCCTCAGTCTGTCTCTCCCCTACTACCCTATTGCACAGTCTTCTTTGTACATATCACTAGTTGAAGAATTCTTGTTAATTTATGAGCTGCTTATTACCCATGTCCCCCAATAGAGCTAAAGCTCCAGGAAGGCAGGGACCTGACTGTATTTTTTCCTGTCTATATTATTTTTCTATCACATGTAACAAATTTCTATAAGCGTAGCAGTTTAAAATAATACATATTTTCTATCTGACCATGTTCCCAGGTTAGGAGTCTAGGTGCAGATTAGGTGTTTCTTATCAGGGTGAGCTCAGGGTTCCACCAGGCAGAAATACATGGGTTGGCCTAATTATATTTCATCTGAGATTTGGAGTCATCTTCTAAGATCATTCAGGTTGTTGGCAGATTTTTCAGTTTCTTGTGGTTTTAGGACCAAGGTTTTTCTTGTTGGCTTCAGCTAGAAGTGGAGTGGGGTATTTTTATCTCCTAGAGACTATCCAGCATTCTATCCATGAGACTTTCTTACAACATGGCAACCTGTTTCTTCAGGGCCAGCATGACTGTTTCTGATTGCTAAAGCCTCCTTTAAGTGTTCACCTGATTAGCCCAGGTCCACCCAGGATAATCTTCTAATTAACATAGAGTCAACTGATTAGACGCTTTGGTTACATTTGCAAAATCTTTTCATATTTGCTACTGAATGTTACATAATCACAGAAGTGATAGCTTGCCATATTCACAGGTGATCATACTCAAGAGCAGTAGTATGCTAGGGATGGGAATCCTAGCATACTCCTAATCCTAATTCCACCTACCACACTGTTCTAACCCTTCAGACTCTTCGTAAGTATTTAACATATTTGTGTGAATAAATGAGTAAAAGTCAATTAAATAAGAACCAAGGAATCAGTAAAAATGAGAGCAATTGATTATATGTTCTGATGTATGGTTACTATTCTATGTTGAATTTGAAACAATCATATGATTGTTACAAATTACATAATATAAAGGTAATCAAATAGTATTTGCTACATTATATTGGGAATTTCTGCATGGTGATTAATTATTCTGACCAATAATCCCATGCGATGAAAGTGTTAAGCCTGAGGATGCTAGAACGACATGTGTATGGAAGCCCAGCTTATCTTCAGCAAATCAAGAATAATTGAGATCAGAACTTGGACTTCCACTGTTTATTGTTGAATCGTTGATATTCCCCCTGCTTCCCTGAAACTCGGAAGGAAGAAGGCATTTTGATTTTGAGATGAAATGATATAAAATTAGGTTTAGGAAGTTGTTGTCCTGACTGCACTTACGATACTATGGGTGAAATGATCCTTTAAAGGACATAAAATAAACAAAAGCCATCATATCATTGAGACACAAAAGACTGCAGGGATGAAGCAAACACAGGATGGTGTGTGGGTCTGCTCCAGTGGCCATAGCAAAGTGTCCCGATCGCATGACTTAAAGAACAGACAGTTCTGGATCCCAGAAGTCCATGACCAAAGTGGCAGAAAATTCTGTTTGCAGTGAGGACTGTCCTCCCCACCTGTGGACAGCCATTTCCTCATTATGATCTACATGGCCTTTCTTTGGGGGATGCACATGGAGAAGTTGTGTTCTCTTTCTTTTCTTGTAAGGAAACTAACCCTAATTAAATTAGGGCTCCTTAGGGTTAAATGATGGGACCTCAGTTAACCTAAATTATCTCTTAGATCCAACCAAAATATGGTTACTTTGAGGGTTAGGGTTTTAATGTATGAATTTTGAGGGGACACAAACAGACTGGGACATTATGAAAAACACAGAAAACTTCCAAAGGAAGCCAGTTAAGGAGAATAGTTTCAGGCTTTGGATTTGGATCATCTGCCTTTGAATTTTAACTCTGCCTTGTGTCCATATCAGGCACCAATCCAAATTCTATGGCTCCTGGAACTTATACAATTTGAGAAATCCTCTTTAAGATAGAGAATACAAAATTAGGTACAGAATCTTAGAAGGGGGTCTATTCAAAGACAGGGCTCTGAAATTTCAGAGCCATTGACTTCACAATAAGTTTGCCTCTACCGCTGAGGATATTATACTAAGCTTCAGTTTTCTCAACTGTAAAACTTAAATAATAATTATCATATTTAAACCATAGGGGCATTGAGAGGATTAAACCAAAGTTCAACTAATAAACTTTCCTAGTTAGCTATTGTTATTGCTACCTTTATTATTGTTGTCACCGTGATAATTATTGTCAGCCCTTCATTTTATAAATGAGGGAACAGTCAAGTAGTCATTATATGACTTGCCATATTTCATGCAATTAGTGATCTGAGAGATTGGGCCAGAGTAAAACCCTTGGCCCTGCTTCTTGGGACCCTATGGAGGCAGCCCTGTACTCCGTCCTCATGTTCACATCTCTGACAATATGTCAGTATAATCTTCACCCTCAACATTTACTCTACAACTATTAAATAAAAGCAGTCAAAATAGTAGATATTAATTTGGTTGAATTTAAACTTTTTTTTTAAAAAAACATTTTTATATACATCTAATGGCATTAAGGTTGTGAGGGGAAAAAGCTCGACCCATTAAATTCCGTTTTGTCACTTGTGGATATTTTGGATTGGAAGGTCTAGCTTCCATCTTCCTTTGGGATGACTTGGAAACAACGAATTTCCAATGTAATTTCCTTTGGGAGTGATTCCAGGTTCCCATATGTGCAGACTCTGTTAGTGACATTAGATTTTCCTGGGAAAGGTCTTAGGAGTCAGTCCCAGGGGCTCTAGTCCTGCCCCTTGGAACTACATACTGAATGACAGAAGCTGGCTCTTCTCCATTCTTCTCACAGCTCCACACACTCGAGAATCTCTTCATGTTATCTTGACTCTGGCAGGGCTCTCTGCCTCAGAGCTGGTTTTTAACACTTCTAAAGTCGAGATAATGTTGATTCTGATGTACCTGAGCAGTTCTTTTTTTTTTTTTTTTAAGTGACTCACACATTTATTCTGGCTTACTCATCAGGGCTCAGCAGTTTAAGTGTGGTTGGTATTAGATTAGACCCAAACATACTAATCCTTAAAGTTAATATGGAATGAAGGATAAGCAATATTTCACTGAGGGATCTAAGTCTTTGACCTGTGAGTCTGTATAAAAAAACACTGAAGCCCCTAACAAACATTTGTATAATTTTCAAATGTGCACAATTATACACATTTTGCAAAACTCTCAAACCAAGTAGGAAACTAGTAGAATCTTACATGTATGTGACCCAGATTATGACTGGTTTTTACTGACTATTATTGATCACAATAAGCATGGCTAAATTATTGAAGCTAGAGTTTTTGCTTATGTACAAACTATAAAATGAAGTTTGGGAAATTCCTGAGGAAAAAATGTCACTTATTTTTGAGGAGATTGTGAACACCTTAGAGTTATTCTTCTTATCATTATTAATATATCTATCAGAAATAATTTATTAAGGTTGTATAATTAGAAAACCAATGCTAATTCTTGCTTGTAGGATATTCCTGAGAACAATCCTGGTTTATCCATCAGCTAGGCCTGCTATTTGTCCAAGCATGCCTGCTAAGGGGCCTTGTCCCCTCTCTTTTACATCCCTCAGGGTGGGCAGTAGTGAAGCTGGTGTCCTCTTCCTCTGGACTTTCCCTCTTTGCCTGACCTCTTCATTGCAGCCCTTCTGCTCTGCTGGCTTCTGGCCACCACACCTGTATCCTTCAGCTTTGGTCTCACAGTCCTGGTTACATCGGGTCCTCAACAGACCAGCTTCCCAACCCTCCTCACTAGAGATTTTCCTTGGCATCTGGACTCCATTCATTTCTCCTAGTCCTTGTTTCAACAACTTGTACTGACTTGAGTTAGAAGTTATTAAGGTGTTAAATTCCTAGTACACACAAAGAAGAAAACACCTGATGGTCAGGACTTCCAGCCTTTTCTTTGTAAACTTATTTTATAATATAATATAAAAAGACATAAAAAATGATTTTGTGAGGAGCAAAGCAGCATCATAATTTTTTTTATATCTCCATGAATCCAAATATTATCTTCTACTGGGGCTTCTCATTTGATATCCATTATCACATTATTCTGTGTGCTGTTATTTGCCAGCATGGGATTGTTTACTTTCTAACATTTAATCAGGAGGATAGTGGGTCCAGGAATAATAACTTCTTGGAGTTGAACTTGGATCAGTGATTCTCAACCATATCAATTATTCAACATGTGCTATGCCCTGTTCTAGGCATGACACTTGGGATAACCTGGCCAAGAAGATAGCCAAACAAATAAATATCCCTGTCCTTAGGATAGACGTATTTCCCATTTATCAAACATGCATAAAAATACATGTGAATTTATATATTTACTTACATTCTACATATATTCCTGTATTTTGCCTTTGGGATATAGCAGTTACTATTGTATAGGAAGTAGAGACTCTTCCAACAAAGTCAAAATATGTCACACCGGCTTTTCAAAGTGGAAGGACTTTGGCAGGCTTCTCTTAAATACACACGAGGGACACCTTCCACGCTTCTGAAGAATGCTGGTATGATACACCTTTCATGTGGAGATGGACTGAGCCACCAAAGGAAAAAATGCTACAATCCCAGTTGAAGCAATGTATATAGTCAGTGCTGGCCAGAATCACCAGCCAGGTCCAGTTCAGCAACCACAGACTCCAAATCAAGAGATAAGGACAAAATAATGAAAAAAAAATAAAGCAACTAAAATAAAATAAAACAACAGTCTGGGATCCTCCCAAACTTCACAGTTCCATTTCTGCCAGTAGTTAAATAATATATCATTGTTTTCAAAGGTAGGGATAAGAAGTTCACAGGAGTAGGCTTTAGACAAAGTATGGAGAATTGATTGTCACTGCTTAAGAGATTTGGAAAGTAAATAATTAAGCTTGGATTTAAGAAAAGACTATTATCACACACACACACACACACACACACACACACACACACACACACATATATACACACACTCCATGCTGATCCACGTCCTGTGTGTTTGTGCCTATGCGTACCTTAGGAATAGAAGAATGTGCGTTGTGGTTTGGGGATATGTAAAGTATTCCCTAGCTTCAGTACCCGTAATCTCTCAGATGCTTCATAAATGCATAAGATGCTCCCTGGGCTGGGTTTTTAAATCTCTGAATTAGCTGAAACAGTTGTAAAATCACATGGAGCCAGGCAGTTTACAATCAACTGCAAATCAAAAGAGGCTCCTATATGTTGTTTGTTCTAGCAGGCATGGGGAATGCACTGAACTTGCGAAATGTGCTTTTGAGATCCCATTAAAAAAATCTGCTTCCTACTACAACCTCCTATCTCCCCGATCCTCATTTTCCCTTCGTACCCCTAGAATAGAGGTAGGGAAAATTCTCAGTGCCAGGAGCATCTAGGAGTTGTTTTTTTAAACACAGGCTGTGAGGGCTCAATGAGCGCACCTGGTCTGTGTTCCTCATTAGATCCTACACCTACCCAGTCCTGACATCAGAACTGATTTCTGTCAGCTCTAATGTGCCTGAAAAAATTCTTTCAAGGCAGTTTCCTCTTCTAACACATCCCCAGGGAATTTCCCCTAGAGGGTGTAAGGCAACATTAGATTGTGACTATGATAAGATATTCCCATGTTGGAAGAGTTTTGTATGAAAAGCAGCACATTACATCTGTTGTTTTCCTTATTTAGGGTCTATTTCACACTGAATGGTACTGGAACACAACCCAGGACTCTGTCTTGACTCCCCTGCAGTCTTGTACTTCCTCCTCAATGACGGCAGATCCCAAAACACTCAGTGACATATGGTAGCCTATGTGTGAAGTGTGCTGAGTGCAGTACATTTGCTTTCTGACTCTGGAGTGTTGTGTTTCATTTTGGGTATCATATTTCTTAAAGGGGTATTGAAAAGCTGGAATTCAGCCACCGGAAATCTTTTCTGTTACAAGGTAGGAGGAAACTTAATTGCATTTGTGTCTGTATAACTAGTACCTGAATAGAAGAGGCTAAAAGAGTGATGAAGAGATAGAAAATGCCATTGGAAACTTAGAAGAAACTGGAGATATTCATCCTAAAGGGATTGACTATGATTGTTGTTATTATTATTAGAGGAGGGAGTAGCCTTGACTCAAAAGCTTGAAAAGTGTCAGATGAAAATGTGGATAATTTCTTCCTTTTGCTTGTAGTTTTTCCAATCAGCCGAACTAGAGTCAATATGTGGATTCAAGAGCAAACAGATTTTTATTCAACATAAAGAAGATCATTCTGCTTATTAGAACTGTGCAATGATGAAATATATGTATGTAAGCAAAAACTACAAGATCTTGCAGAGAGAGCAAATTCCTGCACTGAGTAAGTAGTTGAGCCAGACCCAAAAAGATTCCTTCCAATTCAAAATTCCTATAATTTCCTCGTTTCTTTTCTTTTCTTTCTTTTTTCTTTTTTTTCAGTGCTAGGGATCTAAGCCAGGGTCTCACACATGCTGGGCAAATGCTCTACCACTGGGCTACACACCCAGCTTCCATAATTTCCTGAATTAGAAGTTTCTTGTTCAATTTTACATTTGGAAAGAGGATTGATAGAAGCTTGAAAGATTTCTCTCTCTTTTCTTTTTTCTTTTTTCCATCTCTTAATGGCATAATGTAATTGAGTCAGATGAATTATTGCATGGTCTTAACAAAGTCGGTGTTACATCCACTTTTACTTTATTTTATTCCTCTTTGGGGTACATAATACTATACGAAGAAAAGCTTACATCAGCCAATTATTCATGGATCCTCTTTGTAGTCTGACCAACTTGCAAAGATCTAACCGTGCTTTGGCATTATGTCACCTTATTGCTTTGGAGCTAACCTGTGGATTTTGCCTATCCCAAATTCATTCCTGTTTCCTCTGATAACAGCACTCTCATTTTTCTTTGGAGAGACTGTGCCTCTCACATTACATGTCATCTTGGTGGTTCCCTCCATTGAGAATCCTTGCCTGTTCCCAGCTGAGGGATAAGGACTGGGTGAAACTTGACCAACCCTTGGCTCTCCCTACACAAGGATAGGGAAAAGTTGGAGCTGATTGTTTCCCAACAGCTCTACAAAGAAAATGCCCTTTAGTTCATGTTTCCTAGACTCACATGCAGATGGTAAATTGATCTCACAAGTTGTGTGTTTATGTAGCCATATTGCTTGATTGTTGGACGAGGAGTTTCTATCAAGATTTGAATGTGTGGCCTTGTATGTTTTCAGTGAAAAGGGAAAATGATATGTATGCAGTATGTACAATTAAGCATCTTCTGGGGAGATATTTCTGTGGGCTCATTTAACTAGAGGCCTTAGGGTGTGAGAATTCCTGCTTCCTGTGGTGTTGGAAAGTTAAGGTCAAATGCTGGATGTGTTTCAAGTTCTGAGACAATACCATGCGATTTCAAAGCTGGTGTTTGTGTGTGCGTGCATATGTGTGTGTACAGTACTGGGGAGGAAAAGCAGGCTCTAAAACTTTGCTTTGAAAGATGCCAAAACACTGAGCAGCATATTTGTATGAGAAAGATCTGTGTGTTTGGATGGAACCTGCCTCTTTGGTAAACACAGGGTGCCCAGAGGCCTGCCTCCTCTTGCCCTGCGTTTGAACTTTTGTTCACAGGAGCAATTTCCCTCACCTTGGCTGTTGAACTTCCCTTTTAGTGAAATTCACAAGTACTGTGAGCTGGCAAGAAAACGATGGAAAGAGAGGGTGTGTTGGACTAGATTGCATTCTTTCCTGAACACTCTGAAATATCAGGATGTATGGAACATGAGTCATCATATTCTGTTGGAAACTTTTATGACCTTTACAGAGCAGGCCAAATTCCTCCCAAGCTGTGCTTCTTCACACCCCGGTGCATAACAGTAAAAGGGCAAATCCGAGGGAGGCAGAAACATATTCCTATTTTTTCTTGCAATCTGTTACACGTTATTGTTCTTCTGACACACTTTGCTTCACATGACAGTACTAATGGAGAAAACTAAGGTCAAGTGTGAGAGAGACTTACCTGGTCTGCCTAGCAGGACTTTTCAAACTTTGCTAGAATTAGAAAAGTAGAGAAGGAGAGAATGTTTTGCTGAGGACTTAGGCGAATAACTTAGTTATCAGGTAAATCCCTGAAGGAAGAAGACTGCATTCAAAATTGTGAATCCCAGCCACTTGGCAAGCTTGAAATTGATGTGACAGACCAGAACAAAAGAGACAAAGGTATTGCAACAGTGTTCAGGCCAGGGGCAACTTTGTAGAGGGCCCTGCTACTTTATCAGCCTTGAGGGCATCATGGTATTGACCAATGACGTCAATAGGAAGAACTTGAACAATCAAGGAAAATTAATGTTGCATTCACTACACACCATGAATTGGGGGCATGGGCTAAGGGAGCAAACTGGGACATATTCCTGGATAAGTAACTGGTCATTGAAAACTTTGGCCAAAGAGGAATCCAGCTGTCTCAGCCCTCCCATCTCTGACTTTTTTTTTTAAGGAATATTTAATCTTTCTAAAATCATTTAGAATTGAGAAAGTCTACATAGTGAATTTTTCTTATCTAGAACTGACACCTTTAAGGCTTCTGACTACTTTTACTTTGGCAAATTTTAATACTAACTTTTCTTAACTGAATTACACACTTTGCTTTCTTAGAAGATTTTGTTTTGATAATACACACTTTCATTTTTCTATTTATCGTCAGATGCTCAGATGTCACCTCTCATAGCTGCTGACCCTGCCTTTAATAGACTGTCCCCATGTCTAATTTGCTGCCTCTAAATAGCAATGGCTAAAAAATCAGCATGGCTAAGCTTGGAAATTTATTTATATCGATTATATATGTCTTTGAAGGAAGCAGAAAAAACTCTCTGAAGTCAAGTGCATGAACTTCAGTGAATGAGTTTGGTGACATGCATTTCTGCTTTCTAGAGACCTTTAGAAATGCTTCTCCAAGGCCTTTTCTTGGCCATCTTTGGTTCTCGGTGGTGTCCTAGATATTTGAAGTTACCAGATAAATGACCCTCAGATAAGTAAAGAGTCATTGGACTGACTGTTCTTCAAAGGTTAGAAAACGAATCAAATATATCTATCTCCCAATTGGGAGCTGGGGTCAGCTGCAGTGTAGCTGGAGAAATCATTTAAATTCAGCAGCTTAATCACTATTCCCATGAGAACTTTTTGTATGAATGCAGAGGCTTTCACAGTGAAGATGTCTGTGTCAATGGGCAGAGAAGCAGCAGACAGCTCCTGAAGAGGCTGCACACTGGGGACAGGCTGGATGTGCAGTGTTTAGAGGTGACAGACAAAATGGAGAGCAGCCTTCTGCAGAGGGCAGTGAGGGATTCTGACTTTTTAATTGAGCTACATGTAAAATGATGAATGACCTGGTCTTTGGAACTGAGTTTATCAAGAATTCAAATGCTCTGTAAAACTTAGATCATCTTGTAGGTGGGAGGAAGTGTCCCCCCCCCCACCCCAACACCTTTATTTTAGGACAAGAAATCTAAGCTCAGAATAAGATTCTGTGTCCTTGGATGAGCTGGCACGAGAATCCAGAGTCTGTGACTCCAAATCCAACAGTATTTTTCTTCTATACCATAATGCTTTCAAAGTGTAAAATGTTGTGAAGCCAACCAAAGGTTTTCTATACTGGAAGCAAACCTACTGCTGTTTTCTGGATGAAAAAACCATGATGTATTGGATGGTTTTCATATTCAAACAAAAAATGGCAATTGGTCATGTATGGAGTAATTGCCAAATGATTCAGAAAAGTTGTTTTTATCTTTTTTATCTATCAGTAGATGGCAGGAGATACCATCAAATCAAGATACAAAAAGTGACACAAATGATGGAATTTAGTCATTGTTCCTTGTATTACCTAGAAAATTGGCATCCAGGGTAGTCAGTGTTCTGTTATGTTGATACCTGGGGTGAGACTGTTTTTGAATATATATTTGGGTTCAATTATTTGCTTCCCCATTAATCTTCAAAATTACAGTTGGTTTAAAACAATAGTGAAATGTTGGAACTGAATTTACTCTCTTTTGAAGAGACACCTGGAGAAATGATTCATCACTCATGTTGCTAAGATTAATTGGGCATTCTAATTGTGTTAAGTGGATTTGCACACCATGGAAGAATCCAGGAGCTTTTCCTACTTTCTTATCCGTCTGCCCTTTTTCTTCAAGCAGAGAAGTGAAACTAGAGCTAGCTAACATCAGTGTGGGTCAGGACAACCCAGCATAATAAATGGCTTTACCCAAGATTAATGCAGAGAGAGCAGTTAAAGTGATACCACATAAACACAAGGATATTTTCAACAAGCCTTAATTGACTCTGGCACCATGAGCTGATATTTCCTTACTCAAACAGAGGTCATTTTCATTAGGATTGAATTTGATTTTAATTGTTTTTTTTTTTTTTTTTTTTTGAAGTACAGAATTCTCTTAGAAGTGTTGGAGAATGTTTCTTTAATTTGGAGATTATAAAGAGGTCAAGTACCTGTGGAATTTCAAGAATTGAAATTTGTAAGTCCTCAAATGTGTTGTTCCCTTTTTATTTTCTTGTTATCACTTAGTACGATACAAAGCATTTGAATCAGCCACTTTTTTTTTTTTAACTCTTTTGTCACTTGAGTCTGAGTTTTTGGAGAATTTTTGAGAAAAACATCATTCAATCCATATATTGATTTTCCCCCCTCTTTTAGACAGCAGCTGAACTGGGAAGGTTAGAGAGGCTAACTGCAAGAGTACTGACATGGAGATCAAGTCTGACATTACTCCCCGTGGATGCCAAGCTTCTTGTCATTGTGGCATGGCATGTGTGGCTGCCAGCTGCGGGCTGCCTGCTACTGAAAGCGTTTCATCTCTGAAGACACAAGCGGAACTGAACTTGCTTGACATAGACTCTACTACTTTTCCTGTAAAATTTGGCACTGGGGAAAATCTTTTACTGAAAACACATTATTTCCTCCTTAAAAAAAAAAAAAAATCCAAACTGCAGCCAGTACCAAAATAGCCTATCAAGGAATACAAGAAACAGTCTCCCCAGACTGTGCTATGCCACTGAAATCTCCACCCTTGACAAGGATCAGTATTTCTGAGCTTAGCCCTGTGCTGTCACACTTTTGGAGATGCTCTTTGGGGTCAGGGTATAGGACCTCCCAGTGTGGGAAATTAGGAAGAACCAAGCAGTTCTGCCATGGGCAAAGTATAGCCTATATACCCTACTTCAGTGTTTTTGCCTTTTTCTGTATGCTTTTTGTGTAATAACACTCTATCATACTCAAAAGTGATGATAAATTACATGGTCACACTATTCATTGATTATCTTCTTCTTATTTCCCTTTCATAAGGCTCTACTTTTCTGTTTTTTTTTTTTTGTATCATTATCTACTAAGTTTAATTGCTAAGGATATATGTTGTTATTCTTCTCTAAGCTCATTTATAACAAAGTATCCTATAAGTTCTTTTACATAATAAATTACAAATGATTGATTAAAGCTTAAGAACTATCCCTCCTAAATGTATGTTCATTTTAATAGAAAACAAACTTTTACATCCAAAGAAATTAACCTCTAATCAGATAATTGTTGAGAAGGATTTGAGACTTTATCCTACTTGCAGGCTAACAAGTACGCCTGTCACATTTTCATGGATGCTAGCAGAAGATATGAGACTTGAGGGTCAGAGATAAAGGATACTTTATTACGGGAATATTAATAGCCATATATTCATTCTAATTCTCACAGGGATGTTTAAAGGGCCAGGTATTATAGGGAGAGGGAAAAGGAATCCAGAACTGAGTGAACTTGAATCTTATATCATGGGCGATAAGTATGTTTACCCCTTGCCTTAGAGAAAGACATTATATATTCCACATGGTTCATTAAATAAACATAGGATAAAGACAAGAAGAAACATGAGAGACCAGTAAAGATTTGTCTGCCAACAAAAATACCAGGATCAAAAGAGAAATGAAAGTGGTCAATGTAAGGATTTGTTCTTGGTAAATTTTAAGTCTTACAAGAGGCAATCATGTACTTTGCTTATGCAGGGTCTGACTCTCAGTTTTCCAAATTATCCCAGGAAATCATCTTTCTACTCGAAGACTTTTTCTATCAATAAATACATAATTGATACCTTGGTTTTATTTTTTGCTGGCAATAAGAGTAATACACACTAATTATAGATAATGGGGTGAAATATAAAGAAAAATACAAATACTGTTTATAATTTAATCACTTAAATAGTCTCTTATAATATTGGCTTTTCCAATTATATGTTATTTTTCATATAAATTGAGATAATTTTATATACTCATGTACCTTGGTAGTTTTGATTTTTTTTTACATATTGAAAGCATTATTTTAAATTTTGAATTATTGCTTTAAATTATGGTTTTTAAATAATCAGATAATATTCTATCTTTAATATGCCACTTTATAAACTATTTCTTTTGTATTAGAAAATTTGATACTAAATACCATAAAGATGAACATTCTGGTACATAAAAGGCTTCTGGTGCCTTTGGCTAGATTCCTATAAGAAAGATTATTGAGTTGAAGGATCGACTTTTATAGTAAAGTTCTTGTCTTTATTGCCAGACTGCTTTCAAGAAAAATTACCGGTTTATATATATGGCACATATATATTGGAGACTGGTTTTCTCCTTCCATCTTTATTACAATTGAATGTTTTAATTTTAGGAATAAAATAGATGAAAAATGTTTTTAAGACTTAAGATTCTTCAGTTATTAATTAGTAAGAAGAAAATAAAGTTGTCTCTTGGTATATGGAGGAATTTGGTTTTAGAACCAAAAATCTACTGATATGCAAATACTTTATATAAAATGGTGTTTTTTTTAATACAACCTTGCACATTCTCTCATATAGCTTAAATCATCTCTAGATTACTCATTTTGCTAATTCAACTTAAATACTATGTAAATAGTTGTTATATGCTATGACTTAAAGAATAATGCTAAGGCAAAATTATCTGCACTTGAATAACCATAATTTAAAAATATATATATTTTCAGTCGAGGTTGGTTGAATCAATGGATAAAGAACATTTGGATGTAGAGAGGCAACTGTATTTTTCTATGTGTAAATTCATCATTTGTATTTGTTTTTAAAAACCTGTTCATACTCCTTCCTCATTATTTTAATATTTTAATGTATTTATTACCAAAGAAAAATATTTGTAAAAACATTCCATGTAACATTTTGTATAGTAAATTTTTTAAAATATATATTCTCAATACATTGTTTATTATTTGGAAATTAAAAATAAAAATAGAAATTAATTAAATTAAAATTATCTAGTGAAGTAACTAATCATTATGCATATACCTCCCTACCATATTTTTTTCAGGTGTTTTATAATTTTTTAAGTATTTAATTTTTAATTTTTTTATATTTAATTTTAAAATCTGTATATAAAAATGTATTTTGATATGTGATCTAGCCAAGACATCTTTCCCTCTAAACAGCAAATGTCCCCAACAGTGAGCTATACCATAACCAGCAGTGGTACTTTCTTGGCAGTGCACTAATTAGAAAATTATTGATAAAATGTTGTGCTTGAAGTGTATTCCCCTCTCTCTTCATAAGCTGAGAACAAATTTTGCCTTGGATTCCAGCTACAACTTATGCTCATCTCTTAAAGACTGATATAGACATATTAGAAATATTAAATTTTATGTATTGATTAGAACAAGTAAAGTACATAGTACTTACTGTAACTCCACTGTGTACTCCAAAATTTAACAAAAAATGTTTTCCAAAACTCAAGAAGACATTTAAATGATAAACATATATCATCTCTAGATTTTTTTTCTATCCTACATTTTTAAACATTTTTAACTTGTTGAATTTTGGGGAAATGAAGACCTAGTTCATTCTTTTAGACATGGCTATAGTGGGCGAATATTGATGTAACTGGCTTTAATGGTGAGTTGCTTCCTGTGTAGGGAAGAAGATTGCTCCTCGAGTAACACAATATACTTTTTTTGTGATAGTGGTGGAAGTTGGAAAAATTTCCTTAGGAAACAACCTATGTTCTTTGGCAGTGGTATTGGCAAAGAGGAATACAGAAATAGTGAAGGAATGAACTTTTTACTTTCTCTTTTTTCCCCTCCAGAGCCATACAATGAAACGCAAGGCTTGGTTTCATGTAAAATCAATGGGGGTGAGTTATTCTGACAGAAATTTGCCATTCTTCACTGATCATGTGGTACTGCAGATAATAAATATTTTAAGCCAGTACATTACAGTGATTTATTAGGCAGTATGAAATAATGAAAACAATACAATGGTCTAGAGATGAAAATACTTAGACTGGTGAGACAGAGGGTCTATGCAAATCCCAGGTACTTGCTAGAGTTTTACCACAACAGGTCAGTGGAAGAGAACATGGTAGCTAGGTAGGCTGTGCATTTTCATTTCTTTTTAGATCGTCTTCCTCATAATTTCCTATAGAGGTTATTTTTTTCTTCCAAAAAAAAAATTAGAAATGCTTTTTGTTGTTATAAGTCTAGCATTTTAAACCCATTTCATCTGTTTCTTTCTAAATTTAGACAATGCTTTCACATCTCTAAGTTCATATAGGTCTCAAGAGGATCAATGCCAAAATTACCTTCCAGGAACAATACAGAGCTAATAGGGTCTATGAAACTTATTCTCAATAACTCCAGTCATTCTTTCTTTTACATCTAGTGGATCTCCAGCTACTGAAGTCCGCATTAGAGAAACACAAATGCTTGGGATAGCAGAGTTGCATATACTCTGACCACGAGGAGCCTTAAGGAGATCATCAGTACCATGAGAACTAAATCTTTAAACTTATTACTTTTCTAAAATATTTTGAAAGAGATGATTTGAATAATTTCCCTGCCACATGGAGAGTGATTGGCCCCATTTCAGGGGTTTAGTTGAAATGTTGGGTTAAAAAGGCAAGTAGGGTGTTCCATACACCTGAGAAGTTGTTCTGTGTAGTTGGAAGTGATATAGAGTAAAGTCACCTGGGCTCTAGAGCCTGGTGGTTGGAGTCCCATCCTGGCTCTGCCACTGTGCTTGAAACTTTGTGTAAGCCCTTTGTCCTCTATTTTAGTTTCCCCATCCATGAGCATTATTAGGATTCAGTGAGCTAATCTATGTAATGCACTTGAGAGTGGCACATACTAAAATATCAGTGTTCAATAAATAAACTTTCTGTGCAAATTCTGAGGACAGGAAAAGGAGAACCAGGTATATGGATTCTCCAGAAGCCGAAACAAGCCTGAAATGGAAGATTTCAGGACTGGGAAAATAGAAAAATTGGTCTTTGGGCAACTCTGCCAGCCATGACCAGAGTTTACATTCCTTTTACAAAGTGTTATGAATTCTATAATTATCCAAGTGAAGTGACCTGCTTATGTGTGCAGCATGTGGTAAGAAGGAAGACACCAAGCTGAGGCTCAGTGAGAGGGACCCTTGAGAGGCCATCTCTTTTGTGCTTCCTTATGAACCCCTGAATGTGTGTGCGTTTTTAAGATATCTCAGATTCCTTTTGAAAGTAGGCAGTAAAGTACCTTTTAGTAAAGTAAAAAAGAATCCCTAGGAATAAATGAATAAAGACTAGTAAGTTCCAGGCAAAAATATCACTGGGTTGCAGAGAGGTGGACTGAGAGATGCTGGGCAACACTAAGGAACTGCACACTGGTTAAATGTGGGGCTTTCAGCACTGAGCTCAAGAAATGAGAGCTACCGATGAACTCACAGTAATGGCAAAGGTGTGGGGATTCTGAATATGTGGAAACACAGACTGTGCTTTAAGCAGAGATGGTTTCAAAAAAGTAGGCAATATGGGCTTGGATAGAAGAAGAGAGGAGGGAGCATGAGGAATATCTTAATGTCCGGATGGCTTTGTCCCTTGCAACAAACATCCTCAGATGCTGTAACTATAGTTCATCACTGAAAAAGAACCATTGGTAGAAATTTTGTTTTCAGTGATAACTCCTGGGAGCAGTGAAAATATGTTTTAAAATCAAATTTGGAAATTTCCTCAAAGCCGCCTCTTCTAAGACAAATGAGCCTCTTACAAGATGTCTGGTTAAATAAAATAATGGATGTGAAAGGCTTTGCAAACCATTAACGTGCTATATAAATGGAAGGTGTTATCATCATGTACTGTGTGTTGAAAACATGCAGTAAAAAGAGATTATTTTTGTGGGCTAAATAGTCAAATATGGGCTGCATGACAGCACTGTGAAGTGGAGTCATAATTGATGAATGACTGTGCCCAGAAAGGTTGATTAATGTGTGGATGCTAACCTGGAGGAATACTGCTGCTGCAGTGCTACAGGGTTTTTTGTTGTTGTTGTTATTGTTTTTGTTAAATTTTGTTTTCTTTTTTTACCCTTTTCTTGTGCAAACTATATTTCAGGGTTTTAAAGCATACTTATTAAATGTAATTGTAAAAGTAGTATGGATGAGTTAGCTAAAATATATTGGCCTCAAGAAGTACCTTGCTATATGAATAAGCTGAGCTTTAGGTAGGCTAGTAACTTGCCCACCTATTTAACAAACATAAAGTTCCCACACTTGCATGTGAGACTGATCTGAGCTTTATATAAATGTTAATCACTTATTCCTCATACCAACCTATGACACTGATACTATTATTTTTATTTCATAGCTTAGAAACTGAGGCACAGGGAAGGTAAATAATCTGTCCAAAGTCACACAGCTAGTAACTAGACTTCAGCAGAGGCATTCTGACTGGGTAATCCAAGCCTCTGGACACACTCTTAGGGTACCTCTGCTCCATGCTGTGTTTCCTTCAATGATGTGCTTAAGTTCGCACAGCCAGACCTGAGGTGATCCTGCCCTCTCCTGACACCCTGGGAACCAGAGCATCTTTGAGGTTTCAAAGGTAGCAGTGAGCATCTCTGATTCAGTTGATGTTCTTTTGACCTACTTTGGAGCATCCATGCCTGAAGGCTTCTTTTGCGAGGCACCAATTCAATCTCAGACTCTTAAATTCTTGTCAATGGTTCTTTGTGCCAGACAGCATTCCCTCCTGCATAAAATACATCCTTATTCTCATTACATCTCCCCATAAAACTTTCATCAATTTGAAAATTGTAAAATGCATTCCTTTTTATGCAGACATTTAATTTATGTATTGTTAAATGACAATTGAGCAATATATCCTCCTGCATACCCAAATACCATCCCAACTCTGCAATTTGAAAATAAATTGACAATCTTAAAATTGGCATAGATTTTAAGGAGATGGAATCTTCACAACCAGACTTTAGAGGATGTTTATCTGCAAAGCAAACTACAAGACAGGCTTTGGCTTGCTCAGCAGATTCTACTTAGAAGAGGATTGAGATAGAACCATCAACTTAGCCAATCTGATTCAGATTCACCTTTGGAAAAAATGGTGGGCTCTTCCTAATGTACATGGATGAAGCTGGAAGTTTCAACCTCTCAGCCTCTCAACCTCTCACTTTCAGAAACACCGAAGTTTAAAGTATAAAGGTGTTGTTTTTGCTTCACACCCAAATGTCACAGCTAGATATTCTGATTTCTCTTGATTGGCTCCAGGTGATGTTAAGTGGAATGCAGGAAATTATCAAAATCAATCTATCTTCCAAGGCTTTCTTTTAAATTACAGAGTCTGAATCAAAATGTAAAATACGTTATACCTATTCTAAGTTCCCCTCCATGACTTTTCATAGTTCTCACTTTACGAATGAGCAAGTAAAATTGGCAAAATAGCATGTTGTTGGTTTTTTTTTCTTCTAGAAAGGTTGTTAGAACCTACTATTTTCTAAAGAAATAAAGTATTAAAAATCTTCCTCTTGCTTACTGGATTTCTAAGGATTTAATTGCCATCTTTTTTTTTTTTTTAAAGAGAGAGTGAGAGAGGAGAGAGAGAGAGAGAGAGAGAGAGAGAGAGAGAGAGAGAGAGAGAGAGAGAGAGAGAGAGAATTTTTAATATTTATTTTTTAGTTCTCGGCAGACACAACATCTTTGTTGGTATGTGGTGCTGAGGATCCAACCCGGGCCGCACGCTTGCCAGGCGAGCGCGCTACCGCTTGAGCCACATCCCCAGCCCTAATTGCCATCTTTCTGAAGGGTTAAGAAAGAAAATCTCCCCACATCAATGGATCAGCACAGTCACTTACATATTAACAATAAAGTGCAGAGCATGAATCATAACTAACGAACGCAACCATCACTGGGAACAGTAATACATGGTCAAACTTAGTTATCAAAAAGTTGAAATATTCAAATACTACCCCCAGAGAACTTTCATGCATCTAAGCAAGGGTCCTGGCCAAAACCCAAATCTAGTAGAAACTGGAATATTTTAGAAAGCAAAATGCTCACCATCTCTAGCAGTCAGAAAAATGCAAATCAAAACCACCCTAAGATACCATCTCACTCCAGTAAGATTGGCAGCCATTATGAAGTCAAACAACAATAAGTGTTGGCGGGGATGTGGGGAAAAGGGTACACTTGTACACTGCTGGTGGGGCTGCAAAATGGTGAGGCTAATTTGGAAAGCAGTATGGAGATTCCTGGGAAAGCTGGGAATGGATCCACCATTTGACCCAGCTATCACACTTCTCGGACTATTCCCTGAGGACCTTAAAAGAGCACACTATAGGGATACGGCTGCATCAATGATTATAGCGGCACAATTCACAATAGCTAGACTGTGGAACCAACCTAGATGCCCCTCAATAGATGAATGGATAAAGAAAATGTGGCATCTATACACAATGGAGTATTATGTAGCACTAAGAAATGACAAAATCATAGAATTTGCAGGGAAATGGATGGCATTAGAACAGATTATGCTAATCGAAGCTAGCCAAGCCCTAAAAAACAAATGCCAAATGTCTGCTTTGATATAAAGAGAGCAACTAAGAACAGAACAGGAAGGAAGAGCATGAGGAAAAGACTACAGTAAACAAAGACGAATGGGGGGAGAGAAACGGAGAGAGAAGGGAAAGAATATGGAAATGGTAGGAGACCTTCAATGATACACAAAATTATAAGAGGTCATGAGGGGCAAGGGGGAGGGGAAAAAGGGAGAGAATTGAACAACAGCAGGGGAGGTAGAGAGGGAAGATGGGAGGGAGGGGAGGGGAGGGGGGATAGTAGGGGATAGGAAAGGTAGCAGAATACAACAGTCACTAATATGGCATTATGTAAAAATGTGAATATGTAACAGATGTGATTCTGCAATCTGTATTTGGGGTGAAAATGGCAGTTCAAAACACAATTTGAGACAAATGTATGAAAGATGATATATCATGAGCTATGTAATGCTTTAAATAATCAATAAAAAACAAAGTAATTATAAATATAATGCTGAAGATATTGTTTAATGTTTTGCTACAAAAAAATATGGTTGGAAGACTGATACCCTTAACTTTTACCTGGGAACTTTTTAGAAATGAAGAACCTTAGGCCACAACCTAGACCTGCTGAACCACAATCTAATTTTTTGCAAGATCTTACATGATTCATGTGTACATTAAAGTTTGGAATGTGCTGCTTTAAAGTATTTTTGTGAATGGAATTATGTGGACAACTGCTGTTTTTCGAGGACAAGATCACATACCAAGATTAATGGTCACCCTTGTTTTGCAGTGAGGCCATCATCTCATAGTGGGAAAAAGTCTCATATTCTGTTGCTCTGAAAAGATAATGACTTGCAGAGAATTATTTTTCCTGGAGGAGGAGAAGCAGCTATGGGGGAATAGCAGCTCATCACTCTCAGTAACAACAAATGCCAACTTGACCTGCATTGTTATTTCTGACACATCGTCTTGCATTTCTTGCCATATTATGCTGGTGGATTCTTTGCCTTCTATATTTTTTATTTTTGGGTCAGAGAAGGAAACTGACCAGGAGGTTGCTGCAGGCATTTGGAAATATGGTCTTCTCTGTCTATTTCATTCTATCTGCTGTGTCTGCTGCAGAAGTTCTTTCCTGGGTGATTTTAAGAGCTTATCAATCATGTGACTGTTGAGATACCCAAGCCATCAAGCAAGCACCTCTCCCATGACATGATAACTTGTGTTAATAATAAAATGAAACTGTGATAGGAGATGTAGAAAAATAGAAATCAGAGTGGGGCCCTCAGGGGAGTGAGGGAGAGGATGAAGGAGTCAGGACTATGGGAGGAAAACTGTGTCCCTAAGTCATGCAGAAGGAAGTGGAGCAACAGACCCTGACACAGCATTAGTGATGGGGAAGAGATGGCCATCAGTCACTCCCTGTCCCTTCTTGGCTGCCTGAAAGAAAACACAAAGCTTGGTACCATGCATTTTCTTATCTCTCATCTCAGAAAAGGTTTATGCTGAGTTTTTACTAGGGAAGGAAATAAGACATGGCTGTTGGACATGAGAACATGTTATTCTTTTTAACTGTTTACATTAGCTAGAGGAGAAGAGGAGTGCAATTGTCTTTTACAACTGGGGGCCACTGAAGCTATGAACTGAGAGGACTGGAATCTCCAGTGTTGATGAGAAAGCCCACTGGGACAGTGTCCCTGATGCTAACAGTCAAAACTAGTTGAAACACCATGGTAATTATATTCTTATCTTGTGCAGTGAGGCTGATGTTATAGCTGGAACTTCTGAGTAATACCAGCTAACTTTGCTATTCATACAGTGTGAATAATATGACAGACTCACAACTGTGTGAGCTAAACTTTTAAAAATAAAGAGAAATGTTTGGCCAATTCAGATCGGGAATAAACATGCTATGAAAACTGTTTTAAACCTTCTCTGGTCCTGATGACACTCACCTTCAGAACATTCTCCTCATTCATGCCCATGTCCTCTTGGGGCCACACTGTTCTCATCCATACTGGGCTCTTTAATTCCATCCTTAGCACCTCCTGTCAGTCCTCCACACTACAGTCATAGTGCTCTTCCCAAGATATAGGGCGGGTCAGGTCACTCCTTGGCTCTCAACTCTCCATGTCTTCTCATCCTGAGGCTCTGAGTTTGTGGCTTGCCACCCCTCACCTCCCAGCCCTCCCCTGTCATAGCCTTCTCCTGCCTTCTTTGCCTTGGCCCAGCCATCCTGAACTTCTCCTTCCTCAACTGTAGTAGACATGTCTTTCTTCAAGGTCTCTGCCTAGTGTATAATTCCTTGAAATAGACAGGCAATTCACCCTTCGTTTACTTTATGTCTGCTCAATAATTGTCTTATCAAAGAAAGTTACCTGAATGCCTTCTGTAATCTCTGAGTTTCAATACTTGTATAATTAAAAAACATCCGAGGCCTCGTTCATTACCTTCGTTCATGTATGTCTCCCCAGCTGAAATACAACCCTGTGGGGTTGGAGATCTTGTGTGTCTTGTTTGCTACTCTCTCCTGGGTGCCTAGAAGAGGGCCAGAACTGTATTAAGAGAGTCCCTCATTTTTGATGCCTATCTGTGTGTCTGGTGCTCTGCCAGCCTCTCACCCTGCTGGGCTCACAAATCCCTTTCCACCTTCTTGCTTTTGCTTGAATTTCTTTCTCTGTCTGGGGTGCCTGTGTGCTTCCCCAGATCTGTATGCTCAAGTCCAAACTTTCTTCAGGTCTCATGTTCTGTAGGAAACCTTCTCTTGTTCTGTTCTCACAGCTGAAAATGTCTCTTCATTTCACCAGCAGTGTCTGTGTCCTTCAAGTCTCTGACCTATAGGACAATGATTCATCTTCATGAGCGGGGAGCCATAAAAGGTGAAGCCATGTCTGATTTATCTTTATCTCCTGCTCCCGCCCCATCCCCAACTCTACTTATTGCTTTATATGTGGATAGTACTCAATGCATATTTCGCCAATAAATATTGCAGATTTATTCCAACATTGTTGATTTGATGGTTTGGTACCTGGATAAGAAACGGTAGTAGAGTGCTTTCATAATTTGCAGTTTCTGTTTTTCTATATATTGATCCTGATGAATTTTTGGTTTGGTGTTTTGTGTGTGATGGGGGAGGGGTAGAAAAAAAATTTACTTTTGGTTGTAATCATTTTGCTTCGTTTTAATAGGTACTGAAAGAGAAAACATGCTTTAAAAAGAAAAAAGGCCAGTTGTCTTACCCAGCTGTCTCATGCCCAGGCTGGGTGCGTATCTAAAGAAAAGTTTCCTATTCCCAGAATTCTGTTAGCATCTCTCATTGCCCGAGGAAACATTTTCCTGACCTTTCTGATGATATTCTTCCCTATATCCTAGTAGGGAGAATCAAGATCCGGGAGCAAGTATGCTTAGAAAGACAACTGTTTGAAAACCTGATTTTCTTGAGCCTGGATTTTCAATTCCAAACTGTCAAGATTCTGCATTAGAAGTTGGCAGTCTACTTCTCTGTGGAGCTGCTGGTTTAATTGGGTAAGTTTTGCTGTGGTGACATTAGGGCTCATTAGGCTTTCTCTTATCAGTGGTGTAAGCTGTGAGATTTCAACCAAGCAGAGGGTTTAGATTCTAAATGAGAAATATAGATTAGCATTTTGCGTAATGAAATAATGGACTTCAGAGTTACCTTTCTAGTGACAAAAGCAGAAACTTAAATCCATTGTAGGGTTCCTTGTTTAATCAATAAATAAACGAGAGGCACAGAAGATTTATTTCTTCTGAGGCAACAAACACTATCATTTTTCTTAATTATCCTCAGGTTTGCCTTTCCTGCTTTCAGATTCTTTGCAAGTAAAAAGCTCTCTACATTACAAAAGGGACGTCAAAATCTCATGTTGTGTTTTTTCTTTCTCCCTTATGTATGAAGCGTTTGACTTTTTTTTCTTTTTCTACAATGCCTTTATTTCTTAATGAAAACCTAATAAGGTCAGAGGTTTCTCAAGGTTGTCAAGGCTACCTTAGAGGCCAGAGGTTCCAGCTGAGGAGGAGAAATATCAAGGCAGCTGTAGGAGAGAAAACAAATAGTTTGAACTTTGGATCCACAGATGGTTATGCCTGCCAACTGTTATGAGCCAATGAATATCTGGCCTATCATTTGTCATATTTATTGCAGTACATAATGCTGTAATTTCTCATGGCATGGTTATTTATCTTGCTGTGTTCTCTGAACAGCTAAAATTGCAGCCATGTTGGAGCATATGTATACCTTTCGGGTTTCATCTTTAAATAGCAGCCCTGCAAATTGGCACAGGACTGCCCTCCAAGAACTGGGTTTATGAATGCTGCAAAAGCAACTTGTTAGAAGATTATTAAAAATTCTGACAACAATTTAAACTATGATTCTGGTCTTACTTCTATGTACTTGGCTGCAGAGATTAAACAGAGCACAGGGTATACCCTGCAGTTCATTCCTTTTTTAGAGGTATAAGGTGTCTTCCTAAAATGGCAGCTTCTGCAGTCATGTGTACCAGACCTAGAGGCTTTCTGGGAGCATGCAAAGATTCCTCTAACTTTGCAATAGAAAAGGGGCTTTGGAAAGGAGAAAGGTTGAAGATGGCAGGAAGAAGGTATGAGGTACTCAGTCACTGGTTCTTGACAACAGTCATGGGGACACTGCCACATCAAAAAGAGCAGCAGGCACACCTGTCTTTACTGGCATCCCCACTACTGGCAGTGGTGAGTCAGGATAGAGGCTACATGATGCTTGATGACAGACGGTGTGACTTACAGGTGGGCAGAGAGACTCTTCAGGGTACTATTGCTCACCTGATACATCTCAGAACCCCTGATGAATCACTGGGTCCAAATGGGTCTTGAACTTGGGGGCAAATTTTAGTGCACATTGGAGCCTCCAAGAATGGCAGATGGAAAAATGTAGGTGCCTCCCATCCATTCTGGGTTAGCTGCATCCCATTCCTGGAGTGTGAAAACTCATGCTTTGTTATATCCCTCTATTTTTTACAATAAAGAAACTGTCAGCCACTCAGACCTGGTCTTATTTTAGCCGTGGGTGCACTCACAATGACTTTAATCCGAAATATTAACAATTGTTATTTCTTAGAGTCCCAAGATATCTCTCCTCTTCCTATCCCTTCAAAGAAGTGTAATAGCCATATGGTGTTCAGCAGAAGAGAGAATAGAGCATAACATCATTCCTGTTATTATTAGGGTTACATTCTGCAGGATAAGACTGAAGTCTTTCACCCCTGGCTTAACTTCCACATTAAGGAAGGGATGTCAGCTCTCTTCTGTGTCTCTCTCTCTCCCTGCCTTTCTGTTCCTGTTCTCTTCTGTCTCAGGACTGTGCAGAAACAAGACTCTAATAGGTAAGATAACTCAGGAGAAAAAGAAGGCTCTACAAATGTAATTCTGATGATATGATTCTGAATTGTTTTCTGTTCTCATGAGAAATAAAAAAGGGTGGTTTTTCTGAAGGTGGTAAAGCTGGGTGAAGACCAACCACTTGGGTTGTCTCAAGTTAATAAGGGTGTGCTCAAAGAAAGGAAGAATGAGCAGATGACCTAGTACAAACCCGAAATTCATGCAGGAAACTGCATGAAGAAAGTCATAAAGGTTAAGACTCAGAAAGAATGAGACTTTTGAAAAATACCAAAGGGGACAAGAAGCTTTAAAGTCATTGTCAGTGCTTAGTGCATGGAATGGCAGTCTAAGGTCCATGGGCAGTGATAAAAAAGTTACTATTTCCAGTTCTCTTTTACATCTGTCTCCCAGGTTAGGCATAATGCCTTTTAAGACTAGGAAAGATGGAGGAACTATTGGTTAGAGAACTGGAAGGCTAAGATATGTAAGATGTTTTTCAAAGAGCACTGTTCGGATTTTTAGGTCTGGACATGTGCGTCTCAGATCCTAGGGAGACAGGAATCACTGAACAGCCCTTGAGGGAACAGTGACAATAGGGCAACTCCAGACTGAGTACGTGTCCCCATTTAAAAGAAGGGAACCAAATTATTAAGCAACTGGTTTATGTACATTAAAAAAGGAAGCAAATTGGGCATGGTGGCACAGTATGCAATCCCAGTAACACAGGAGTCTGAGGCAGGAGGATCTCAAGTCAGAAGCCAACCTCAACAACTTATCAAGACCCTCAACAACTTAGTGAGACCCTGTCCAAAAAAAAAAAAGCTTTTGGGATGTATATCAGTGGTAAAGCACTCCTATACCCCAAATAAAATAAAGTTAAAAGGGAAACAAGTTAGGAATAAGTGCTATAGTCATGTGTTTTAGTCAGCTCTTTTGCTGCTATGACTAAAAGACTGGACCAGAACAATTGTAGAGGAGGAAAGTTTATTTGGGGGCTCATGGTTTCAGAGGTCTCAGTCTACAGAAAGCAGCTCTGTTCTTTATGGCTCGAGGTGAGGCAGAACATCATGGTGGAAGAGTATGATGGAAGGAAGCAGCCCACATGATGATCGGGAAACAGAGACAGACTCCACTATCCGGATTCAAAATTTATACCCAAATCACACCCCCAATGACCCATCTCCTCCAGCCACACCCCACCTGCCTCCAGTTACCACTGAGTTAATCCCTATCGGGGATTAATTTACTGATTGGGTTAACACTCTCACAACCCAATCATTTCTCTTCTAAACCATCTTGCTTTGTTTCACACATGAGCTTTTGGGGGACATATCACATCCAAACCATGACATCATGGAGAAAAGCCAGAGAGCTAATTAAAGGATTGTAGCAGAGTGGCAAAGCTAGAACTGAATTGTTCAATGTGTCAGGTCAGCATGGAAGGTAACACGCATGGACTTCAGTATGAGCTATCTGTGCACCAAGAACAAAAATCCTCAACACAAAATACCTTCAATTGTTGTTTTAGTCCTGGTGACATTGGAGAGGAGAGATTTATGGTTCTCCTGCCTTCAAGGAGGTCTCTTCTCCCCAGCCAAACAGAGGCAGGCCTTAGAAGTGCCTTTTAGGACTAGACTGTCTGCTCTGGTCCTTCCCAACCTAACTTGAATCGATTAGTTTGTTAGAAGGGGTGTTTTAATTGGGTTGAAATTGTGAAAAGTTTGCCTGTTGGAAAAATTGCTGAGAAAAGATTGGATACATATTTGCTTCCTGATGACCCTGGATAAGCCAACAGCTCTGATCCTTAGTTATCTCATCTTGGAAAGAAGAACAATAGCTAGGCAGCAGCCGGAGCCCTCTCTCAAGATTCTCTACCTACTCCTTGATTTCCTTGCTCTTTTCTTGGACTTCCCATTAATTTTATTTTTGTCCTGTTACACAGCATATTTTATCAGATTCATAGGCATTTTGTTTCTTGACTACTTTAAATAAACAGCAAACTCTCTTAAATCATTGAAATGTGAAAAGAAATGAAAATACAGCAGAAATTCAATCAGAGCAAGTTAGGTCTAGTTGCCTGCTGTTTATACCATTGTAAATAATCTCAAGGTGCCCTCCTGCTCGCTGAGTTTCCTCATAGCAGTTTATGCCCCATGCAGTACAGTTGAAAGACACTGACTGTAAAGGGATGCAGGGTCTAGCAGGAGCTTTGCCACTAATTAGCAATGTGACTTTGGACAAATCTTTTTACATCTTGGCGCTGTTTCCTCATCAGCACAGTAAATGGGTTGACCTCTATGATCTCCTAGGTCCTTTCCAATGCCAGAATTTTTAAAAGCCCATGATTTCAAGCCAAAAACTGTATTATGGAATGAGGTGACGGTTTGTATAAGTGCAAGTTGATTAGGGAAATGGCATAGGATTTATTTTTTTTAATTTGCTTTCACAATAATGAATCATGGAATAAAGACAGAAGAGAGAGAGAGATACATTTAATGCAAGCATTCAAGGAAGCATAGCATATTTTAAACAATGGTTGAAAATAATCTTTCATTCTTTGACCTTTTATTTTTCCTAATGGATGGCCTAAAATGGGTACTCAGGCTGAACAGTGGCTTTCATTCAATTTTAAGTCACCTCATCAGGTTGTGTATGGCTGCTTTCCACGTTAGCTGACATTGTAGGATGTAGCACAATGCAGAATGAAGAGTTAGAAATGTGACATGGCATGTCAGAGACAATGCTTGCCTTTTGCAGATCAGTTATCATTTAAAGGTTGGTATTTAGAACCATCCTTAGATAATTCAATATCTGTGTCTCTGGTAGGCAGTATGTCAACCTGAGTTAATTCTTTTTGCTTATCAGATATGATGGGACAAGATGACATTAAAATGGTCAAAAGAAATCATCCAGAATGCATATTTTAAAAAATATCAAGCAAATCTTTGAGGTGCTTAGGTACTGCTTGGTTTGATTTCCTACAATAAATGACAATTGTCATAGACAGCCATCCAAGATAAACCCTTATATCTTGTTTTGTTATCCTTTCCCTGAATATATCACGTTCTTCTATGACATTAAGATGTCTCATTTTGATTGGAAATTTTCCCTTCTTGTGAAGGGAAAGTGTTTAAAAGTGCCTGGGGCTTACACATTTATTTGTAAGATTCACTAATCTCTGGGTACAATGGAGTCTCACGAACAGTACTGCCCTTAATTTTATAGCCTCTCACTGATACCTACTCAAGCTGTATCATGTGTGCCCCTAAAATGGCCATTCCAGGGATTCCCAGTACACCTGTGACATCACCAGTCGGTTGTTGTATGGCTGTTTTACTTTACCAGTCAGTCCTGAAGTGCACACAAAGCCTCATTTTCACTGTTTTGGATTATTTTAGGGCACATAAACACATTACTGTTGGTGACTCTATCCATATGCAGTTTCATGAAAAAGGTCATTAAGAGTCCTTTCTTTACCTGGAATACTCTCTTGAGTACCTGGTAAGCATCCAGAGAGGGGAAATGAGAAGAAGTGGGTGCAGGCTGGGTCCTTTTTATGCAACCAGGGCTTTTTTTCTGGTGGGGCGGGGTGGGACAGTCATTTTCATACTCTTAGTATGACTTTTTCTGGAAAGTTCTTTATCCCATGAAGCAAATAAGTTTACATCAGGTCTTCCTTACCAGTTTTTCTGAGATCTTCAGACAGCATTTTATGAAAGGTAGTAACAATATACATCCAAACCGGGAGCCCTGATGCTGCTCATTCTAAAGAAAGACATTTCCTGAGAATATTTTATGTGTGATACACTTATTTCTCTCTTTTCTAAAGAATTATTTTCCTCTTGAAGACTGGTTTGAATTGAAGAATTGATATGTAGGACTCCTCTTAACACAGACCATTAAATCATTTTCAAATAAAACATAATTAGTAGAGAACGAAAATACTTCTGAAATATGTTTTTTTTCCCCCACCCAATGCCTTTATATACACTGAAGGCTACTGATTATGAAACAACTTTGATTTAATTGGCTGAGTAGAAATAGTTAGATATAGCTATTAAATATAAATAATTAGAAATAACTAATATCTAGAAATAACTAGAAAAGTACAGAAATATTAAAACTCTCCAGAAAAAAGAATGATAATTGATAATCTAACTTTCTTCTTAGTATTTGAGTAGACATATGTTTATACAGGAGAATCATGTTTTAAAATTGTCTAGTTTTTTTTTTTTGATACTGGGGATTGAACCCAGGAACATTTAACCACTAAGCCACATCCCCAGCCCCTTTTTATATTTTATTTGGAGATAGAATATTGCTAAGTTGCTGAGGCTGGCTTTGAACTTATGATCTTGCCTCAGCCTCCTGAGCTGCTGGAATTATAGCATTTTTATTGATACCTTAGAAGCTGTATTTTACTTTATTTTTGGTACCAGGGATTGAACCCAGGGGCACTTAACCACCAAGTCACATTCCCAGTGATTCTTCATATTTTATTAGTGACAGAGTCTCACTAAATTATGTAGGGCCTCATTAAGTTGCTGAGGTTGGCTTTGAACTTGTCATCTTCCTGTCTCAGCCTCCCACACAGGTGGGACTACAGGCTTGCACCACTGCACCAGGCTTTATATCTTAGAATCTGGACATTGTTATTCTTAATAATTCTTAATATATGTTTTGGTACAAAATTATTATATTACATCACAGATAGTCTTATTTTTTATGAGTGGAATATGAGACTTAATATTTACTCCTACATGTATGCTGCTACTTAAATTACTTGCATTTTAAAAGAGGTTTGTATTCATAGCTTTTCCTAAATTGCATATTAACATTAGTGGTCTACAATGTTGATAGAAATGGGTAGGCACTGACATGTTTATATAATTGTTTATATAACATTCTCAATTTAATGCAAATCAAACCAACATTCAGATTTCATCTCGCTCCAGTTAGAATGGCAATCATCAACAATAAAATAACCATAAATTCTGGTAAGGATGTGGAGAAAAAGGTAAAAACATACTTTATTGATGGGACTGCAAGTTAGTACAAGTGCTTTGAAAAGAAGTATGGAGATTCCTCAAAAGACTCAGGATGAAACCATTGTATGACCCAGCTATTCCACTTCTTGATATTTATCTTAAAGAACATATCAAAGTTCATAACAGTGTAATTCACAATAGTCAAATTATGGAACTAAACATGGCGCCTGTCAATTGATGGATATATAAAGAAAATGTGGTATATATACATAATGGATTTTATTGAGTCATAAAGAATAATGAAATAGCCAGGTGTGGTGGCATATGCCTGTAATCCCAGTGACTCTGAAGACTAAGGCAGGAGGATCTCAAGTTTGAGGCCAGCATCAGCAACTCAGCGAGGTCCTCAGTAACTTAGTGAGATCCTCTCTCAAAATACAAAATAGAAAAAGGCAGACACTTCTCAGAAGAGGATATACAATCAATCAACAAATATACGAAAACATGCTCATCATCTCTAGCAATCAGAGAAATGCAAATCAAAACTACTCTAAGATACCATCTCACCCCAGTAAGAATGGCAGCCATTATGAAGACAAACAACAAGTGTTGGTGAGGATTCGGAGAAAAAGGTACACTCATACATTGCTGGTGGGACTGCAAATTAGTGCAGCCAATATGGAAAGCAGTATGGAGATTCCTTGGAAAGCTGAGAGTGGAACCACCATTTGACCCAGCTATTCCTCTTCTCAGACTATACCCAAAGGACCTAAAAACAGCATACTACAGGGATACAGCCACATCAATGTATATAGCAGCTCAATTCACAATAGCTAAATGGTGGAGCCAACCTAGATGCCCTTCAGTGGATGAATGGATTAAAAAATGTGGCATTTATACACAATGGAATATTACTCAACACTAAAAAATAATAAGATCATGGCATTTGCAGGGAAATGGATGGCATTAGAGAAGATTATGCTAAGTGAAGTTAGCCAATCCCCCCCCAAAAAAAACAAATGCTGAATGTTTTCTCTGATATAAGGGGAGTGACTCAAAGTGGGGTAGGGAGGGACAGCATGGGTGGAAAATTACCTCTAGATAGGGAATAGGGGTGAGAGGTAAAAGGAGGGAGAATGGGAATAGCAAGAATAGTGGAAGGAGATGGTCATAATACAAAATTCATGCATGAAGAGATGAATTTGGTGTCAACATGCCTTAAATACAAATAGAGATTTGATAAATTGTGGTATAAAGGTGTGTTAAGAATTGTAATGCAAAAAAAATATGAATGTAATGCACTCCTCTATTGTGATGTATGTAAGAAATAATAAAAAAAAGAAAAAGGCTCAAAATCAGGATGTAGCTCGGAGGCAAAGTGCCCCAGCTTCAAATCCTCAATACAAAAAAAAAAAAAAAAAAAAAAAAAAAAAAAAAAAAAAAGAAAAGAAAAAGAAAAGAAAAAAAGAAAGAAAGAAAAATCAAGTTCTGTATTTTTGCTGATAAACGGATGAAACTGAAGAACATCATGCTGAGTGACATAAGACAGACTCAGAAAGTCAAAGTTCTAATGTTTTCTTGCACATGCAGAATCTAGAGATAAATAAGGAATTTAAATGGTGAGAAATCCCATGAAGATGGCCAGGATAGTGGAGTAGAGAAAGGGAATTGAGGGGGGCAAGGAGAAGGGGTGGGAAAAGGGAGGAATTGTGGAAAAAAACTGACCCAATTATACCATGTACATGTGATTGGATATATCACAGAGAATTTCACTTTTATGTACATTTATAAAGCACCAATTATAACAACGAATAAAGAGAAGAAGACCAGAGAAGGGGAGAAGGGGAAGGGAGAAGGAGAGGTCCAAGTACAAGGGGTTGAATGGTGCAAATTATATTCCATGCAAGTATGACTATGTCAAAATGAACTCTACTACTATGTATAACTATCATGCACTCATAAAAACATTAAATATTTTAAAATGCATATCATTTAATTGTGCCCCTGCAATATATGATAGTTCTTTATACTATTTGCAAAATATTGCTGCCCTTCACATTTGGAAATGTTATTACAAATAAACATATGTAAGGTTGTATCTACCAGATCAATATGTGATCAATAATTCACTGCACACAAAGTGGAAAATACTATAGACATTATTGACAGAGTCTCACATTGTTTGTAGCTTTGTCTTAAAGTTGGGACTTCCATAAACAAATCAGGGTATGGAACTGAAATAATCAATCAAGAACTAGTCTAATTGATATACATGTACACATAGTATCTTTGTCTTTCATCAGCACTTGTTCTAAATGATGTCCTGAGTCTGATTGCATAGAGTTGGGTGGTCAGCCTGAAGCGGGCATCTTCCTAATTTATATTCTCTGTTCTGTTTTTGTCTGGCTCTTCAGTCTGCTTGATTCATCAGTTGTATCACAACACATCCAACCTAATCAAGTTGTGTCGAGTTGTACTGCCTTTCCATATCCTGGGTCCACACTTTCGGCACTATCTACTGAGGTCCAATGTTAACAACCACTATGCTCGTTCAACAAACAGGCACTGAGCTGGGATATAGACGTGATTCAGCCTCTTGCCCTTCAGTGAGAGATAGCAAACTGCATCTACTGATTTTGCCTGCCTCAGTCTGCACGATGCATGTTTCTTTCTTTTTTTTTTTTATTTCCATAGTAATAGTTAATACTTAAAGAACATCCGCTTTCACCAGAAAGTAACATTTTCACCCATTTAATTCTTTTTACAAATCTATAATATGGATAATGTTGTAAGTTCCATTTTATGGATTAGGACACTAAAGCTCAGAGAGAATGAGAAGCTCACCTAGGGTCACACATCTAAGGAACAATGAAGGAAGACTTTGAATCTGGATAGCCAGCTCCGGAGTCTGAGTCTGTGCTTGACACAATATTGGCTTATGTTTATTTTAGGGAAATTTTCCATCCTCATTGATAGAACCACGCTGGAATGATCAATTAAGACCAGAGAGGGCAGTCCTGACCCAGGCTACAAGGGAAATGGAATTGTGAGCAGAGGGACTGACCTGGAAATAATAGCTTGGGGCCATTCATCTGGATGGTGGTACCCTGAGATATCATTCATTTATATCTGCTGTCACAACATCTGGAGCTGCTCAGGTTCTTGCCCTTTCTCAAGGTTGGTTCCTCAGCTTTTTCTTCCACTGTGAAATCTGTCCTATATCTTTCCAATAATTTAACTTTTTGATTTAGTAAGCAATAGCCAATTACTACTGCTTTGCACCAAATTTCTACAATTTTGTTTAAATTGTGGAATTAGATGAGATGTTGTATTAGTAAATTCTATAATATTGTTTACAATTATAGAACCAGATGAAGTTTCAAACTTAGTTAAATTAAATTCTCTGGAAGTCATATTGTAAAATATGGTGTCTTTTTGACTTTTAGGACATGTTTTTGGGTGTTTACAGGAAATTTGATATGCAATGATTCTAATAGGTTCAAGCTTCCTACCTCACAACCTTTACAGTTTTGTTTGTTTTTAATTGATTTTGTTAACCTTCTTATTTTAGAACTTTATTATGTCAATCAATAATGAGTGACATGATGTCATAAAAGTTAGGTTTAAATTTTGTAGTCTTATTTGGACTAAGGAAATAAACAATTATAGATAATAAATAATTACATTGCATGTGCAGTTAACATTTATCTTAAAGTCTATCTACTTATGCATTTAATTGCAAATGCTTTGAAAGTTTGTTGAAAGATGAAAACTACTTTTTATAAAACACAAGATTCACACCTATGAAATCCCTGAGGATTTGAGAATATAAAATATTGTCAAGACTAACCAATAAAAACAGGTCACACAGAAATACACAGTTTGACCTCAGTGAATAAGGAAGGTATCTTGGCAAATGTTGTCAAACAATTATACTTAAAAATGTTTTACCACTGAACATTTTAAATTCACAGTTTAGAGGAAAGAAAATTATATTGAGCCCTCCTGTACTTACCACTTTGTTTCAACTAATATTAATTCATGGCCAATTTTATTTCTATATACTTCACCTACTTCTCTCTCTTAGATTATTTTGGAGCAAATCCCAAACATCATATCAATTCATCTGTATATTTTCCAGATAAATGTATAAAACAAATTTTTTTCTTCCTTCTCTCTCTCTTATATATATACAACATGATTATTACATCTTTTAAGAAGCTAACCCTTCCTTGGTATCATCAATGTCCACTCTGCAACCTTATTTGCAGCCTGGCCTTTTGGTAGGGGGGCTTAGGGTTTCCACATTGCATCCTCTTGCTCTCTCAGATGTCAGCATCACACAGCAAGCTCAGACTCACATGGTGTCTAATTCTAAGCATATGTTCCAAGCTTTTCTGCACTATGGTAGATGGCATACCACTGGGTGAAGCAATGCATCCTCAAAGGGGAAGTGACAAAAGCCCAGGTGTAACACTGAACCAATGGGGACAGGTATCTGTGGAACAGATTCCAGCCTCTGGTTCTTCGAGAAGATGATTCTTGGCAGCCTGCCATGTGCTTCTTGGCCCAAGAAGAGCCAGTCCCATATGCTTACAGTGGCAACCTTCCTAATGCACCTCTATGTTGGCTTTTCCTCCTTCCCAGAAATACTTTCTCTGTTCCCGCAGTTCTGTTTCCTGGAGTTACATCTCAAGTCCGTGGATGAGTACAAATGACGGTACCCTATATTTAAAAAATAATAATTTTAATCCCATTTTAAATGGCATTGCAATATGTTGATATGCCTCTTAATTCTTTTTCTAAACCTTGTGATAAAATGTATATAATAACACAGGGCTGAGATGCAGCTCAGTAGTTGAGCACTTGCCTCATGCACATGGCCCTGCGTTCCCTTCCATAGCATTGTAAAAAAAAACAAAGCAAAACAACAAAAAGCCAAAGTATATATTACATAGAGATAATCATCTTAACTCTCTTTAAGAGTGCAGTTCATTGCTATTAAGTACATTCACATAGTTGTGCAACCGTCCCCACCATCCATCTTTGATATCCTTAAACCTCGCACAACTGAAACTCTGGTACCCACCAAAGAGTAATTCTCCCTTCCTCCTAGTTCCCAGCCCCTGGCAACTGCCATTGTACTTCAAATGCTCTTATGACATTCTGTCTTTAGGGTTTTGACTTCTCTAGGTACTGCATGTAATGAATCATGTGTTATTCTCCTTTTCATTACAGGCTTATTCTACTTTGCACAATATCTTCAAGGTTCATTCACATTATAGTACATGTCAGAACTTCCTTCCTTTTGAAGCCTTAATAATCTGCCATTGTAGATATGTACCATGTTCGTCTATTGATAGACATTTGATTTGTGTATGCCTTTTAACCACTGTAAATAATGATGCTGTAAACATGAGTGGACAAATACTTCTTTGAGACCTGCTTTTGATTCCTTTGAGTATATACCCCAAAGTAGAACAATTGGGCCTTATGATGATTTTATTTTACATTTCCACCAACAGTGCTAGGGTTCCAATTTCTCCATATGCTCACCAACACTTGCTATTTTCTGTTCTTTTTGTATAAGTCATCATTATGACTTAATTCTATTCTAATCTATACATTTTTCTTGTTTCTCTATTGTTCCTTCCTCTTCCTTAAAGAAACAAGAATGTCTTGATTTTCCATAATCAGTTATTTTCCTGAATGTATGCACATACTGCTAACATACAATGCAAAATTTGTAAAAACATTAAAAATCCATTAGTATTGAATTTAAACTGGGAATATCAGTGTGGCATGGACAGATGACATATTTTATTCTGTTCCAAATTACATATTTCCTACTGTGCTCCTGGTAAAAGTCTAGAACAATGAGCACTGTGTGTGTGTGTGTGTGGGGGGGGTGTTGGGGATCAAATCCAGGGTCTTCTGAATGTTAGGCAAGTGTTCTACTACTGAGCTACAATTGCAGCCCTGGTTTGTGTGTTTAAAACCACTTTCACTAAATTTAACCATGCCCATCTTGGAGAAGAGGCTGATTTCTGGCCTTTATTAGGAACTGAACAAAATAGTCATGGAACTCTTGTCATACTTGAAAGTGAAGCCAGTATCAAAGACAGCTAGGATGTTTCAAAAGATCCATAAAACAACTTGAACAGGTGGTCACTGGCCAAAGATAGAATAACTTGTGCATTAGTAAAGATAATAAATAGTTGCAATGGATTAAAACATATCAAACATGTTTAAAGAAACATGTTCATAATGACACTAAAGCAGAAAAAAATACTTCATGAGTCAAATTGGAAGATGCTGAGGATCTACTTAATTATTTTGAAAAATGATAAGAAAATTGTTAGAATCTAATTTTTTATACTAACTGTACCTAAACCAACAAAATTATTAATGAAATTGTGTATTTTCATAAAATATTCTAGTTGATAAACAAAAAATGTAACAGTTTGTTAGTATTTTGCAACTCCTACTGATTTGGTATAACTCCCCATTGACCATCACCAAATGGAAGATGACCAGTCATGGACCTCCCATGGAAGTTCATAGCAGCCCCTCTGAAGAAGCCTTGTTAAAAAAAATAAAGCTTGAATCATATCAAAATTGTAGATTTAACTATTAACTTACAGGAATTTATAGATCAAGGGAAACAATTATGTTTTGTTTAACTTACATTATACACTTCTTAAAAAAATAATAGACACAGAAAATATGAATGAATGTGTATATTCATTATACAAAGTAAGCCCAGATTTCTCCAGAAATTTCCTACACAGGCATACAAATGTTTACTTAGTTCTTATTTTTGTCTTAGGGAGGGCCTAATGTTCATAGCAAAGGAGACTTTTTAAAAGAGATTGGCACTTAACATGATTCATGTCTATTATTTCTCCTGACATCTTATCTTCTTATTTGGCTTTTGGTTTTGTGGGATAAGATAAAAGAAAATTTCTAATACTCTGTAACACCATGTGCTTGGTTTTAGTAATCTCAGCTTTGATTTAGATTTTTAAAATGTTTTCTTCTCTGAAGAAGAAAAGAAAAAGTGAGACTCAAAAATGGGACCAACAGGGAAAAGGGCAGTTAAATTGGATTCTATAGTGTTCAGTTCCCTGAACACACAAATAATTCTATTAATTATCCTTTCTTCTGAGTTTTTGTAGTTAGGACTCTTTGTTCACTATTTCCTGAATACACGTCTTTCAGTGAATGGTGAAAATATGAAAGTTTTAAAAACGTGAAGTTAAAAGTTATTTGATTTACTTGGAAACCAAGGAAGAATTGTAGGAGTTCTCTATGTCAAGGCCAGGAATGTTTGGATCCTATTCAGTTTAATGATTAATACACAGTTCTTTTTTGTGTTAGACCAAAGTGCAAACTGTGAGATGACTCACAATGAATCTTCATTTACTTCTTAAATCTATTCATGATTATAATTTATTGCTAAAGATTTACTGAACAATGCCAATTAATTCCTTCAAACATTTAAGAGCCATTCATTATATATATGTTGAGTACCTGCTATTTGTTGGGTACTGAATTGCATCATGGGATGATAGCAATGAACAAGATCTATACATTGAATCCTCTCCAGGAAATTACAGGTTGGGGTTTCTAGGAAAGCATATGCCAAGATGGAATTAGTAGTGCAAGAGACTAATTGGAGAAAATGCTCATGAAGCATAACAGAGAAAGGGAATAGTGAGAGTATATGGGGAGTGACTCAGTCCATGATGCAGGTCTGAAAATGCTGCAGGAAAAGAATATGGAAGGAAGACTGGGCAGGGAGAACCTAAGATTACAGTGCATCCCAAGAAAGTCTCAGCTAGGTTGATGAGGAGCCCTGAGCAAAAGTTGCTCCTTGGGAAAGTCCCAAGGTTGGCCAAAAATGGTCCAGCTCTACTACTTCTGCTGGTCTTAGTGATTGACTCAGAGCAGCCCTGGGAGAGTCTGGCTTTCATTGAACATCATGGTGCATCCAGTAGGTACAGTATGTATAGGCTGTCAGCTAACTGTATAGGTTTGTTCCTGAAAGGGGAGGTAATAGGTATATTGCCATGACTGGTGTGGTAGAAAATACAAACATTAGACAAACTGATAACAAGGGTGAGGCACCCCAGAAAGGATGCCAAGGAGGTATTTTGGTGGTACAGTAAGGGAAGTTAACATGCATGTTCTTCCCTTGTTTTGTTCCATGTCATAGTAAACAATATTGCATAAATTCCCTCTCCTTGTGCCTTTCAGATGGGTTCAGCAGACAGGAGGCACAGGCAAGAAATTGGAAAGTGGGAAAGAGGAGAATCCAGTTTATTTCTCCTTACCTCTCTGCCTCCTCTCATCTCACCTCCCAGGTTTCATCTCTGATTATAAAGCCCTTAACTTTGTGGTCCTAGCTTCTTCTATATGGCCATGGATTCTGGGACACTGGTTGTGGCCACTGTTCTCTTACTCCATAGAGATCATAGGAAATTCCTGATTTAAATAAATATAGTAAATCTGTGTTGCTTCACTGTCCCTTGTTTGGTTTCCCAACTTTTGAATCACCTTTGTATAAATTTTTTGTATAAATCCCCTTTGACTGAGGTAGCTAGTGTGTTCACATTTCCTGTTGGCCTAGTCTGGAAGATGTCACAGGGAAGATTTCCTGATGGAATGACATTTAAGCCAAAACCTGGATATGAGCTATCCAAAACAAATTGACCATAATTGATACATACAATACGTGTACATATTGTTCATTTTGAATATAATGTGAGGGCTGTGGATGTAGTTCAGTGGTAGAGTGCTTGCCTGGCATGCATAAGGCCCTGGGTTTGAACCCCAGTACACCCCCCACACACACACACACATACATGCAGGTTAAAACAGTATGACAGCAAAAAATATAGATTCTGGAACTTCAGTGTTTGGGTTTAAATCCCACTTTTTAGATAAGTGACCTCAGAAAGTTCAATAAATTCTTTTGTGGTTCAATATCTTCCTTTGTAAAATGAATATAATAATACTATTATATTCTATGGAAACAATGAGAAGTGAATAAATTAATATGTAGACTCAACAAGGTTCGACATTATTCTTTTGCACATGCATATAGGACTTTGCAGTATATATGTATGCTAATGAGTACTCTGAGTCTTCAAGAGAACACTGAATACAACATAGACGACTTCTTCTTCTTCTCCTCCTCCTCCTCCTCCTCCCCCTTTTTCTTCTTCTTCTTTGAGAATCTAATATTCCAGAGGAGGATTCTTAAGACAGCCAGATCTTTTGTCACTTATTATAGGCCACCTTCTTTTTCTACCTGTATACTTGTAAATTTCTTACTAATGGTGGAAATTCAGTACTTTATTAGGATGGTCATGTCATAGGTCACTTTTAATAAATTTTGCTTCACATGCAGGGATATCTTATTATTTTTTCGATTTTGTTTATTTATTTCTTCCTATGAAATGTGTTTTTCTGCTCTATTAGTCCGGGGCAAGACAGTGCTTTACTTTCAAGTACAAAAGACATGTTTCATAAAAAACATTAGGAATTGATAAGCAATGGTATAGGTAATGGTGCATGTCATCCTACTTAGGCCAAATCTGGAGATATTTCTATCATTGTTTGGACATTTGATGGCATCTCTGATGTCGATGGAACTCTGCCCAGATGCTGGAGGCTGCAGAATCAGTTGCATCTGCTTGTTCAGCTAGAAAGCTGTCTTTGCTCTGAGTCTATTATCTTTTCTCTGCAATTTCATAACCCCCATCTCTTTTTTGTTATCTCAGCCTCATTTGGAGCATTGTGGGGCTTTCACCTGCAAGCAACACTAGGCTTGATTCACTGAATACAGCTCTGGACTGTGGCCAGTAATGAGCTACAGATTTCTCTACATCATAGAAATGATGACGATTTAACTGGCAGAGAGATGTGAGGTGGATTTGCTCACATTGGAGATGCAATCTCTGTAATTCTTCATTGCATGCATCTGGAAGCATGAGCTCTGAAGTCACCACAAAGGACCATCTTGGGAATGAGCACTGTTATTGGGGATAACCCAGGCTTCCAGGATCATTGCGTATGCCAATGCGATAGTGATTAAAAGCAAGCATTCTGGAGAAACAGGCTCAAGTCCTTGCTTTTCTCCTTTTAACTGTGTGACTTTTGACCAATTATTCAACCCTGATAAGCTCTCCATTACTATTCAATACAATAGGGATGATAATAAAACCTACATCATAGGGCTATTTCGGATTGGTTATTTAGATAATGTTCTATGTGGTAGTTGTAATTATCACTGGTCAGTACCTAAATCAGGGCCGTGTGTTACCACTCTGTCTCTCCTACTTTTACCTAATATATAGAGTTATTCTCCCTTAAAATAAGGAATTTGGGTTGTCACTCTCATATTTAGCTCTTGAGGAAAACAGCCCACAATCTGGACGGGGATCAATGAATTGGACATTTGAAATAGCATTCAGTTTTTAGCAAGAGGAAACTGGAGGAGAGTGCTGGAAGTGTAAAGCCCTATTTCTTAAATGGCTTTGGACTGGGCAATTCTATTTTCTCCTCAAGGAAGATCAATTATCCAGATGTCAGATTTCTGCCACTTGCTCTTCTATTCTGTTCTTTCTCTCTGACTTTTTCATTTCTTTTTCCTTTACCTTTGCTTTCTGTAAGAGTGTATCAAATCGTTCTCCACAGCCCAGCTTAATGTTCTGCAAGCTCAATTTAGCTCTTCAGGACTTTGAGAGAGATCTTTTAAATACTGTCACAACATTATTAGTTACCTAACATTGTTTATGGTTTTTTTTCCCCTAATACAGTCAACTTCCTTTCAAAAATGTCTTCCTATATCTTATCTTTCATTTCATTTTACTTTTTATTTTAATATTATGAAAGCAATGTTCTAAAATATTTGTTCCTTGGAACAAATCTTTGTAAAAATACAGTCATCCAGCTTTTATCATGCTGTCTTGGTTTTCTTGCCAAAACTTTTCAAAGGCTTTAACACTGTTTATTTTGTATATTCTTATCTCTGATAGAAGGCAGGTCTATTTTGATCTGCTATTTGAATAAAAATTAACATGGCACATATTCCTTGGGTCTGCTCATGGTGTAGCTTGACATTTCCCACTCCTTCTTTTTATTTTTTTGTTGAAAGAGATGATATAGATTTATATTAATCATTTGTTATTAGGCTGACAGAGAGGAATGGAGAGAAAATTGAGGTGTAGGCAGTCTACGGAAGAACCGAAGGAAAACAGTCCTTTTAATATTTGTTGAAGTGACCGGCTTTTCATATCTAATTTTCCCTTGAACCTAGTGATTGCTTTTAGGTAAATAACATTGTTTTATTGTTTACCTGCCAATCCGGGCAAATGTTGTTTAGTTTAGGAAAATGCCTTTGAGTCAGGATGAATATATCATTGGATGGGAAGATGTCTGTCTGTAACTCCTTTTTGCATGGTCTTGTTTATTTTTTCAGCCCAGTGTTTCTGCCTCAGAGCAGCTGTGTGTGTGTGTGTGTGTGTGTGTGTGTGTGTGTAGCACTGAAACAAACTCTAATGTAGAAAGTTCCTATTTTTCACAGTTCCCTTCCTTCTTTCTTTCCTTCATTCCTTCCCTCCCTCCCTCTCTGACTTTTCTCTCTCACTCCCTTTCTGTTATAGGAAAAAATTCCTCATTGATTCAGAAAAGCACTCCATCACTTTGGAGAGGAGTGACTTCTTCTTTTTTTTTTTTTTTTAAGAGAGAGGGAGAGAGAAAGAGAGAGAATTTTATTATTTATTTATTTATTTTTTAGTTTTTGGCAGACACAACATCTTTGTTTGTATGTGGTGCTGAGGATCGAACCCTGGCCGCACGCAAGCCAGGCGAGCACGCTACTGCTTGAGCCACATCCCCAGCCCCAAGGAGCGACTTCTAACAGGAAGTTGGGGTCAGTAGAAATCCTTACCTCTTTTTCTGTTAGGCATGCTTTGCTCCCAGGAAACCGATTCAGGGGTTCCAAGTAGAGTAGTTCTTATCTGTCCCTTGCCTCATTTTCTTACAACTGTTAATGGCTGGACAGATTGTCACTGTACAGGGGAACCCAAGAGGGGACTGACTCACATACTCCTGCTGACTAAGCTGCGTGACCTCTAGCAGGGCTCCTTCCTCCCAGAGGAACAGGCACCATCTACAAATTATCATAAAGACATTGTTTATCTGCCCAGTGTGGGGACTTGTGTCCTCTCAGTGCAAATGCCTATTTCTAATTTGCACAAAAGATTACCCTGGGCTATTCATGGTCTGTGCAACATTAGGTGAGTTTGTGGGACATGCTTTAGCTCTTGGTGACTAGCTTCAGTTTTATTCCATCTGGGCCATTTCTGGGAGAAACTCTTGGATACTCTTTGCTTATTTTTCAGCTGGTATGAAGAGAAGATTTGATCCTACTTTTCTGTTCTCACTTTTCTGAGAAGTCCATACTTTATTTTAAGAGGTGTATTAAATGGTTAAAATTCTGAAAAGAATGAGATGAAAGAAGAAAGGCAGGAAGGAAAGAAGAAAGGAAATGTCACTGTCCTAATCCTGTCTTTAGTGTGCTGAGTTTCTTACCCTACTATTATAGGTAGGCACTGTTAATTATTATATTTGCATATACAATGTATTTATGCACAAACAAGTATAAATTCTTTTCTTATTTCACTATCATATATTTAAATAGAAGGGTATGCCATATGGCTTAGTTTGAATTTTTATTTTCATCTAACAATATCTTCAAGAACTTTGCAAATTTGAACACTGACTCTTCATTTTTTTTATCCAGCAGCATAGTGTTCCACTGCATGGGCAATTCGCTAACCAGTCTCCTCTCGATAAACATTAAGGATGTTTCCAATCAATTATTCTTACAAACAATGTTGTAGTGAATAACCTTGTAATTATGTATTTTTCATATGGGAAAATATGTCCATATGATAAATTCTTAGAATCAGAGGAGCTGAATGAAATGGTATTTGATTTTTTTAATACTAGTTGATATTGCCAAATATCTCCCATAAGGTGTTAGTAAGTTATATTTCTATCAAAAAATTTTGAAATGATTGCTTCCCTTAAAACTTGCTAGAATAGTGTCTTGTCAAGTTTTAGGTTTTACCCATGCTGATTGGTAATATTAGTTTTTTAAATTTGCATACTTTTATCATGAGTGTTTATCTTTTCATATGAGCCATTTATATTTTACTTTCTATGGAGTCTGTTATATCTTTTGTTCATTTCCCCCCTTGGGTTATTGGTCTTTAATTATTTAAACCAATTTTAAAAGCATTTAATGTATAATCTAGTTCTTTCATTGTTTAATGTGTTAAAAATACTTTTCTAATGATTGTCTTATTTTGGTTCATTTTTATTTTACTGGTCATGTAGAACTCTGTCTTAAAAAGATTTAGTTGTAGATGGATACAATACTTTTTAAATTTTATTTATTTATGTAGTGCTGAGGATAGAACTCAGTGCCCCACACATATGAGGCAAGCACTCTGCCACTGAGCCACAACCCTAGCCCTAGAACACTTTTTTAATGTAGTAAAAAAATGTCAATCTTTTTTGGCTCCTGAAATTTGAATAATATTTTGAAAGAACTCCTTGAAACACAGTTTATAAAAAAAATGTTTCTTTCTGTGATTTAATTATTTACTTGTAAACCATTGATTGATTTGGAATTTGTTACTATAACATGTAAGGTGCAAGCTATGGATACAGTTATTTTTCTAGATGCAAAAATAAGACATACAATGATCAACACTTTTATTTAATCTTATACTAGAGAATAGTTCATCTAATTAGACTAAACAAAGAAAATAGAGGTACAACAATTTTAAAGAAGTTTAAAAATTTAGCATTTTTGCAGATTATATGATTGTATACCTGGAAAACCCAAAAGAATAAACTAAAAAAGAAATACTAAAACAATAAGAGATTAAATAAGATAGTATAGTAATACTTTTATATATAAAAATCAATAGTTTCATCTACAAATGTCTAGTATAAGATCAAATAGAAGAAGAGAACTCATATATGGTGGTAGCATAAAAAAAATAAAAACCTAGAAATACCCTTTGAAAAGTATATGCACAATCTATATAGAGAAAATTTTAGAATGCTTTTGAAGGGCACACATACACACACACCAAAAACAAAACAAAACAACAACAACAAAAAAACTATTGAACAAATTGGGAGATGCATCATGATTTGATAGAAATAGTCAATAAAGATATCATTCTCCCTAAGTTAATTTGTATATTGGCATCCCAATAAAAAGATCAATGGTATTTTTGAAATATTCATGCAGGTGTCAAAGAATACATAGAACAATAAATATTAATAGCTAGTAATATTTTGAAAATGAACACAAAGTGGGGGCTAACACTTTATATTAAAAATATTACAGAGCCTTGGAACTTATCGCAGTTTGCTACCAGAGAATAAATAGATCAGGTGAAAAAGTAGGAATTCAGACATGAACTTCAAAAAATAATGGAAATTTTGTACACAGTAAGGGTACAGTCTCAACTTAGTGGGAAAGAGATGATGTTGGAACAACTTATTTATTTCAAGCTGAAAGTTGTGGATCACTGTGTAATAAACATAATGATATTTACAAAATGCATCAGGGTTGTCCCAGATCCTGAAAAGGCTAATGAGATTGAAAATGCACGTTAGACTCTGACTAAATCCACAAAGAGTTTGAGATAGATAGATAGAGGGGAGAGAGAGAGAGAGAGAGAGAGAGAGAGAGAGAGAGAGAGAGAGAGAGAGAGAGAGATATTGTTCTTGTATTCAAATGAAGTAAGTTACTAAATTCCATCCACAGTGATCAGGGCAGAATTTATATGTATTCATTGTTCTATCCTCTGGTGTGTAGGTATTATGGAAAGAGAGAGGCAATTAGATATTTTACAAAGGCAAGAGAGAGAATACTTCTAAACTCTAGGAGTCATTCTTAAAATTTGCAATAATCCACTGAGCTTATCAAGGAAACTGGTGGTATTCTTTAATGATTTTTAAAATACCTGTTTCAGTGAGTATAAAGGAAATTCTGGAATGAGAGGATAGGGGACCTTGTCTTATAAATAATTTTTGCTTTATTTTAATACTATCACAGAGAAGACATATAGGCCATTGCGAGTCAACAGAATGCAAGATATGGGTGGAGGCAAGCTGTATGTAGCCTTAATTGCTTTTATTAGTGCTCAGGAATTTTGGGGGAAGTAGCTTGGCTTATAGACACAGCTCCAGGTTTTTCATCTCCAGGTGCTCTTATCCCAGGTTTCTTGTTTTATTGCCTAGCTTACCTAATTTCACTTTCACCATCTCCTAGGTTAAATTTGAATAAAAATTCTTCAGATCTTTCTGCAATATTGGGCAAGAGAGCTGTGTTGTGCAGATTAACTAATTCAGGGTCTTAAAGTCATTTGATTCAGGGTGCAGTATAAATGCAAAGCAGGATGCATCATAAAGCAAAATGCTAATTATTGCAGGCAATGCAGATGCTACCTTTAAAGGTGCCAGATGTGTATCACCTCTCAATAGCACAGGCTGGCTCCTGAAAAAGAATACGAGACATGGGATGTATAAATTGAGCAAAACAAATCACTTGGAAGAATAAAAACCACTGAGTAAATCAGTGATTATCAGAAATGTTAGAAGGCTACTTTCTGGAAGACATCAGGTCAAATGGGCAACAAAAGATATGGTTAAAAAACAAAACAAGGGGCTGGGGTTGTGGCTCAGTGTTAGAGCGCTTGCCTGGCACATGCGAGGCACTAGGTTTGATCCTCAGCACCTCATAAAAATAAATAAAATAAAGGTATTGTGTCCAAATACAACAAATATATATATAAACATTTTAAAAAACAAAACAAAACAAAAAACCCTCAGCTTCCATATTTGCTAAAACACTGAAGAATTGTATTCTTGTTTGTCTTCTTTTACATTGTTTTGTGGTTTAATCAAAGTGGAATGGTGCTTACTACTAAGGTCTACCCTGGACATAATTTAATCTAAAGTATGAGAATTTTTCAATATACGTTTTTGTTTTCCTCAGTGTAGGCTCAGGATTTTAAAGCAAAACTCAGTATTTAGTTTATACAGATTTATTCTTTATTATGAAGACCAAGTAAACTTTAAGTGTTCATGTCGATAATGATTGTTTCAACTACCCATGAGATTAAGGTGGCCTTTTAATTAATTTATTTGTATCACATATCCCAAAGGGTTGTTTTAGAAGGGACATAATTTGTAAAAAAAAAAAAAAAAGACTAGAAGAAGACATATGGGACATGAAAAGGAAAAGGAGGTGTATGCTAACTACAAGGGCAAAAGGGACCTCTGATGACACATGAGAATTTCTCTGTGGCAAGGTCAGAGGAGGGGAGCCTAAGAAGTTGTGTAATTTTTGTCATCAGGATGGAGTGAGCATATCAATTCTTCAGAAGGGATAGTGTCAGCATTTCATTCTAAATAAAATTTAATGCACAGAATCAAATAAAGGAATGCCCAAGAAACATAAGGTTTTTGATGACAGTTTTACAAAATATGAAGAAAAAACTTGTAAAATAAATTTGGCTTCACTCTGAAAATTATAATATCCTAATTTAGGATAAGAGAGAAAAATGAATCTGCAACATCATAAATATTTAGTGCTGGGCTCTTTTATCTTGTGGCAGACTTCTCTATTTAGCTATCACAGAGACCCCAAAGTCCAATATGAATATAAAAAAGGAAAAAAAAAACAAGTATTCCAGAAGATTCTATTATTCATCCTATAGAAGGAGCTTTATATCAGGATAATTTCTTGATTGTTTTTTTTTTCTGGCATGCTTCTTTATTTCTATAATTCCCATCTGTCTAGCATTATCCCACCTAATAACATTTAATATTTCTCCACCTCTGTCTTTGTGCTCATATCTTTAGGAAATCAACAGTTACAGAAGTGATGACAAAGATAATGACAATTCTATTCTACTCTCTGTCCTCTTTCTTCTTCCCCTTCCCAGCCAAATCTCTGGATATTCCAGCCTGTTTCTACTCTTCCATTTTCCTGTGCTTTTCTCGATTTGCTGTCCTCTGGCTTCTCCCTCTCCTCTGCAGGAAAACACCTCTTGTCAGTCTCTAATATCATCCTCATTGCTAAATCCTAAGGATGCTCTCAAGATGTTAGGTTCTTCTAACCTCTTGGAGATGACAAATGTCTGCTCCTTTCTTGATACTTCTTTGCTCTGTGACTCATTCTTTCAGTCCCCACTACTCCGATGACTTGTTCTAGTGTCCTTCGTGTTCTTCTCTTCTTAGGCAAATCTCTTACATTTTGGTGGAATCCTCTTCCCGTCTTCCATTTTGCATAATGGCAGCACATTTGCCGTGGGGGTCTCATATGCTCCCATGGCTATAATTACTGTCACTTTCTTGAACTTCAGATTTCATATCCAGCTCCCTGCTGGATGTCACCTACTGGATAAACATCAGACCTGTCCAGCCTGAACTCATCACACAGTTCCCTAACTTGCTCCTTATATAGATCTTGCACTTCCATCCACCCCAAAATGCAGAGGCATTCTTATCTTTTCCTCTGTCAACCTCGTCTCTAGTAAGTCATTACATTTTGTTGTTTCTACCCTCCAAATACCTCTCAAGTATATGCAGTTCTTTCTAGCCCTCTGCTACCATCCTGGATCAGGCAATTACAATCTCTCACCTAGAATACATTTATCACTTACTTGTCTCCTTGCCTGTGGCCTTGTTCTTCTGTCAGTGGTTTCCACTGTAGCCAGGGTTCTTGGTACCAAGGAATTCAGATTATGCCATTTCCAGGCTTAAAACCCTTCAATGACTCCCTATTCTCTTATAAAGAAGTTCATACTGGTTGATAGAGCTTATCAGACCCTTCATGATCTTGTTCTCGTTTTCCTCTTTGGCTTTATTTTTAGAGGAGGTGTGAGGGAACTTACTTCAAGTCTCCATACTATGAGTACAAAGTACCTAGTTAGGAACACAGATTTAGACATTCAACTATACGGGTTCAAATTCCAGCTTGTCACTTAATATTATGACCTCAGGTAGCTAGCTTACTTAAGTACTCAATCTCAGATTCCCATCTATAATATAGAATAATGATGAAATTATTATGAGGATTAGATGAGTCAATGAAAGTAAAACATTTAGAGCATGCTGGGGCATACTCAGTAAAATCACCTTCTATCTGCTATTACCACTAGCCCTAGCACTGAAGATCGTGGGACCCCACATTTGTGATTCAAAATCAAAACAATTCAGAATTTTACAGTCCATTTTAGGCAAAAAGTGAGACTAACAAGGGTGTGATGTTTTTCAATGATGGCTATTTTGATCTTTTTTGGATATACCAGATTGAAAAAAAAAAAAAAAAGAGAGGGCCTAAGCCTTTTGCTTAGGGGCTCTCTTTGCATTCTGTATTCCCTCAATTTTCTGATTACCATTCTATGTCATAATTTCTTCTTGTTTTACCTCCCATTATAATACTATTGCCATGAAGGCAGAGTCAACTTTTATCTTATACACTTTTTAAATGCTCTCTGCTTGGCATTGTCTGTGTTCAGTAAATCAGAGAATGATTGAAGACCAGGAACCTCACTTTTCTTTAGTTATCATGTCCGTAGGGCAGAAAAAATAATAGTAAATTTATATATATATTTTCAAGTACTATTTGTTTATTTCTTTTTCCTTCTGACATTGTGCCTCTGCATTAAACACTACTCATAACCAAATGAATTACTAGCTTGGTCTTTGCTATTTTAAAATCCAAGTGATAGTAAAAAATGAGACTTCTAAGATTCTGAAGACCTTTTCAAAACTTGGCAGGATGGTTCTCTGTGCTGAATTTTGAAAACCTGGTATGAAGGCATTGGTTTTGAATCTGTGATCCTAAGTCTAACCTAGAACTCTTAATGGTGGGAATCTCAGTCTGGGGCTGACTGGTGAAGAGGAAATCTTTGAGCCCTCCCAATCGGGGTCTTGGAGAAGTTACTCGTTTACCTCCAACAGAGAAGTTCTTACGTTTCAGACTTGAAGCCCCTAGGAAGTCCCTGATTCCCTGTTTGGCAGTTAGGTGCTGAGATTTCATCTCACCATTATAAATTATTCAACAAACATTCATAAGTTCTTCCTAGGAGGTTTGTTCTAGCGCCTGCAGAGGCATTATGTAATACACAAAGACAAAGACTTGGGCCTGCCCTTCAGAAGTGCAATCCAGAAATCACCTGCTGCTCTTAGAAAAGTCTACCCCATGTCTTCAGGGAAATCCAATATCTGCCCTAGCAGTTTTGCAAATGCCCAGGGAGTTCTGCTTCCTCTCATCATCTTGGGCTCTGATGTTTTACTGACACTGGATTTGTATTGTTTATTTTGTGTCCTCTGGTTGTTCCTTTATCTCTGTTCTGGCATTGACTCAGACATAGGAGGTCATTTCGTCTCCATGATTATTTTCCTCAGACTCTCAAATATCACCATTTCAAAATGGAAAATAATCTTTTCTCATACTTGTTTGTACTGCATGATCCAACTTTCTCCATTCCCTACCTATAAGCTCTTCTTGAGCTTCCTCCGCATGGCAGTTATTCTCCAATGCACTCTGCTAAACAGTGTTCCAACTGTTCCATCCATGTCCCCCCACCTCTTCCTTTCTCCCTCATTATGTGAGTAACATCACCACCACTATCCTGGTCCTGACTCCTCCAAAGGCATGAATGAATATAGTCACAATGGGCTTCAAAAACATTTTTTTCTCTTTCCTTTACAGAAGTGTGACACCTAGGGAAAACTTGGAAGAAGAATAATTTATTTATTGAATTCTTTACTTCAACAATTGAAGGACAAGGACCAAGCCTTGTTTGCCATTGTATTTCTATCACCTACACACAGAATAAGTACTCAACAAATATTTATTATGCAAATAAGTTTACAATTCCAGGAGACCTGCACTGAAGTTAAATATGTTCAGTTTCTCTATAAATAGCTCATCACCACCTAGTGTTCCTATTCTCTAACATATGCTGTATTCTTGTTATATGTCAGGGCACTATAAATTTGAAAACAGGTATTGTTCATCTGGCTTGTATTCTGTTCACAGCATTCTCATTGATGTCTAAGGCAAAACAGTGAGGATCTGGCAAAATGTTTTGGCTGTACAGACTGTGGAACTGTTTTCTTCAGGTACCATGGCTGCCAATATCCCCAAGATGGAATGAACTTTTGACTCTGGGCACCAGATAAAGCTTCAAGCTGTTCCCTGTAGGAGTGAGGAACTTGGAAGGAGTTAAGGACTTCAATGGCTTTCGCTAATGCTCTTAGGCAGCTTCACCTATTTTTGCCTAAAAAGCACACAGAACAGTTAAAGATCAAGGCTTGTTTTAAATATGTCATCCAGGACTCCTGGAAATCCAGGTATTGGAAATAATGTCTGACAATTGTTTTCTTCTTTAAATAAACCCCAACAGCTTTGCCACCAGCAGTAAGCTCCTGTGTATTAAGGCAATGTGTCCTTGAAAGGGGTTTCATCTCTTCTTACATATCCCGTTTATTTTCTCAGGTGGAATGATCTCAAAAAATACCATTTTAGCTTAATGAAATTACCAGCCTGGACGAAAAGCTTTATGTTTGAATAGAACATTTTTTTACTTCCCAAGTACTTTTTCAATAAGAAAACTGACGGTGATATAGCTGTTGACCTTAAAGATGAAATATTTGCCTTTGCATGCTGTGTACTTTCTCAAGAGAAAGTTGTGCTATTTTCCTGGTCCTTCAGTGAAATATGATGGTCCCTCACACAGGTAGAAATGCTTTGGACCTTAGATCAACAATGTCACAGTCTTCCTTGCTTTTATCACCCATAGCCTGCATTTTGTCTGGAAGCCAGTACACGAAAGCTGCTGCTGCTGTTTGAGCCGATTTCTTTGTTGTGTTCTCTTCTCATTTTGAAAACCATAAGAATTGCTACTCAATAAAAAAATAACAGTTGAGCTTCATTTCAGTATTGGTATTGTGGCTCCAGCTGCGAGCACTGCAGCATGCTCTGGAGGAAACTTTTAGGAGTCTCCATAATTTCTTCCTGACCCCAGCTGGTGATCAGTTTATGTCCTGAAGCTTGCGGATGAATAGCCCTTCTAATTCCCATCCTCGTGTGGGTGCGTTCTGGCTTGCCCTATCTGAATAGAAAATCTGAAAGGTGACAGTGTTTTGAAATGTTATTCTTCTGGAAACAGGAAGAGAAACACCTTAGATTAATAGCCTTCTTATTTACTAAAAAGAGAAAGCATATTTTGTGTGTCATATTAGAATGCAATGCAACAATTCTCACCTAGTACGGTGTTTATGGTCCATTTATGATTTTGTTCTCTTCCTTTTCCTTTAACATATTATTTCTCATTCGATCAATCACATAATCATTCTATCATTTTTATATTCTTTATTCATATATTCTTTTATTCAACTCACATCTATTAAGTATCTTTATATGCAAGATATTGTGTATGATAATGGCCCCTGCCATTCTTGATTTTTTTTTTTACATCCACAGTTTACAAGCTCATAGGGCAAATAATAATTGAATATAGATGTATATAATAGGGGCTGATTAAAAATACTCTGCTGTTTTAAACTTAAGAAAAAACAGTTTACAAATTATTTTCACCTGATTTAATTCATGTCCATACTACTTAAAGAGTCATAAGTATCAGAATCCACATTGTATTGTTCCCTTTCTTTTGTGATTACCAATTGTATCCACTTAGCATTGAAACTACACTGACACGATGTATTTGCTTTTCTGAAGATTTTGTGAAGGAATGCACCAGGACATTTCTTTCGTCATAGCCTTTTCCCCTTTGTCACTGACGTTGTCACTAGGTGGCTGCTTGTCCTACTCATCCCAAGATGCTTTGGAAAAGGGGACATGTTGTAATTAGAGTCTGCACAGGGAAGTGCAAATGCCAAACTGGATTTCTGGTTGGGATGGTGGCAAGAGACAAACAAACTAATGTAAAATGTACCAGTAAGTACCATTTAAAATATGTGCAAAGAAAAAAAAGGCTTCCTTTCTCTAGAAGATTGAGTTAATTTACCTTTAAGAAGGGACACAACAATCTGGAGCAGATTGTACTGGCTATTTAACCCACAAAGGGGAAAAATAAAATTATATCTCCCAAATAAACTTTAGTCTCAATTACAATCTCTATGGTCTCTTCTAGCTCTAAAATTCTATGATTCTAATTATGCTCTCCTTGAATTTGTTTCCATTGCTCTATCAATAAAAGGCACAAGGCTGCTTCTATAAAACTCAGAATCAGGTGGAGATATGAAAATAACCAGTCAACATGACAGATATAGAAAGTAGAGCCAGATTATTTTTTTCCTTAGTTCTATGGGTCATTCCACTTTGCATTGTGTGAGTATAATCTGGAAGAAGAACCACCTGGTGAACATAAGATGAGTGACCCAAAGGTAGATTATTAACTACAAATTATTCTATACTGGGTAGTTAGACATATTTAGATTACCTAAAACTACAGTTAGAGAGGTTTTTTCCTTTTAGTGCACTTTCAGAGTCATTATCATCTTTATATTCATAACTGTTCTGTGATATAGATGATGTGTTTATCAGCATGACCCAAACCAAAGGTTCTGAAAATCATTTTTTCTTTCTCAAAACACCTGAGTGACACAGTGCACTCAAATCAACTGGGTGCTGGAGACGGCAGTTTCTCAACAGGAGGGCTTCTGTCCTTCCTCCCAGGAGGTATGTTGGAAATTTGAGGATGGTCTTAGCTTCACTCTCAACCAAGAGTGATGCTCCACCTAACCTCTTCTGGTTGTAAACTACTTCTGAAAAGCTTCTTTGATTATCAAGAGTTCTGTAGATATCAGAGGAGGGAGCTCACTCAACCCAAGTAGAGATGTTAGGAGTGAGAAATATGTGGGAATGTCACTTTAAAAAAGAGTTTTCATTTCAAATGGTTTGGGTGGACACAGAGACCATGGATGTTACCTTGGAAGGAACCTTTTAGAGAACAATGGGACTAATCAACTGTGTGTGTTATTTTCTTCGGTTAATTAAATTGTCTTACTAACTTGGTTATTAGGATCCTGGCTTTTAACTTATATCCCAGGGAAGACTCATGATTATAGGCCAATCTGCACGTGGTATGTTCCATAAAATAATCTTCACAAACATAAACCTTGTTATCTTGCTTTGAAAGAAAGTGAATACTGGAAAAATTTATGAATGTTAGCTAACTTTTATCAGAGCACTTGGGTTATTTGTTTTTCTGCTCATATGATATTTCTATTTTCTCCATAAACACGATTTCATTAGTAACAAGGCTCTTAAATTAGAAAAAGGTGGTGGGAATGGAGAGCAGGATCCATGCAAGAGATGTGAGAGAGTTAATCTAAAAAGTTCATATCAATTTGGATGTGGGAAACAAGAGGAAGAGAAGATGATTCCAAGGTTTTGCACCTGATGAATACTGAGATAACAATGTTATTCATGGAAACAGGAACACAGAGTGAGGAGTTTGGGACAAGTAGAATTTGAGGTGGTCAAGCATATGGCTTGCCAGCTCAGTGTACATCATTAGTATTCTCCAACAGACCAGTGGTAATTTGAGCCTGCAGGTTATAGATGGCTGGGTTTCCATAGCTGTAATAGTTGAAATTACAGGAATAGATAGGATGCATTGCTAAAGAGATAGTTGAAATTGTAGGAATGGTTGGGATGCAAGTATGAAAAGGGAAAGTATACAAAGGAGATTTTTGGAGATAATCCATGGGAAGTACAGCTGATAAATATGCCAAGTAGGCTTTGTTAAATGCACAAATTAAAAACGCACCTCTGAAATACACAGTGTCTCTGGAATCATATAGCATTGTACGTGTTGGCACAGGAATGTTGTCAAATATTAGATCCTGATTCTACTTTTTAAACAAGCAGAGCAAAGGTGACACGATTTGTGCATCTTCACTGTTGTCAATCCTGGCACGGTGTTTATTTTCAGCTGGGGAATGTACTCCTATGTAAAGATTTAATGGAAAAAAAAAACGAAAGAAAGAAAGAAAAAAGGAAGGAAGAAAGAAGAAAACAAAGCCAGCACTCCAGGTTTGAGGCAGGGAGTAACTCCCGGTTTGTAACAGGAACACTTCCCAGTTTGTTTAGCTAGTGACCTCCAACTTGATTCAGAAGAAGTAGTATTCACTGCAGAATGAGAAATGATTCATTTCTGGTTCAACTGTAGCCTTGGGCCTGTTCCTCCATAAAGAATTGCCGGGTGAGCTTGATTATATTCCTAGGCTCAGAGGCTGGCACTTCCAGAAAGTGCTCTCTTAATCATTTCACTCAGGTCCTCAGCCTGACAGCGCCAAGAGCCCCAAAGGGGAATCGCCACAGGCTTATCCGTTTTCCACCAACATCTTAAGGGATTTCACTCCTCTTAGGGATTCTGTGGGCTGGGGTGTCCTTTGCCTTGTCCCCTCTCCATTTCCCGCCCAGTGTGTTGACTGTAGGGACTAATTGCTGCAAGCCACATAAGTCATCATAGTTGCTAATGGGTTCTGAAACGCCTCTCTTCATTCTAGCTCGCTTACAGGTCTCTGACAACCTCTCTATCTTGCTTCTATCTTTCTTCAGCTTTATTTCTTTTCACAAACTCTTTCCCAGTGTCCCCTCCCCTTTGACAGCCTATTTAGTCCTCTGCTCTCCCGAGTGGAGAGAGAGTTGCTCAGCAGAGTGTCATGCTGTAATGGAAACTAGGTCCCACGGGTGCCCACTGCCTGTCCCTGAAAGCTTTTTCATCTTGTCCCTTGTTACCCCAGAGAATAATTACTTCAAAGACCAGTCCCAGTGCCTGGTATTTCAGTTTATCTCATTACCTCCGTTTTTTTTTTTTTTTTTTTTTTTTTTTTGCCAAGCCCGCCGGTGATGCCAGAAATCAAATCAGGGTTGCTGGCAGTATTGCCTGCCGAGCATGTTCTGCCTCTCCACTGCCCGACACTCTAATGTTCCCTGATTGCAAACCCTGTCATCATCTTCTTTGAATTAGCTGTGCCTCCTGAAATGGCATAATGGCTGTGCTTGCTGGAGTGCTGATGTGGAGTCCTGTTTTAACTGTCTGTCAAAGTCTGGGCTAATGAATTCTATTAGCATATTAACTTGCCAGCTTTGGGAGCCCAGGAGGAGCTGGGCAGCCAAACACAGTTGGCAGAGCACAGCTGCAGTGCTTCAGAGAGCTCCTTGGCAATTGTGGCACCAGAGACTCCAGTAATGTAAATGTGCAGACATGGGAATGTATGCAGAATTAGAAAGGTTATTTGTAACAATGCACTCCAGCTGTAGAAAATGGGATAAGAGATGACATTTTTTTGACTGTGGGGTCTACCTCAGGCATTTTAAAGAGTAGCATAGCCTTGGGAATGCCCGAAGGCACTCATGGTCTGATCCTATATTCTTTTAGAAATTAGAATGTATGGAAGCAAGGTATACTTTCCACATGACTTTTCATTTTTTTTAAGATGGTTTGAGATAGTCATATGATATTAAACTCTTTTTAACTCTGATGACCTGTTATTGGCATTGTTCCTTTAATAACCAGGCATCATTGTTAGGAAGGCTTGTTAAGAGTAGCTGGTAGCTTAATGACCGGTATACCACTTTCCCGACCCTTCCATTGAAATTCAACTCCCCGGAATAGCAAATTATGCAATTACTAATAACAGAAAAAGTGCCTTTTCCCCCCAGTAAATAAAGGCTTGAAGTGGATGTACATTCATCACCGATTTTACATTAGTGTTTAGGGTAAACTTGCTGTAAGAGCAGGTACCATGGTTGCTAGGCAACCAGTCGTGATTGTTATGCCCAAGATTCAACTCTTAAAGTGTATATTTAATGGGTGTAATCTTCAATTTAGTTTGGGATTAATTTAAAAAATGTATAGCTTGAAATACTTTATGTTAATAAACTTTTAAATTTTGCAACATGGTATTAACACTAAATGTGTGACAGGCACTGAATTCCAGAAAGGTTTCTTAAAACTGTATTAACTGTGGTTAGAGCTAAATTATTCTGCCCACCTAAATAACTTTTGAATAAATTAACAAATTAATTAGTGTTGTTCTCAAAGACTTGGTGAAAGCTTGCATATTTCTGGGTAAAGGATATTGCAGACATAGCAAATGTAATTATAAGGTCTGTAGCTAAAGTTGAGTCTCTCTGTCTTTATTAGTCTATAATTTCTGGTATTAAGCGTGATCACTTTTTAATCTTTACTGTCAACAGAAGAAATACATGCAAGAACTTCGACTTACTGAATCTGATGCAGTGACATTGTGATATTTATTTTGTAAACATAATCCACAATAATATTATTTCTGTCAAATACAATGGTGCTTAAAATGCTTTATGATCTGCTTCTAGTTTTTCTTCCTCATGCTTATTTTTTGAATATTATTTGTTGAAGTATTATTTGTCTGATCCTTCTTTCCTATTAGTAAATATGCTTAACACCAAAAACTCAAATAACCCAATCAATAAATGTCCAAAGGAAATGAGCAGACACTTCACGGAAGAAGAAATACAAATGAACAAAGAAATATATAAAAAAATGTTCAACACCTCTAGCAATTACAGAAATGCAAATTACAATTACAACGAGATTCCATCTCATTCCAGTCAGAATGGCAATTATAAAGAATACACATAACAATAAATGTTGATGAGGATGTGGGAATAATGGTACACACATAGATTGCTGGTGGGATTTCAAATTGGTGCAACCACTCTTGAAATCAGTATGGCTATTTCTTAGAAAACTTGAAATGGAACCACCATTTGATTCAGTTATCCCACTCCTCAGTCTATAGCAAAGGACTTAAAATCAGCATACTACAGTGACACAGCTACATCAATATTTATTGCAGCTCAGTTCACAACAACCCAGTTATGGAACCAACTTAGGTGCCTGTCAGCAGATGAATGGATAAAGAAAATGTGGTATGTATGCACAATGGAATATTATTCAGCCATAAAGAAGAATGAAATTATGTCATTTTCTGGTAAATGGATGGAACTGAAGAATATCATGCTAAGTGAAATAAGCCAGTCCCTCAAAATCAAAGCCCAAATGTGCTGATATATGGTTGCCAACCCACAAGAAGGTGGGGAGCAAATAGAAGTCCTTTGGACTAGACAAAGAAGAAAGAAGGGAAGGGAGTGGAGAGGGGAATAGGAGGGACAGTAGAATTAATCAGACACAACTTTCTTGAATACATGACCAGGCTAACTTTGCATCACACACAACCACAAGAATAAGATCCTAATTAGAATAAGTTATACTCTATGTATATGTAATATGCCAAAAATACACTCCATGATCATGTATATCTAAAAAGAACAAATTTTAAAAAAGAATATATACAGTCATTCCTCCTTGTTTATTTCACCCTTTGGAAGTTCCATGAATGAAATGAAATGAAGTTAAGTAGGTCATTGACTATCATGGACTCTGATGATTGCTTATTTAACAACAAACCTTACTTGGGCTTCCCCATCCTCTAATTCCTTCCTTAAGAATGCATATTCTGTTCATATCCCTGAAAGAAGCACCCCAGGAAGATGGATCTTTATTTAGCTCATGACTAAGTCAATTATTCCAATAATTCCAATCTATTTAACTTCATTGGCTTGGGACCGGCATGTGATAAAGTTTTGGCCAAAGAGACATGAGAACAGTATTATGGTTAAGATATGAGGTATCCCCCTAAAAGCTCATGTGAGAGACAATGCAAGAAAATTTAGAAGTTAAAGGTTTGGTTTATGAGAGCCTTACCTAATCAGTGCATTAATCCCTTTGAATAGATTAACTGGGTGATAACCTTAAACAGGTAGGGTGGGGCTGGAGGAGGTGGGTCAATAGAAGCAAGCCTTTGGGTGTATTTTGTCCTTGGTGACCCAAGCTTAGTCTCTTTGTTTCCTGGTGGCTAGGTTCCATCTGCTTTCCTCTGCCATGATGTTCTGCCTCATCTCTTGCCCAGAGCAATAGAGTTGACTGTCCATGTTCTGAGAGCTCTGAAACCATGAGCCAAAAATGAACTTTTTCTCTTCAGTGTTGTTCTTGTCAGGTCTTTTGGTCACCGTGACAAAAACTGACTAAAACAGAAGGCATGTGCCTAATTTTTCCATCTGGTACTGGGCAGGGGGCGGATATTGTGGGATCATGTGATGTTTGAACCTACTGCACCCAATTGTAACCACAAAGGAAGAAAACTGCAATGAAAATCTGAAGATGAAAGATGAGAAAGATGTCATTATTGAGCCACTGAATTATTCAGCCTTGGAAATTTGGGCTTCTTATGTGAAAGAACACATTTTCCTTATTGTTTAGGCAACTTTTCATTTCCTGTAGCCAAGGCAATGTAACTCATATCACCTTACTATCATTTTATTTTTAGTTAGGATTTATGTAAAGACTAAATGTTTATGATTTCTCATATTGCCTCAGTCTCTTAGGTCATTAAAATTTCAGACAATGTGCAATATTTTCCTTTGCTTCAATTGGCTGACTCTCCATGGCATATGCTTGCACACTTGCCTTCAATGCAGTAATCAGAAGAGATGATTGATTGATTGTTGGGTTCATCAATCGTTTGTAGGCAAGCCTCTCTGCCAGCTAACTAGGAACAGTTAAATACCACACAATCCCTATAATCAAAGAGTATTCAAAAAGACAAACCTGTATTTTTTGGTGCAAACTAAAAAATGCATCTTTGACTGGAGAGAGGAGCAGATAACAGATACGGATAAGCGAGAAAAGAAAGAACTCGGTTTGTATTTTCGGCAATAAAGCTCTGTTAGTTAGTAATTGCATTTTCATAAAAATGCATTGACTCCTTCAGTGTCAGTTTTCCTTTCTAGTGTTTTGAAGCAAGGTGAGCAGAGGTTATGATAAAGCATAACCGGAAGTCAGTTGTGCAACATAGTTGCTAATGATTAGGAATGACACAAGATGAATAACGAGTTGTAATTAGAACTTCTATTTGTGCTAAAATTGCACAACACAGTGAACCCCAACAGACTCTTCCCTGTAAACATCCTGCAGATACTGAATGAGTGCACAGTATGTACTCTTAGAGAATAGGCACTGTCATTATCGCACACCTATTATTTACAGTTCCCAACATTCTAGCCTATTCTATGCTCTCTACCTTTGCACATGCTATGATTTGTACATGAATGATAGCTAAATTTCATTTGTTCTCCAAAGCCATCTTTTAGCCACCAATACTCAGATTGGCATCTCTTTTGAGCCCCTTTTTGGGCTTCCATGCCTTAAAGACTTAGTCTTCTATTGATGCTGCATCTTATACAATATCCTGTGTTATGGTTAGGATAAGAAGCGTCCCTCAAAAGCTCCTGTGTGAGATAATGCAAGAAAGTTTAGAGTTGAAATGATTGAGTTAGCAGAGCCTTAACCTAATCAGTGCATCAATCCCCTGATAGGGATTTACTGTGTGTTGACTCTAGGGCAGGTAGGGTGTGGCTGGAAGATGTGGGTCCAAGGGGTCATGCTCTTGGGTTTATATTTTGTCCATGAGGGGAGCGCGCTCTCTCTCTCTCTCTCTCTCTCTCCCCCCCCTTCTTGGTAGCCATGTCCCCAGCTGCTTTCCTTCATCATATCCTTCTGCCATGGTGTTCTGCCTCACCTCAGGCCCTAAGGAATGGAATTGGCCATCTATGGACTGAGACCTCTGAAACAGTGAGCCCTAAATAACCTGTTTCCTCTCTAAAATTGTTCTTGTCAGGTCTTTTGGTCACAGCAGTGAAAAAGTTGACTAAAACATCCTCACATGGCATATGGTAATTGGTTTGTCTTCTATTCCCACCAGCCTAGGGGACTAACCCATAGGTTTGTTCATCTTTGTGTTTCATCACCTAACACTGTGCAAGGCACGTGGCAGGCAGCCTTTCCACACTGCCTTCATGGTGTTATGCAACAGTATTTTAAACAATGAAAGAAATTAAGCTTCACTGTTGTTTAGTTACGTGAGTTCCCCTTCAACACAGTGTTGGATTGCATTTGCCAGCCTAGGCCTCATACTCACTTCTGTGTGTATTATTGAATTTATAATTATCTGTGCCTTTTGTTTCTAGACCTGACTAAGTGTCAGCTGGGAGTTTTAGGTCTTGATAATAGTGCTTTGCAATGGAACAAAGAGAAAAGATGAAACTCAGAAAAGTCATTGTTACTCTAAGTAACACGAGGGAAAAAGTGAAGTGGAGCATCATAGCCCGTGTGAGAGTTTTTGATTGCCCATGGGGTTTCAGTTTCTCTTTCCATCTGGCCTTACTAATTGTGATAATAGGAAAGTGAGATCTGGGTCTAGATTCGTAGATGTGATTGGATAGGTCCCAAGAAACTCCAGTTTATTTTGTACCTAGGAGCACACAGAATAGGTTAACAACTTGCCTATTGCCTTCATTCCCCTTCAATCCCTTTATCCTTGGGATGGCCCAGTAGAGTCTGTCTTTTGCAGTCTCTTTGGGTCCCTGATAAACAGAGCAGTTAGGCCTGAATGAGCTGAGAGATGAATAAGGGAATATTGATGCCCCACTATTTAATTGCCTCCTAAATCCATGGTAAATTTTTCAGTGATTTTAAACTCTGAAAGAATAGCAGACTCATTGATTTCTGTAATTCATTTATTTAGGGATTTCTATTATCAACTGAATTTGATTGATGGCTTCATGACAAATAGCTGTGTGCTCAGCATATACCAGCACTCTATAAGCTCACTCAGCCATAAACAATGTGTGATATAATTCTTGGGTCCTTTTGCTGAGTCTGTACCTTGCTATTTGGGGAACAACAGATTGTGATTCCTTAAGTGAATGGGGGTAAAGTTAAACTCCTGTTAGTTCCCTTAGAGATATATACATGTGCATACATGCATGCATGAGCACGCACGCGCGCGCGCAGACACACACACACACACACACACACACACACACATTTGTATGTGGATCCTGAGAATTTTAAAAGTCCTTTTTTGAGATTCTGTGGCATTTTACTCCAAAATGTCAAGCATCAAGCTCCTCTTGTGATTCAGACTATACCAGAGTCGCCAGGATAGTGATACAGTGGTATTCTCTGAATGCTCTGATAGTCCATCTCTAAGTCTGTTTCTCTCAGATATAAGGGATGGTAGGTAGTGCTACCATCAAAAATTTTCATCAAAAATTAAAATGGAGCCCCATAAACCTGTTTAGTTTATTTCTCACAACTTCCACATGGATGGAAGTTAAGTGTGTTTTCTATTTTAGAGAAAATGGGAAGTCATTATAGACTTGAAAACTTCCTTGCCAATCAGATATTATTAACTTTAAATATTTCTTTAAAGGTTACATTAATGGGATTAGTGATATGTATTTGACAATGCTCTTAATGTTTTTCCAGATGCAAATCAATTAATCTGTTTTAAAGACATTAGAATAAAGTCATCAATAAAATCACTAACCAGAAGTCACCACTATTAACATTTTAGTTAATTAGCTGTTTTAACTGAATAATTTTCTTTTTAGAACACTGTGCAGACAAACACAACTACTATACAGGGTCATTATGACCATTAATGTTGGTCATAATGATGAGGTTTTTGTGTTTTTTGCTATTTGCCCAAGAGCTACAAGGTAGTACAGAGACTGATCTGTACTAAGATCTGTATGAAGCAGTGTCAGGTCCACTCTGGCCAGCTGGCCTTGTGCAGCTGCCCAGGGTACCAGACTGCCTTCACCTGTTATGGAGCAAGAAATAAAACCATGGCCACCATTTGCTGTGGGAAATGGGAATTTTCAGTTCAATCTCATGTTTGGTTTTGTCATTTGTAAGTTCACAAAGTTTCCGGTGTCTAATATAAAAGGAGTCTATGAATGAACAAGTCAAACTGAAAGACATTAAGAAATTATGCTATCTTGTCAGCAAATATTTACTCTTAGAATGTAGAGATTAGTTAATTTTAAAATTCAGATTATAACAGAATGGGAAGGCACTATGATGACTTTAAAATAAGGTAAAAGAAGCAAGTATTTGATGAACAACATTCTTTTTTGTGGTCTAATGTTTATTTTGCATTATTTTCCCTAAGTGTAAAACAACTCCTCTTTGTTATTTGATGAAATAGGTTATCTATCTCACACTTAGTCTTTTGGGATTTATAAGACAATGCCATGAGTAACACATTGATATAAAAATCTCATATGGGAATATGATCTACATCTAAGAATAAGAAAATAATTTAGTTACCTGTTTATAAAAATAATAAAGTTTTAAAAGAAAAGCTAAAGAAAATAATTTATTAATGTTAATTTTCTAATCATTGGTGAATTAACTTTTTGTATGAAAATAATATAATAATATAATGACAACTCAAAATAGAAATATTTGCAACTTTTAGTGGGTACTTTTTTGTACATGAATTGTAGTCCACTGTCTCTTCATAATTATTAACATTATGTTTTTTTTTTTTTTCGGGGGGGGGGAACCGAGGGACTTTATTCATGAGGGACAACCTTGGTTAAGACACAAGCCAGCAGGTGGTCACAGCCTCAAATTACTGAGTGTCCACCTGCAGGGTGGGGGGAAGCATGAAGGGAAGGAAGTGCACCCAGAAACCCCATTCCACTCCTAGAGACCCAGACACACTCTCAAGTGACTCAACTGACAGGTGGGGACAACAGTTAGATGGAATAGTGGCCAGAGTGAGGACCTGTGGGACCTGTGGAATGGGGCAGGTGCAGAACCTTCATCCATTCAGAAATCTCTTGGACTTCATTTGTCTTCCTCTTCAAGGACGTCTTGAAGGTCATGTGCAAGTCTCTTCAAGGTGGCTTCTAGTTCCTTGACATATACCCCAGGCCCCAGCCACTGGGCCCTTTGGGAAAGGCTGCTGCTGGGACACTCTCCTGGGTGCTCTCCGGGAGGTTTCGACAGGCCTGGCCCTGAATGAAGAAGCTTCTGGTGCTTCTTGGGCTGGGGGAGTGGGCGTCTTTGGTGGATGGGCATGTACAAGATGAGCCGGATGGGGGGGGAGGGGGGGGCGGCAGAAGGGGGCTTGCCCAGGTTGAGTGTGCCCAGCATGAGTGTGAGGGCTGGTAAGAGTGAAATTCAAAGTGGTGACAGCCTGGTTCCCAGTACCAGTATGAGCACTGCTGCACCCTAAACCAGTCCTTCAGGTATTGCTCCTCTAGGCCAAGGCGGGAGGCCAGGGGTGCCAGGGCACCCAGGGATTGAAAGGAGTCCCTCAGGAAGTGCGCCTCCCAGCTCCTCCTTCTGCTGCTTGCTGGGGATCAAAAAAGGCCTCTCCGGGCCGATGGGCCCAGTAAAGTGGGAAGGCTTTGGATATTAGCCAAATATCCAAATAACCATTAGTTATTGTTACTAAATTATATAACTGAAAGATGGGAACATTATAATTAATGCTAAATTAATTATATGGAGAATATAGAGGGAAAAGGTTTTGTTCTGTTCACTGTACTGTATGTCAGTACCATTTTGCTGGTGGCTACTCTTCCCATGTTGAAATATCCCTCTTTGATCCCCTAATATAGGGAGAAGATGACCAAGATTCATCAGTGGATGTGTCCTATCTAGTGAAAACCTTCACAGCTTGTTCTGCAGGAGCTTGTGGATGGACTGGTAGCTGTCCTGCAGATGGAGAACACCTCTATGTCCACGAATTTTTGTATTCCTACTGAAATTTGGCCAGTACCCACAAGTTACTGGAGCTGCTGTGTAAAAAGTGTGGATAGCCCCATACCTATACAATTAAGTATGAAGAAGACATTCTGGTATGCTATTGCACAGTAGGGTGGCTATAGTTAATGATAATGAGTTGCATATTTCAAAAAGCTAGAAGAAAGGATTTTGAATGTTTCCACTATAAAGAAATGATAAATGTTTGAGGAAATAGATATGTCAAACCTGATTTAAAACATTGCAGAATGCATACTTGTACCAAAATATCACATGGTACCATATATATATTTGTTTTTAAACCAATAAAAATACCATATATTTTTGTTTTATATATCAGTTTTTAAAAATTCAATTTCAATTAAAAAAAAATTAAAAACACCTTCATTAAAAAAAAAAAACAAAACACAACAACAACAAAGTGAAATCTTTGTTTTCAGAATCTCCTTTGGAGTCCATGTATGCGTGTGAGTCACACTGGCAGTTTGACATTCTTCTTACAAAGTGCTGGTTAGTAATAACAGGTTATACATTTAGGCCAGCAGTTCCATATTTCACTCTTGAGTTCCTTTAGAAGTCTTGGGTGGATGCCATCTGGTCCTGGCGATTTTTATTTACATTTAGTTTGTCAGTTAGGCCTGGGAGAATCCTGTATTTTCCAGTTTGTTTTAATATCTTTGACCTTTCTGCTTTAAAGCAAGAGGGAAGTGAGACTCTTTCTAAGGTCTTTCTCAGTAAAGACTGCAGCAGATAATTCATTGATTCTCGCTGTCATCACCTCTTCATCCCAGTGTGACCTTTGCATTTTCTAGCTGGCTTTCTGACTTTGTTGTCCTTAAAGGGATTTGTGATTTTTATTTTGGACTCTCCTGTGTGGCGCTCTATGGATTTCTTCACGGACCATTTTTTTTTTTTTTTTGTAATTTTCCTCTGACGTGTTCTATATTCCTTTGCTTTGAAATTAGCAAGTTAACATTTAAGAGTATTTGTTGGATCTTTTTTCATTATCAATTCGGCATTTGTGTCTCTTGTTTGTGGGCTGTTTTATTGGTGTTCCCATTTTTCCTGGCCTCATGGCAAGGTGTTTTAGTGTGGTCTCCAGGAGCACTTGTTTATTTCAAAACTTTTCCCCAGCCATGTGTGTATCTTTTTGCTTCCATTATTATGGGTATTTAGGAGTATGTAACAACAAGTCCTATAAATACATACAACTATAATGCACCAATAAGAACGTGGAATGTGAGTCTTTCCTTGTCCCTCCTGAATGTCTGCGTCATGAATGTGATTCCTCTTAAAGATTGGTCTCTCGCAAGATCCTTCTGGCTTCATCTCGCCATTCACTCCTAAGAACCACAGGATCCGTTTCTCATGGTAGAAGCTACTGTCCAGGTTCCTTCTGTAGCCCCCGACCTGACTCTAGGCTACTATTGAGATCAGCTTTTTCATTCTTTCATTTAATGGAGGGAACAGTGGGGAAAGATAATTGTGAATTCCTTCAGAATTTAGGAGTCGATTTGTGATTTATTATTTTATTATTTATGTTTTCATTTGCAGCATGGAAAATATTTCACAGATAATAAAATTCAGACATTACATAATGGTTAAATGATATAGAACAGTAGTGTCCAAAAGAAATGTCATGTACATTATATGCCAAACTTAAAATTCTCTATTAACATATTTTAAAAAGTAGAAAGTAATAGGGGAAATTAATTTTAATCATATATTTTATTTCACTCAAATAGCCAACACATAATTATTTCAATATGCAATTAATTTATGCACATCGGTGAGATAGTTTATACAAAATCTTTGAAATTCAGTGTGTACTTTACAATAACAGCAATTTCATTTTTTATTAGAGCATTGTAGTTACACATAGTAGTTGAGTTCATCTTGACAAATTCATACATTCATGGGATTTGATTTCAGTTCATGCGCCCCAACCACTTTCTCTCTCCTCCTCTCTCCCTCCATTCTTTTAGTCATTTCAATTCAAGCTAGTCATATCTCAAGTACTCAGCAGTCACATATGGCTACTGTGGCTACCATATTGTCCAATACTATCCTTACACAGGATCCTATAGGGTCCTTCTTGGAAAGCAATCATCTAGTCACTTAAGGCTCTAGAAGTCATTCAGAATTCATATACATAATTTTACTTACACCTGTGATAGCACATTGGAATAACAAACTCTGAGGAGGCATTTTAACTGACAAGAAGAAAGTTGATGAATATATTTAACTGTATTACTCTAATATACTTGGTATATCTTCTCTAATTAAAATAAGATTATCTTACAACTTATGAAATGAAGATCTGGCATAATAGACTCAGAATGTGATGAAAATGTTTTCATTAAGTGCAAAGATACCCTGCAAGGCATGGCATTTTATCTCAAGTCTCTAATAACATTAATATACCCTTTTAATCTCCGAAGCATTTAAGACTTAATAGGAACTCCTCAAAGAATGACAGAATTATAAAACTTGCAAGGTTACTTTAACTTGAAAGTACTCATAGTCCTCCACGATTTTGAGCTAAGTATAAATTTTCTTCATTGGCAGAATGTGCAAGTACAGTTTTGTTTGTTCCAGGATAAGACTCAAAAGGCACACCTGTGGGGGATGGGAGCAAAAGAGAGGGAAGTAGGGGTTAATGGTGTTTTCCAGTAATTGTCCTTGGCTTTCGTGATAGCATGTGACTTGGCTGCTATTCTTGCTAGAGGCAATGTGTGCATAAGTTGGGACGGTACATGTGATTTGGGAATTTTATCAACACTTTACAAAACAACTTGTGGGAAAACTGTAACTACTAATTCTCTCTCTCTTTCACATCGTATTTTGCACATGAGTGTATTTATTTGTTGTTTTCTTCTAGTAGATGAGCTCTGTAAAGACAGTAAATATTATTTTGTTATCTGTATTGCTGCAGGTCTCATTTTCTATTCAAATTACAGAAAGAAATATTGGGTGTTATGGTTTGGATATGAAGTGTCCCCCCAAAAGTTCCTGTTAATGCAGGAATATTTAGAGGTGAAATGATTGTATTATGAGAGTTGCAACCTAATCTGTCCATCCTAGTTTGAATGGACTGACTGGGTGGTAACTGTAGGCAGATGGGAGCATGACTGGAGGAGGTGGGTCACTGGCATTCCCTAGAAGGCTGTATAGACCCTGCGGGTGCTCCTTCTCTTTCTGCTTCCTCATCCTGCCTTGAACTGAGTAGCCTTCCTCTTTGAGCCTCCTTGATGTTCTGCCTCACCTTGGGTCCAGAGCAAGAGAGTCAGCCACGTATAGACTGAGACTTCTGAAACTGTGAGCCCCAAATAAACTTTCCATCCTCTAAGTTGTTCTTGTCAGGTATTTTGGTCTCTGCAATGCAAAACCTGACTGAAACACTGGAGTATTCCATTGAGTGTTTTTATTTAATATTCCACACTTGACTTGAATACATAACAGTAATAGTCTACAGAGGGTTAGGAGAACTGGATTCAATTCCTCCCTATTCTAGTGGTGGATGATTTTACATTTACTTTCTCTTGTGTCACTTTTACAGTTATACTAATGGACCATGGGAAAAAGCTGAAACAATAATTCAAGATACCAATAGTGATAATACCTTGTTACTCTGATAAGAAAGATGTATTCTTTGGAATTGTCTCATGGAAGTGTTTTCTCCATAGGCATTGTGCCCTCATTGATCTATAATTTTTGTTCTATAATTTTGGGTCTATAAAGACATTTAGTGAACAATCTTTAGTCCCTTGAGAACCTCCACTCTGCTAGAGCAAATAATGACTTTACAGAAAAGAAAAATAGACAAGTCCTGAGATGAAGACAACTAACATCTAAGTACATTAAATGAGAAAGACGCATGAAAGAGTAGAATTGAATGAAATGTATTAGAACAGCCAGTTATCCCATGGGGCTTCAGATATAGTGAATGAACATAGAACCAACTTGGGGAATTTAGCCACTTCCTTAGAGAGTTTCATCCAGCAGTTGCTGAAAGAGTTAAGAGAATGTGCCTTTTTACTCAATTCTCTGAATAGTTGGGACATATTGCCAAAATTAGAACAAAGACCACATGATTCTCTTATTCTGATTAGCTTGCCAGGAGGCAAAACTTTTATTCATTAATTTATTTATTATTTATTTATATTTGTGGGTAGACACAATACCTTTATTATATTTTATTTTTTATGGGGTACTAAGGATTGAACCCAGTGCCCCAAGTGTGCCAGGTGACTGCTCTACCACTGAGCCATAGCCCCAGCCCCGAGGGTTTTATTTTTGACTTGCTATCTTTTCAACTCCCTTGGATCTTGACTTTCTGACTGTGTAGTTACTCATTTTTTTTTTTTTCCTTACTGGTGGAAGGAGAATTTGCAATGCCCTGTTTACTCAGTATAGAGTCCTTGACCCTGATCTTGCCCCTGCCCACATGCCTATCTTGTCTTTACCCCTGCACATAGATCCCTGTTTGCTTTTTGCCATTGGCCAGAAACTCTGATCTGTTAAACCCACATCCATCATTCAGTGTAATCAGCCTCGTTTTAGCATTTCCTGCCACTCCATCCTCCAGACCTACAGCCATCAAAAGCCCCTCACCCTCAGGGTGTGCCTGAGAAAAACAGATAGGTCAGTTGCACTAACTGCAGGCTTTTAATTTAAAAATAAAAAAATTAGGCACCTGGTATTTGTGACTGTAGAAGAACAAAGAAAGGAAGCAATGCATAATGATCACAGTATCTCATATAAATACCTTTGCTGAGATCATAATGAAGGTTAAATTGTGCCTGACACATAGCAAAGGCAACAGGGCTACAGGTCTTAAGGGAAGTTGTTTGATAACTTCCTTCTAAAAGCCACCAAATCTGTGGAGTTGGTACTAATAAAAGGATGCGATTACAGGCTGATTTTCCAAACATTTTAAGCGGTAACTGTGTCTTCAAACAAAATGTTTTTCCCCCCTCCTCATTTAACTAGCATTTAGAATACTTTTCCTTGACTGTCTCTGACTTATAGTGAAGATCCTCAGAGAACCAGGCTGAGGAGTTGTTGGATTTCCACTGACCTTTGCTCCTCCTGGATGTTTCTTTGCTTGTTTGAACTTTCATTTCACTCATCTTTTTAATCACTGCAAGCCCCCAGGTCAGAAGTTCTTTGGGGACTGCTAGAGGACCTGGTGATGTGGTTAGGTTCATGTGTGTTTATTTAGTCAAGAACTGACTGGTTTAAATTTTGGGTTGGCTTCCATGTTTTAAGAATTTTGTAAGGTGTGGACAGGAAGAGTTTTCTATCAGAATTACTAGAAGTGCTTATTAAATATTCAAACTCCCGGATCTATCCTGCATCAACTGAATCTGAATTTATGAAACCAGAATTCAGGACTTTTATAAACAAGTTTATTGGATGATTCTCATGCACACAACAAAATTGAGATACATCACTCCAATTGTCAGATCTCTTATTTTTCTAATTTAATATGCTTATGAGATCTTTATCAAATGTGAAGCAAAGGACAAAAACAGTGCACATTCTTTTAGCACAATTTCATGAGGCTGTTGAACACATTTAGGCAAATGTAGTGTTCCCATTTGTCTGTCTAATGAATTACGCTAAACAAAAGAAATTCAGTGATTGCAGAGATATGTTTAAGACTTCCTAATTATTAAAACAAATCTTGCCCTTATTTGGCAAAAACATTATTAGAATGTTGTACCTTTGGATCAGGCAGTCATTCACTGAGTGAAATAAACACTGGTAGCCAAAGAATGAGATTCTACTTAAAGGGAAAAGTTATACTCTCTCTGTCAAAAAGCATTTCCAGGTAACTTTTCTCTTTAGGTACCCTGAAAAAATATAGTGACAGTGAACACTATGGATTAAAACAAGACAACTCTTGTTGTAATACATTTTAAAGCTTAGTTCAACTTTAAGTCTATTAAGTCATCATAATAAAAGGCCAGATTGATAACTGTCATAAATCATGCCCAAACGTAATTTTATGGAGTTTCAAAGTGACTTGTGCCATTAGGTATGGATTGTGGACTACATTGTGTATCCTCTAAACTTCAAATGGTACTTTTGACCATGTTGAGATGAGCCCTGAGTACTTGGTAGGAAATTATGATTCCTTTGGGGAGAATAAATCAGAAGCAAAAGCATAGAGGATGGGAGACCTTTAGGGGAAGTCATTGAGGCCCATTGGGCTATTGACCTTTTCTTCTCTTTGGAAATAGTATCCCTTTATATAGTTCACCATAGAATCAGCCCCCAGCTGATTGCTCAAGAGCAGCAGTGGAATTTTGGACTAGGAGACCTGAGACAGGAAGCTGGTCTACTTGTACTTGTTTATGGTAGAACTGGAGAGAGAAGTTCAACAACTCACACTGCTGACTACCCTGGCTCTTGACTTTCCTAGGCTTTTTGTTAAACCCTTTCTTGAATGATTGAAATTGAGTGTATTTGACCTTACACAATTTTAGTATCTGGTTCAATGATCTCTAAGTACGTGAGTTAAATATACCCAACTGGCAGAAGTCAGATATGTTGCGGGGGAGACCCAGAGGAAGAACAGTTGCCAGCCGGACTGTTGCTCATGCCAGTGATGAAGCTAGCAGATCAGCAACAATATGTGTGTGCTGTAAAATGATTGCTCCTTCATTTCCACACTCCAGCTTTCCTATCAGCTTCATGAAACCCAGAATCTGTGAGGAGAGCTGGGAGAATCAAAATCTGTATGTTCACCGATGGTTGCCTAATACATTACCGTAAAACCTGAAAACAACAAATATTTATTAATTTGTAATTTCTGTGAGTCGAGAGTCTGGCAACTACTTATCTGGGAGGTTCTGGCTCAAGGTTTCTCACAGGCTGTCGTCAAGGTATTGGCCTGGAGTGTTGACATCTGAAAAGCCAATTGGGGAAGGAGCCACTTCTAAATTCACTTGTGTGGCCATTGAAGGCCTCAGTTTCTTACGGCCTGGATCTATATATGAGACCTCCTCATGATAAAGCAACTGACTTTCCTTAGAGAAAATGATGCAAAAGTGGGGGGTGGGGTGGAATGGGGAGACAGACAGAAGGAAATGCCCCAGAAGCCAAAACTTAAGCCATGTTTTTTGTAACCTAATCTTGGAAGTGACATCCCATCACTTCTGACATTTTCTTCATTAGAAGTCAATACATATAACTGACACTCAAGGAGAAGAGATTGCACAGAACATAAATTTCAGAAAATAGGGATCATGGGGCTATTTGAGGCTGACCAGAAAAAACTTAAGATTCCTTTTTCTTTTGGCCTTATGTGAAACTTGGATTGTTTTCTGTTGTACAAAACTAAGTAAATCTTCCTTAATATGATAGAATTGCAATAGTCTAGGAGAGAGTATGGGTTTTACAATGATAAGGACGAGAGATAGACTAACACAATAAATATCATGAAGTTAGAATTGATCATCTTTGAAATATTGGGCCATAGTTCAGAGTTAGAAAGTGGGTTTATGCTTTGACCTTGTGTTTATTAGATACATCACCTGGGGCAAGTTCTAAATCAATTTTCATCTATAGTTTCCTCACCTACTAAAGATACCTATCTCATAGAGTAGATGGCACACTCATGTCAGGGTGACTGAGAAGAGCTGATTAAGGGGATATTTACAAAGGTGAGGACAGGGTTACAAGAAAGTATAGGGGGTACTGACACAGAACATTTACCTCTCCTATGCCCCAGGGGGACGAGGTGGGAATCTGCCGCTGGCTAGGGTTTCTGAAAGGAAATAGGCCACTTTCTGTCACTGGGCAGAGAGGGAATAGTGTCCCTACCACATTTTTATTCCTCCTATAAATCTGCATGAAGTGAATTACATATAATTGAACTCATCCAGAAGTTAGAGGGTAAGAGAGCCTAAAGATGAAGTCCAGGGTGGTCAACCTCCCAGGGCACAGAGAATAGCCCAGAACAGGGTGAGGACATGTGGAGAGTGGCCCTGAGGGCAAATGGAAATTATTTAGAACAGCATGTAAAGTACCTAATTATGTCAAAGAGTAAGTGCTCAATTAATGTTAACTATTATTATAATTTTTATTGCCTGCTAATGGACTCTATGAATGTTGATAAGCTGGTAAGATGTATGCACAGGAGGTTCCAAACAAACCTTATTTTCCTGCTTATGATGACTGGATTTGGTATCCCAACATTAGGAAATTCAGGCACAGGGGAATTCATTGAATTGCCTAGCATCATTTACCTCCGTCCAACCAAGAGAAAAAATCTCATTCACTACAATACTGCATCCACTGGCCTATTAACAGGAGTTCTTTTAATTTTCTAATCCTTTTGGAGTGGTGGAAAGCTTCTTCCATTATGTTTTCTAGCCATTCCCGAAATGAGCCATCAGTTCTCCCTCAGAGAGCCAGTCTTGCTAGGCACTGCTTGCTGCTCCCGAAAGGCTGTGCTGTCCAATTTTCCTCCCACCCAGCTGCCTGCCTCTCTCAGTTCAAATAGCCATGAAAGGCACCACTCCCCCATAATTCAGTGCACATTATCATGGGGTTTTCTAAGCATCCAGTTGGCAAATGGCAACAGATGTGGAAGTCGTGTAATATTGAGTAGAGGCTGCAAGGAGAGGTGGACTTGGAGGCAGGCAGCCAAGTGGGCAGCCCAAGAGAAGGAGGTCCAGAAAGCAGAACGGGAACTCTTGTTGCCAACATGGAAGGATTCATAGGAAGATGCAAATTCTGCATACCCCTCCCCTTCTCCTCTCTCTACAACCCATCTCCAAATGCAGCAAGCCTCATTTACTCATTTTTCTTAGATAGTGATGCGCTATTCTCTGCCCTCAAGTATGAACTTCCCTCTAAGGTTGAACTTGAACAGCTCCCTTCTGCCTTTAAGGAGGAAATCCACATGGTGCAGATGGTATTTTAAACATATTTGTTTCTGTGTCATCTGCTCTGAACATAAATATCAATTCAGTAACTTCACTGTTGTAAGTGATAAGTTGAAACATCATCCGTTGTTTTTTAGTTAAATGACAGTAACAAAATGAAAAATCACCATTAAAAAGGCTGTATTTGCATATTTTTATTCTGCCAAAGAACATGGCACTAATGTAGCATAAGGAGAATTCTTAAACAGAAACATTATGGTTTTCAAAATCTAAGGAAGATCAAAAAATGCTGAAATCTCATTTATAAAAAGAAATAGGGAACAGTTATTTCACTTGCAGAATAATAAAAGCACTTTCTAGTGACATTTTTAATAGCATATTAATTCAAAATTGTAATTTTGAGAAGTAATTCTGTCTCTATAAACACCAAATGCATTCTAAATGCTTAGTACTATCATAATGACTAGAAATTAAATTAATAATGATAGGAAAGTTAAAATCTGACATACTTCTTGAATTTTTGTATTCATTCCTATTGAACTCTCATGCTGAACTTCATTTGTTGTTTTAATTTTCGAGAAGCCAAATAATTTTTTTCAGTTCTGGGAGTGTTTCACTTTTGGAAGTTCCCTTCAAGAGACATTTGTGGTAATTTGAACTGATCAAGCATTTAACACCTGTAGAGCTTGATTGGTCAAAGACCCATACAAACGCAGATATAACAGTAGTATTGTCTGTAACTGTCTTGCTACATTGCTATAAATTACTGAGACAGGTGAACTACAGAGGTGCCATTTTAATCTTGAATGAATAGAGACCTAAGTCATAACATGAACTTTCAAGTTAAGTTATAACACTTGAACAACATTTCACAGAATCAAGATATCCACAAGTCAGGGGAAAAGGTTTCTATTTTTACCCTGAAGAAGACTGTAAAAGTGCTATAAATGGTTTTGGTAAAGGGATTCCTTAGGGAGAGTTCTTCATTTCTTTCCTTCTCTTTCAATTATACATCAGAATGGTCATCAAGTCTAATCCTGCTGATTGTGGACCTTTAATGAGACATAGGGCAGCAGGCATTCTTGATTTCAAAAGGTATGTACTATTTAGGGCTTCATAGACTCAGAGTCAAACCTAGAATTTGATTGTCTGATGGATGCATATAGAGGGTAATTTACAGAGTGGACAATTCTCCCAGGAAATGTATACACTATCCAAAACACTAAGCAGTATGCTTTGCTTCACTACTTCATTATTTGGCAAGGTTTTGCTATTATTTCACAAGACCTCAGATCTCTTTGTTTTCTACACTGTGATAGACCTAAAAAGTCATTAGGATGGATATGCAACTGATTCTGAAGTACAGCACAAAACGTGGAAGATTTCACTTCACACAAGATTCTCTTCCACTGCTAGAACACTGTGTTGCTAAAATGTCAGTGTGGTGGATCTTTGGTGAAAACAGCTGAGGCCATCTCTGTGCCCAGTGTTGTGGTTTAGATATGAGGTTTCTCCCCAAAACTCATGAATTAAACAATGCAAGAATTTTCAGAGGTGAAATGATGAGATTATGAAAGCCTTAACCTAATTAGTGAATTAATCCACTGACATGCATTAACTGGTTGGTAACTGGAAGCAGGTAGGGTGTGGCTGGAGGAATTATGTCACTGGGGGGTGTGCCTTTGGGGTATATATTCTGTCCTTGGTGAGCAGAGCTCTCTCTGCTACCTGGTTGCTATGTCCTGAGATGCTTTCTTCTGCCATAATGCTCTGCCTTACCACAGGCACAGAGCTAAGGAGTTAGCCAATCATGGACTGAACCTCTAAAACTGTGACCTAAAATAAACTTTTCCTCCTTTAGTTGTTTCTGTCAGGTCTTTTGGTCACATTGATGGAAAAAAAAAAACTGACTAAAACGCCCAGATAAAACTTCCAAAAAAGAGGCAAAGCTGTTATCTTGCCAAATGCAGTATTTATGCTCTCAGACATGGGTTTTCACCAGCCCTTTCCCAAAGTCTCTTCCAACCAGATCTCAAGCATGGTACAGGGTTGGAGATATAGCTCAGTGGTAGAGCCTAACATTCACAAAAACTTAGGTTCAATTCTCAGCACTACAACAAAACAAAACAAAACAAAAACAAATCAAAACAAAAATGTTATCAAGAGTAGGAAACACAAGAGAATGCCAAACTGGGTTTCTATAATCAAGTAGAAATTATTTATTCTTAGATTTTTCTTCATCTGAAAAACCCTGGTGATATTACACAATAAAAGGAACCAGTGACGAGGGAACATTATTTATAGGAAGCTTGGTTTCATAGCTCTTCTTGCAGTTTGTTTTTATGGCAAGTCTCTACTCAGAAATTAAAAGTACATGGCTCACATTCTGCCTGGGTTCCCATGCATTCACTGTGGAAGTCCTTGCAGTTGGTAAATCCCTTTATAGTTAGCTAAGGCTATCCTTGCACTGAATTTGTTGTCCTTAATATAGTTCTGTCCCCATAGCCTCTTTCTGGAATAGTTCATTGGACCCAGGACAGATATAGAGGAACTCATCAGATAACAAACATAGTACAATTAAATATTGCTAGAACTTCCAGTTTACTTTTTTTATACCAAGGAGGGAAAGTGTAATCACATTTAATAATAAATGTGCAAACACATAATAGAAATACATTCAAGTAAAGAGAGTTTCATCCCTTGTAGTATCTTAGTTTTTTTTTTCCTAGCACAGATTTAAGGACTTCTGCATACTTTTATTTTTATTTACCATTATCTGAGTACATTCTTTTTATTTGAAATTTTAAAACAGGCAAGTGTTGCAATGTAATACTTAGCATAAGTTCATTTAAAATGGCTTTTCCATATCTCCCTTCCCATCTCTTCCATGGGGCACCAAAAGCTCCATCAAATGAAATGCAAAGTTGCCTACTTTTCTTGCCAGAGAGGGCATTCTGTTTGCCTTTGCCAGTGGTAATTTATTCTGAATACAACTCTTTCATTTATGGCTGACCTCATGGAAAGAAAGCTTCATTTTGCAGTTTCTACCTCAGTAGCTTTGCAAGTACTGATCTGAGGTAGCTAGCATTTTTCTTTTTTACTTTTTTCCCTTCACATGAATGGCTAATGATGGAATCAGGGCCCATGTCCTGAACAAATGAAATAGAACTAGATGCCCCTTGTTCCTTTATTCCTGCATATATTTGTGTTTAAGTTTCATCCAACATCTCTGTTCACCTTTTAGCCATTCTGAACTCTGACATGCAGAGCCACGTAAAATATTTTCCTTCTTTAAGGAAAAGAAGTAGTTAGTAGTATTAATAAGAAATAAAAAAAAGGACATACTTCCATCTTGACTGTTCAAAGGGTATGTGCATGGCATCTGAAGATGCCAATAATGACTTAGCAGTCACTCCTCTTTCTAAGTGAGCTTTATGATGAGCCTTTCTTTGGCAGTCAAGGCTGTTACAATACCTTGTCTTGTGTTGCTTTGTAATAGGACTGGAAGGACAGGATGAGAGACAAGGAAAGAGAATGGTTTTTATAAATGGATCTTAGAGTTCAAGTGCCTTTCAGAAGCAACAAATCATTTTTAATCCGACAGCTCCTAATTAAATTGATTGTGAGATAAAATGCACTCAACAAATGTAAGACTCACATAAGTTAAAAAGCTTGCCAGGTTGCAAAAGGCATTTGATGCAACTAAACCTTCCTGAAAGTAAATGCCCTTGAAAGCTCTCATAGCAGTGAGTTAAAGATCTCAGCTGGGGGGCTGCTGACATGCTGTAATCACCATAATTTATAGCACACCAGCTCCATACTACCCTTTGCCCTACCAGGGTGCCTCCTGGAAGTTAGTATGCCTTATGCAAGATTGGAACAAAGAAATGGGAAAAGAAAAATACTCTAATCTTCTTTTAGAAGTCTCTTCAGAATCAGTTTACACTTTGAGGGCCCTTTAAAAGACTGGCACCTTTAAACTAAACATCTCTTATTCCTTTTTCTGCTGATTTATGCCACCACACCATAGTCATACTACTGACTTGTAGAGAGCAGTTGTTCCAAGCAGTTTGGCAGAAGCTCAGAGTTGACTTTATTTTGTTCATTCATTCATTCACACACTCCCTCATTCATTCATTTTCAAGTATTATTGAGCACTTGTGAAGTACCCCAAACTGTTCTAAGCGTTAAGGTCATAGCAACAAGATAGACTTCTTGATCTTATGAAGCTTATCTTTCTGGAAATGGAGGTGGGAAAAAGGAAAATAAGTTAGCATATGTATGAACAAGATAATGTCTGATGTTATATCTTTTCATATAACTATGAACCATTTATATTTCACATCCTTTGTCCATGTTCCCCCTTGGGTTATTGATCTTTAATTATTTGAACCAACTTTAAGAGCATTTAATGTATTAATCTAGTTCTTTCTCTGTTTAATATGTTAAAAAATACTTTTCTAATGTTTTCTTGTCTTCGTCCCTTGGTACTTTACTTTAGGTAGAAAAAGCTATGTGTAGCTGAGTTCATTAAAATTGGGAGATTAAGGAAGAGAGGATAAAAGGCAGAAAAGAATCAAAATAGAATATCATTGTACGTTCAAACAGTTATTATGGTATGGCACATACATTATCTCTTTGGATGATTTTCAGAGCAAAATTTTAGAATAATTGAGCAATGGTAGTATCCCTGGAAAAGCATTTGTCTGGCCAATGGATAACTTTGAAAGATGTATGATTTTTTTCACATGTAGGACAAATAAAAAGTAATGAAAACCATATTTTATACTGGTGCAGAATGGATTTTGGTTTGCTCTGGTTTCAGATCTCTGCAGTGGCTGTGACCTTGACTAAATTATTTGCAACTTTACTTCATCATAAAATGTGTACAATTATAATATCTCAGAGACTTAATTATAAGTATAATAATATTCATATAGAGCCCCAAACAGAACCTCTTCTATGAATGATGAGTAGGAAATTCATATCTGCTGTTGACATTTAAATTCTTAGTCATAAATTGTATTTTTTAATACATCATGCATTATCACAATGAATAAGCCATAAAATCAACTCCCAAAATTTTGAAGTGCAACTAGATAGACAAAGTTAGAAGTCAGTACTTTCAGGGCAGTTTCATTTCATTACTTTCAGGCAAAGTCAAGGGCGTAGTTTTTTTTTGTTTTTTTTTTTTTAACCAAATGGAAGTAGTTTTGATTTTGTGTATTCAGGATCAAACCTGACATAGTGCTCCTTTGAATGTGACCACTATTCAAATCATAACTTTTGAGGCTTTTTGATATTGTGAAATAACAACTCAATGAAGGATCAAAGGATGAAAAATTCAAGGTTGATTCATGCATTTTAAATTAAAGATGTCTTATGGCATCAAATACAATGTGAATCAGCTAGTGCTAGAGAGAAGGTAACTCAAGAGAACACAAAGGGAATGCAATAATAATAATAATGATGATGATGATGATGGGAAGTAGATCAATAGAGTAGAGCAAGTGGATGGGAGGGAGGAGGGAAGGGAAAAGGAAGGTACTGGGGAAAGAGATTGAGCAAAGCATCTTATGTGCATGTACAAATATGGCACAATGCATCCCACTATTATATATAATTATAATGCATCAATAAAAATTAGAAAATAAATAAAAAGAAAGAAACTAAAATCAACAAATTAGTTTCTGTAATTTGGCTTCAGTTCTGGCAGAGAAATTTGCAATGATAAAAAGAAGGAATTAAAACACAGATGACTGGACCAATTTGCCCCCAGACAACCAAGTGACCTAGCACTGTCTCCAGACTTTCCAAAGAAACCTTTGAAAATCTCTCCACAGAAGCCTTTCTGAATTTAAAGACTTGAATAGGTCCCTTCACTTAGTGTTTTGATGGGGGATAAATGTCAGGGTTTATGAAGTAAAATAATTCAGTATCATATACTATGCTTGCACATATTGAATGTATGTTGTAGTTAACAATTTTTGGGTAATGATCCTTTTATAAAAGTGTTTGATATAGCATAGGTATCTAGTTTATTCAGAAGAGCATTTAGAAATGGTTCTAAAGAAGTCAAGCACCAAACCCTGAGTCAGAAATGTGATTGTCTATTTTTTAATTTTTTGAAAATAAGACCCCATTTGCCTAATTTCTATTTACAGCTCTTTTCTTTAAATGCAATCTTCTAGATCTTGCTCTTCCTTGGTTTTCCTAGGCGCCACAGGTTAGAGTGTCTCCCTCTTTCCTACTTCAGAGCCTTTTCTTCTCTTTGGGTATCCAGCTCTTCTGTGTTCTGGGTGAAAAGAGGGTTGACGACGTGGCAAAATGAAAATGCCATCTTTTGTGGTTAGCCAGTGTGATGAGCTTTTGGTCTCCTTGAAGTACTTTTGTGCAGCTTTCCTGAGAAGCATTTTCACGTCCCCACTGAACTGATAACGATGAAACTTCAATCCCTGTTGCCTTCAATCTTTTTCTTATTATGCCAGCTCAATGAATTTCTTCAACCCCAGTTTTGGCACCAGCTCTGGCCGAGGTGGAGCAAAAAAAGGAAACTTCTTTTGGTGTGGGCTGCAGTGAACTTTGCTTTTAATTCCTTGTTGATGTGCAATCTTAAGTCCTATTCAGAGAAAAATTATGTTCATGTTTGTGGAAAAAAGGAAGACACAGAAAAGTGACAGATGTAAGATGAGAGAAAAGGCAGCCTTTAATCATTTTGTTGTCAAAGCAGCTTTGGATCGCCCTTTAAAGAAAGCATTTTCTCAGCTGCTTCTAGCAAACCAGAGACTCATTCTCTTGCCCTTTGCAGATTCCTTACCCAGAGGGTTAAACTCTGCACTGAATGTAAAGCTTCAGAACTCTAGATCCTTGCTACAAAGCAATTCGGTTTGTATATTCGCATTTCAGAAGAACTGGGTTCCTTTGTTCTAAGTGGTTAAAGACTCTAATGACTCAGTTTATACAGGATCCTGATAGAAGGGAAGTAAACTTATGGCAAGACCCAGTGCCTGCAAAATTCATTTTCTTTTATGATTGGACTGATTATCCTTCACGGGGAGGCTAAGTGCTAAAGCATATACTGTTTACAAAGTAAAAGCCCTTTCTCCCTAATCCCTGTGTGACTGTAATTAAGCAGGAGAGTTAATTTTATGTAAATCATGCATTACTGTAATTGGGCGCAAGTGCACATTCATGTACATCTTATTTAAAAGTGAAATATAATGTTATTATGTGGATGCTGGTGCAGCAAAGTCTCAGCCCTCTGGGGGGAAGTCAGCAACATCACTGACTGTTTACAAGACTCTGGTCTGTGAGCTTAATTACAAATCAGCCAGCCTGCTCTGCTGGCACTGTCCTGTGAAGAATGGACCCACGTGCCTGCCTTCCCAAAGGCTGAGAGGTGTAACACTGGGGCTTCCCTTCCCGTTTCTTTCTCAACCTCCACTTATAGAGCAGTCATTTTTCTCTTTCTACTCATCTTTTCAAACCTAAACAATACTTTCCAATGGTTTGCTCTGCTTGACAGTTCTGACCCATATATCCCCAGGCAGACTGCAAATGGATTTGTCTTCTGTAAGCAGGGACTAGTTTGCTTCCTTTTTTAGCTTGTCTTTTCTAATGCTACTCAGGACTGCTTTATGATCCCAGGATTTTGTTTTCCAAGTGCAGCCAGATCAGATACCATCCCAGCAGCCTGCATTTGTGATTGTCATAGCTCTTGCACAGCCCTGAGAGGGAGGGCTGGCCTCTGGGTGGAGGGCAAGGGCTCTTCCTTTCTTCTTTATCTGTAGAGCAGATCTAGTGCTTTGGGATAAGTCTGCCCTGCAGAATATAAAGAATCTAATCTACATATCTCCAGGTCAAGATTTGTGAGGAAGAAAATATGCACATGACAGAACTTTCATTTCAAACACATTCTCTGCCTCACCCAGCAGCCTGAAAAATCGTTTTTTGGAGTTGTGCCTTGGCCTCATTCTGCCCAGCTTGCCAAGCCAGCTCCTCTGCCTGCAAACCTGAGTGCACAGCAGGTCAGCCTCCCTAGATTTCAGGACAGTAGGGCTTCTGAGGCCTCTGCTCCCTGCTTTCTGGCTGCCATTTCACATTCTGAAACCTTGTTCCAATGTTTTAGATGCCTTTCTTCTAGAAAAATATTTGAATAAACCGACTCTCAAAATCTGCTTCCCATAATTGCCCCGCTCTGCTACTTCCTATCCAATTGTTTGCTATCTCTCTCCTGCCCACCTTGCCAGGGCTTTTGATTTCTCACTAGTTCTTTCCTGCTCACTGTTTTCTCTTCCTGTCCTTCAAGTTGCCATTTCCCACTCTGAGAGATTTTGCATGACATGTCATTGGTCTGGAGGTTATGGATGTAAACAGATGAAGTGACTTCTAGTTAAGAAGTTTTTCTCCCCATAAGTTAGTAAGGAGGTTATTGTATTTCCTAATGGCTGGAGAGGTTTTCTCTTTATTTTTTGTTTTTATTAAAATTCTCCTTAAAGTGACCTACAAAACATGTAGTTGAATAGACTTCACTGGACCACTTCATCCAGTAAAATTCAATGCACTTTTCTAATAGATAGCTTTAGCTCAGGTAATCAGTGGCAGCTATTTGTATACTCCCCTGTTTAAGTAATAAAATATTTTCTGTTCTTTTTATTTAGTCTTGCAACATGTTTAAGTTTGGACATATATTCATTGAAATTGTATACACAAATTCCATGATGTTTCTCTTGGCCTTGGTATGTTTTTGACTTATCTATATTTTCTAATTTAACTTAGTCAAGGAAGAATCACTTATTAATATATTTGTTAGTAATTTGACATATGGTTGTGAAAAATTGGGACATTACTCTGTGCTTTGTTTTCATAAAAACCTGGAATACAAAAAGGCTCCTCTAGGTTCATGGAGGAGAATTAAGTTGGATTGTGGCAGAAAAGGACTGTAACCAAGGATGGATGTTTCATGGGGTGAAGAAAATACAGGTGGTTAGTACTTTAAGAATGGGAGGAATCCCAGCAAGAGGAGACATCTACAGACAAGAAGGACATGAAATATCTCAAAATGCTTCCCCAAGATTGGGTTTGATTGTATAGGTCCTGAGAGCTGCTGCCTGGATGGCTGTCATTAGGCCTCCTGTGGAGGGATCTTAGGCCTCTGAAGGACCTTACAGACTGCAGTGTGTGTGACAGTGGGATTGATCCCAAGGAACAGAGGCCAGACCTTGGTCCTGCCTCTCTCTCAATTTTCCCCATCATGCCTGATTTGGGACTGCTAATTAACTCTGACTTAGGTTCTTTTCCTATATGGAATTTGGCCTGGAAAAACAAAGGGAAACACTATTTCCTTCATTTCTTACTTAGTGCAAAACAAATAGTGAAAATGAATTAAATAGCTAAAAGAATACAAGAAACTCAAGTTCACTTATTCAGTATTGAAGCAGATAGACATCAACCAAGGACTCATTCCCAGCATAGATAGGCCAGGAAGGGAGATTTCTGTCCATAGTGAGGTTGGAAGGAGGCCTGACATATCTCACTTACCTTTCTGAAGCTGATTTCAAAAGGATATGTTCATTTGCATAATTATGCATTGATTATTACTTTATATAATCCTTCAACCTTCCTCTACCTATCCTGTACATAAGCTTCCTCTGGATGCTTAGATTAAGTTATCAATTAATTCATTATTAATATCCAGATGGTTAATTATGTAGGTGAAGTATCTACTGTGATTGAGGAAGAATACCTGGTGCAGGTGCTGTGTGACTTTGGCAAGAAGAGATTACATCTGAAGACAAATATTAGCAGAGTTTAATATGACTTTGAGATAGTCTCTGTCGTATTTCAGCTGTCTGAACTGGCTTCTCAAGAATCCATTCAGGGAAAGAGATTGGTCCTGCAAAGTCCCTGCAATATTGACTCACTCGTCCTGCATCTTGAAACACACTGGAGGATTAATATGCATTTTATCAGGATAGACCTATTTTAAAATAAAAAAAAAGATCCTCTTTCTTGTTCAGATATAGTGCTAGTGAGAGCTTTTGGGAAAAAATAAAATAAAACCTAGATAAATTGGATTGTGTTTTTAACTCTATATTGCCATATTTTCTCAGAACCAAAACAAGCTTTCTTATCTCCAGGGACACAAGAGGTTCTCCTGGGAATCCATATGCTTGTTCAGTGCCATCTAACTTTGACCCTGTGATTCCCATAATGCATCACTTGGCTGAAGAAGCATGATTTCTTCTTCTTATCTATTTACTTTAAAAAAAATATTTATCATATCCCTCGAAAAATAATTCCCATGCATTGAAAGTGAACTCTGTGTATGCCACTATTTTGAGCCCAAACACTGATTGTCATGTTTATTTTTCATATTAGTCTTGTGGGACTGGGGAAGATCTTTCTCCATTGTACATATGAGGTGTAAAAAAAATAAGCAAACTGCCTAAGATTAAATAGCAAAGTGGAGCTTAGGACCCACATCTGCCTTGTTTCAGAGACCAAGTTTTAAATATTATACCCCCATTGGAGACACCCAATCCCCATTAACAACAATGGCACTCTGAATCACCTCATTTAGTTCTTAATTCCTCAAGCAGAACGAAAAACTTTCCAGTGATGTTTGTTGCTTGATGAATCACTGCGTATTTTGATGAATCAGTGAGGTATTTTCTACCTCACTGCGAAATCACAATACCTAGAACTGTGTCTGGCATGGTGTAGGCTTGCAATAAATGTTTGTTAAGTAAATGAAAAAAAAAATGGCAAGTCATTAATTTTCTGAATTCTCATTGTTTCCTGGCTAAGGGCAAGGCAGGCTTGCATGGACAATTAAGGAAAAACTTGGAGAGTCCCATGTCAGAAATAAGGGACTGTCAAGGGAATCACAGAGGGAACACGACACCAATAAGCGTTATTTGCTCTGGGTGTGTTGAAGGTGTGTTGAGAACATGGACAAGATCGTAGAACCAGACAGCCAAGTGTGTATGGAGAATGATGGAATGTCACACAGTGAAGAGGCAAAACTAACCAGCCTGGAGGGCCCCTTTCAGGGCTCCCAAGAATCTGAGCTGACCAGTATTGTAGTCTTTGTTGCCTTCTTTATATTTTTAAATTTACCCCTGCTTCCCGCTTCAGATGGTGAGATCTTGGATGCAAGATACCAGATGATATGATAGTGAGTTCCTTTCGGGCTGGGACTCTGTCTTTTGTCATCTCATGATCCAGCATAGTGCTTGCAATTGGTGACCCACAGTAAATGTACAGTAAATTCATAATGAATAAAGGAGTGAATGAATGAATGGATAATGTGGCTTATTAGTTGAAAGTGTTTTGAATTTAGATTTAGGATAAGTAACAAAAACAATGTGGTCTTGGGCAGCAATGATAAAAGTGTAGTGCCTTTTTTTTTTTTTCCTGAATAGATAGACTACTGAAATTAGAGAGATAGTGATCTTATGGATGAGGAAAATGAAGCCTGAGATGTGAAGTGATTTGCTTGTGGATCCACTGCAAATTTGTGGTCAAAGTGACTTGAATTTAGAAACCTTGGCTCTTAGTCAAAGGTTCTCTTCAGGTTCTACTATAAACTTTGCTGGTCAGACCACTTGACTTTATAGTAGTCAGTGAAATTTGAACTTGAAAGAAGTCAAGGTAAAGTCAAGGGAGAATGATGAAGGTGTGGGAATCACATCACATGAAGAGCAGATGAAGAAATTAAGATGTTTCACTTAGAGAAGAAAATACCTGAAAAGGACTATGGGTTGAGAGGGAAAACACTATCTCTTTCCTTATTTTAAATATATAAGTCATTATTCCTTTCTTCTAGGGAGGGAAAAATAGGAAAGACCACTGGGAGAGACCACAAAAAAGTGAATTTCAACTCAAGGTAAGAAAGAATTGTTTGGAAAATTAGAATTGTCCAAGAATGAAATTTCAAATGGTGAGAAATATGCAAGTAGAAGCTGAATGATTATCTGTTAGTACTTCATGGTGAGTTCCTTTACATGAGAAAGAATGTTTCTTTTGTATCTCCCTAGGATCTTGTATTCAAGATACCTTGCACATGGTATATGCTCACTTAAGACTTTTTATGCAGCTTTTAAAGGGGACTCCATGAAGAGGGTGGGCATAGAGGTGGGCAGGAGTGTACTAAGGAGTTTTCTAACACTAGGCTTTATCATCTTTGATAAAAATTCACGTACAGTCAGGAGGCTGAGGCAGGAGGATCACAAGTGCATGGCCAGCCTCAACAATCTAGCAAGACCCTGTCCCAAAATAGAAAGGGCTTTGGATGTAACCCAGTGGTAAAGTACCCCTGGGTACAATCTCCAATGAGAGAAAAAAAATCATAGTAATGCATCAATATTTAACCAAGCGAGTCATTTTATAAACTTACAAGCAAAAGTCACTACAATTGTTATTTCTCCTTACCTCTATATATCTCAGTTGTTACCAAATTTTTTTCCTCATTTAGGAGGAGAAAGAGTTTGTTTGCCATAACTACTACCTTTTAAAGGATCTTAGGGTTAGTTCTATCTATGCACATGTCAATCAAATGAAACATCCATGCAGCAGTTTAAAAGGAATTGTCTTATCCAAGCATCATAGGACTGGCCTATATAAAAAATTTGAGTGATGTTTATGCCAATACAGTCACACCCTTCAAACTATGACTGACCTGGAAAACCAGATTTTTTAAAGTCTTAAATCCCATTTATATTGTCACCTTTATGTTTTAACAAATACCTTATGCATTTATTTTTCACTGAATAATTTTGTATTCAGAATATATTGGTTTGATATTTGTGTCCTTTTTTTGGACATAGGAGCATCATTCCTTTTAGTAGACAGAGAGGTCACTTGAAGGATACAAAGAAAGCTTTATTTAAATTTACTGTATGAGCCATGGAAAGCTATCTAGTGATAAATATAATAAGGCAACTATTTGATTAGTTATTTTAATCTTATTCTTTGAGAATATTCATAATTTATTTTTTTTCCTAAAATGGCCATATTTATTCATATGCTTAAATCAAACAAAAAATCAACACCAGAATTTCACTAACATCCTTCGGATGCTATGGGATTAATTGTCTGTTTTCATGCAATATTGTCATTGTCTTAATTCCATTCTAAATAATGGTGCCTCATTAGTCATAAAACTATTTATAGGGTATTTGGTTGTAAGCCTAACTTCTTTTTAAAAATCTCATACTACAAATATAGTGAGGTGTTTCTGAGAAGTCACAATTTTGGCAATTTACCGAGTTATTAAATTTCCTCCCTCACTGTTAATTCCATTCACCTAAATGGAATAGACTTTTTCCACTGTGTGTATACCTAATAATTAACTCACTCAGGACCCTTCAGATATACACACTTAACTGGGAGATTCTTAGCTGTTTCCCAAATAAAACCAATATCTTCTTTCCCTCTCCTTTATGAGTTATAAAATACTTTCCCTCCCCTTCTTCTTTGATTTAATTTATATGCCCTAGATTTTCTGCTCTGGGGATGAAAAGGGAAGACCAGGGAAGAATGTAGATGAAATAGAAATGATTCAAAGATCAGAAATATTTTATCCTCACTCGATATAAAGTAAATTATTTTTCTCTTTTCCAATAACCATCATTTCCCTTGATCTTGGAATCACTCAAAACTTAGCCACCGAGTCCTGTTTAAACTAATGTGCTGTCGCCAGATGTGGAAAGAGATAAAATGCTGGTACCTGTACAGATTGTACTAGCTGGATTATATTCAGAGTTAGGAAATACCGCAGATTTAAGAATGCCAATTTTTTCTCATCACTGAGTATTTATTATATATAACAAATACATGGGAAAGAAAAAACTATATTGTGTGATATAAATAGTTTATTTACATTACAGAAAAAACATCAAGACAATGTATACTATTTCAAATATATCCATACATAATCAAATATAGCTGTAGTACATGTTTTCATTGGTGTAGATTACCACAAATGCAAGGCAACATGTGTAGATCTCTTGTCTTATCCTTTTGTCTATAATACTGTATTGTGAAGTCCAAGTTCTCGGTAGTCCAGCCACTGTGAAACATGCTCCCCTTAGATTAACCTCGTGGACGCTCTGGTTGTGTTGTCTGAACTGTAGTGCCCTGTGTTTTGCTTCTGTCTGTGAATTCTGTTGCTTCTGGGGCATTTCCTAGAAGGTTGGAAAGTTTACAGATCTTAGTCCAATGAGATTACCTAAAGTTTTAGTCCAATGAGATTACCTAAAGTTTGGTCCTACAATTACAGAGTGAAGCTGTGGATTAAGCAAATTATTTAAATGTCTCGGATGAAAGAATTAAGTACTAGTAGAAGCTGGGATTATTTTAGAAACTTTATGTTTTGCTTCTCCTTGAGGTCGTCTTTAAGTGTCTGCTGAGAACCGAAGAACAGAACTGGAAGTTGAAGAGGAATACATTTACCTTGTCCTCAAATGCTTACTCATTAAGGCACAACGAACAGACTCAGCACAATGCAATCAAGCAAATCGTGAGCTCATCGCATCTCGCTTTAAAGGTCTTCAACAATTTCATATTCTAAATGTCCTAAGGATGAATGTTATATTGACATTTCAATCCCACGAGTTAAAATTCTATCACACCAGAGAATGAGCCAACTGTTAATACCTGATATATAATGGGAAGGAATATTATTTTGGTTTAGCCTAATAACCACTTTTTTTTTGGTGCATGAATACTATCAGCTGGAGACATAAATGGATACCAATTATGTAGCTTCTATAAAAAGCTAATAGTCAATCAAATTATCTGAAAATCTCTGATCTAGTTTTTTTCTCTTGTAATAGAAGATTGTTTTGATCATGCAAATAGGAACAATATAAAATTCCCATAAAACCCCCATGATAACAAGCTATGGGGTCTCAGAGAATATGTAAAAACACACACACATATATATGCAGACACTTACATAGTAGATACGTGGTGTGTGTGTGTGTGTGTGTGTAGATTGGTGGGGACACATACCCATCATAAATGAACATGGAGCAGGAAATTGCATTCTTAGCAAGTGGGAGCTAGAGATAAAAAGACTAAAAGTCTAACTTCTCAACAGGACAACTCTTTTCATTTTGGAACTTGTCTCTAGTGTCCATATTTGTTGTGACACACATTGTTTGGGAGGAGTGAAGGTATTTGACTGAAATAAAGATGCAGAGATAAGGAAAAAAGAAAGGTCATGGTAAAAAGATGGAGGTGGGAGGAGAGGTGAGAAAGAAAATTGCAAAGAATGAGTGGATATCTGGTTGGTGTGATTTTGTAAATGTTTTAGCACCTGAATATTTTGAAATAAGTTTGGACAAACAAGGGTTGCAGGATCACCAGGTTAGAGAGGTTTCAAATGGGAGGGGGAATGGTTTCTAAGCAGAATAAAAGAAATGGATCCACCCCAGGAACTGGTGTAGCTCACTGATGAGTGTGACTCCTGGAGGCTTTGAAATGTTTCGTGGTCTGAGGACAGACTTATAAAGTACACTATGGTAATGTGAATCAAGTTCAAATGCTATTGTTCCTCCTAAAAAAGTAAATGTAGATTTGTGTTTAGTTTTAACATGGAAAATGAAAAAGGCCATATGCTTGAAAACATGGTTTATTCTGATTTGGAGGTCAGAATCAGGCACGGGGCAGTATAAGCAGTGGTACAGGTCTGAGACCAGATAGCCAGACAACTCTTTTGTTCTTATCACTCAACTCTATGAACTTGACACTTTGCTAACTTCTCAGACCTCAGAATCTCTACCTAAAAAGTGAGGATAATTGTTTATTCTTTGTAATGTTATTAAATGTGCACATGTGTACAGTCTACACACACACTCACACAACACACGTGCACATACACACAATTCTTGGTGAAGCAAGAACCCTGTGTATCCCTTTGTTTTTATTATTTATGGGATGAAACTGTAATTAATAGCAGAGTTGAAAACATCTGCTGAATCTAAAAAATATATGAAGTAGCAATCAAATTGTTATGATATCATATCCACTAAAGATGAATTTTGTTTTGATATTGCTTGGATATTAGAAAACTCAAGACCCTTAGAGTAGTATGCAGTTTTCTGTGTTTCAGATTCTTGTCTATCTTTTCTTTTTAATACTCAGTATTTTTGGTTGCTTGAGTTATCTTTATGTTCTCCAGAATCTATTTTAATATAATCCATTGACTCACTTGCCATCTAAACAGGAGAGTGCAGTTAACAAACTCAGCTTGACTTAGAGCAGCACAAAGCTGCAGTCGATGATCGTCCCTTAAGCCTCTAGGTCAGGTGAGGATTTATGAATCATATTTTGTTTTTTTTCAAGAGCAAATGCCACACTTATCCTCAAAGAAGACAGTGAAATACAGAGAGTGAGATGTATTATGGCCTTTATTTTCTAAAGATATGATATTTTTTCATTTTCTTGTTCTTTGAAAATAATTTTTTGGGAAACATTCAGATTTACTGGAGAGCTGTACAAATGAGTGAAATGCCTCATGGATTTGGCAAAAACCTTAAAGAACTTCCTTGGAACTTTATAAAGGTGAGTGAAATCTGGTTAGAAAGAAGTATCCTCAATAACGTTTTTGGTTACACAGGACATGAATGATAGGCATTTGGTTTAGAATCTAACTCTTGGTTACCATGGTCACACACTAATTAAATCAAGCAAGTCCCTGGCCTCACTCAGTTACTCCAAGCCCAATGACAGACATTACATACTTTGCTTTCCTGTTGAGACTGGATGGAACCTCCACTCTTTCTCCACCTTATTCCTTCGGAAATAATTACCTTCTGACTGGACAGGGTGTTTGATATAAAAGTTTGTTGTGATATTTGTTGCATTGTATTAAAGATTGCATGTATTAAAAGTCTTCATTTACTACAATATAATCTTTCTCATTACAATGATTTTTGAATTTTGTGATTAAAAGCTATTTTGTCACCTTAAGATACAAAGTATTTGATGTTTATACCAAGTATGTTAAAATTGTTATATCTGATACTTACATTTAGAAACATAAGTGCTATAAATGAGAGCTCCAATGTAACACCTTTATGGGCCTTGTATAAAATATACCCTCATTTAATTTGGCATACTGATCTGGGTAGGTAAGGATACATTAGTCATTTACATGGGCTATTAGTTAAGAGAGAAAGATATATTTAAAGAAAGGTTAGCATTGTATGTTAGAAGGGATAAAAAAGACCTTTGCTTAGAAAATAAATAATCTTCATCATAATGCAAAGATTAAAAAAATAGTTTGTACTAGTCCAACGTGAAAATCCATGTCTTTCTATTTGACTATTCAAAAAGTCTTATGATGAGGAATCAGGACTTATGGAGAATGGATAGCTAAGGAATTCATTAAGGGACCATATAACCAGACAGATCTGATTCGAAAGAGGAAGGACAATGCATCCCTTTATTTGAGTCACCAAGTAAAGTTACTGACCTTGTAATGCAGAGGACCACCACACAGATGACAGCTATCTGGATTGTTCCAATTACAGCTGCAATTAAGACGTATTGAAATCGTACAGGACCAGGAACAACATAGAGAACACTGTAGTCCTTTTTTTCACAGTGTTGTCCAGTATAACCAGCATCACACCTGGAAGAAATTACAGTATCCTGTTACCTGTAGCTTCTGGATTCATTTTTATAGTTGACTAATAGACATTGTTCTTCACCATGAAATTTTTTTGTTCTCAATTATTTTCTTTCAACTTATCTGTAATTTGGAAGATGTGCGGTCCCTTTCTATATTTAAAACTGAATTTAGAAGATAGTATTGCTAGACAAATTGTTTTTATGATAATACAGATAGAAGAGGATACCCATTCAGGGAGAATTGTTCTGTTTTTATTTATCAGGTGAGCTTTAAATTTTATTTAATTTGCTCTTTAATCAACCTAAGCCAATATGTATACTTGAGAAAAAGTTTTTTTCTTATAACAGGGGTACACAAACAAACAAACGAAGAAACCAAAACCAACCAAACAAAAACAACCAAAAACTCCCAAAGTAAAGCATTCTCTATTATCAGGAAATAATTTTTTGAAAAACCTTAAAACAAGAGGTATAGCAAGAGTTATTTCTTTAATTTGCTAACCATAAAATCATGTGCTGATGTTGATATTGAGGCGTTAGAACTTGTTAGAAAAATGTAATTATAGCTGGATGCAGTGTTGTGTGCCTATAGTCTCAGCTACTTGGGAGGCTGAGGCAGGAGGATCACTTGAGTCCACAAGTTCAAAAGCAACCTGGTCAACAGAGTGGGATCCCATCTCAAACTAAAAATGTAAATAAGCAAATGAAAAGAAAAAAATAGAGATAAAAAAGTAATTCTGATAGTGGCCTTATAGTTCTGTGAAACAAGCTCATGTATGATTCCTCTGGGAATGTATGTTGCCTCTCACTTACTCAACCACCAACCACAAGCTCAGGTAGAGATTTGCATATTAAAGTTAGCATTTGACAATGAAATGAGGAAACATTTCAGAAAAAAAATACTAAAGGGGATTGACTTGTCACTGACTTTTTTTGGAACTATTTTAGTATTAGACCTTGAATTTCTCCTATCTACATCCTGGAGTCTTGCTCTGTGCATCAGGAAGGGCTTAACAATGGAGACTACAGAGGAGAGTGGCAGCAGCAGATAATCTCTCCACTATGTGCACTCTGCCTGGTGTCACTAGGAGGCAGGTGATAATGCCTACAGTGTAGGAAAACCAGAAAGGAGGATAGTTCTGAGGTGGGGGGAAAGAGAAGAGAAGAGGAAGGGAGGGGAGGGAGAAGGGGAGGGGGCAGAAAGAGAGAGGGAGGGAAGAACCAGAAAGAATGTTTTTATGCATTTATGTATTAAAAATAACTATTTTGTCATATGTCACTTGTATATTGATTTCAATAAAATACATTTTCCCCCGTTTTGGCTTGTCCATCTCTGAAATAATTATACTATGTCCCAGATAAAATACTCAGCAGATATTTATAAACCAAATTCAGACAAGCGATTTCTTGTTTTCTTCCATTTTATTGTGCTTCCCTTTATTGTGTTTACAGATACTGTGCTTTGCACAAATTGAAGGCTTGGGGCAACCCCTTGTGGAGCAAGTTTTCTTTGTGTCTCTACTATAGAGGTGTGGCTACTCATCTCACTCTGCAAAGCTGTGTGGATAGCAGATCCATAGAAAACAGTAATTGAGTTCCTGGCAACACCAAGAATGATATTTATTAGGAGGTGAAGGACTTTTGAAATGATCACCTTCCCAAAGTAGCATTTACTCATTTGAAATATTTAATGAACAGCGTCAAGCACTGTTCTATGTTCAAGGAAAAGAGTGTACATAATAGTGAATAGCCTGTATCTTTAAGTATATTGTAATGTGCAAAGTACAATTTTAAATTCCACTAGAAGAGTGTATATTGCAATGTGTTACATGGTACTTGAGTGTGTAAGGCATACACATTTTATGGTTTCTGAGTGCACAACTTCCCTCTACACACACACACACACACACACAACGCACCTGCACATACGTGTGTGTATGTATGTATAAGAAAGGCAGAGAGATGTTCTGATGCTGATCATTCATTCAAGCAGAATGCCACCAAGCCTCCATAAACATTTAAAACTTAGTTTTACCTATACATTTTAAAAGTCTAGGAGTGAAAACATTACCTGCAAGACGGCTCCTGCATGTTGATAGAATGCTCACACTTCCCATGCATACAGAAGCCATTGTAATGTTCTGGACAAGGTATGTGGTGTTCTCTGGCACTTTCTTCTAATTTGTTAGCATTCTCTGTGAATACAGATAAAAGCAAGCATCCCCTGTAAACACTTTCTTTGCCTAGTAAGATCAACCAGTACATTAAGAAGCAAAGCTACAGTAGGCAAAGCTATTTAAAAGGGCACGAACTAAAAGGCCATGCTTCTGAAGAAAGAGGGAGAAAGAATTGAAAGACAGATGTCTTTACAATTGTGTTTAGAGATGAAACTGCAAAATTGCCCAGTGCTTTTCATGCTTTTATGCAATTTCCTACATCTTTAACAGCCAGTGATGTTTCTATGAGTTGTCAGACAGCTTTAATTTTCCTTGCTTAGACTGTACATTGATCATAAAATAATCCAAGAAGAAATATTCTATATTTTGAATTTCAAAGCCCAGCATAATGTTCCTAAGAGTAAATTGCTACAATACCTTGATACTTTCTCAGTGTGAGAGCTTAAAAGTTAAAATATGGCCATGTTGAATTGTTAAACAGACATTTTTCCAAATCAAATGCAAATTTCATCAAATGTATTCTTTGAAGCTTTTAAAATCTACTGGGAACATGAATTTGACTAATATCTATAAATTTTTTATTTCTAAAATAAAATTATCGAAAGAGGAAATGTTATTTTAGCATCATTCATGAAGATTCAAACAGTACATACTTATTGGATGCTCTAAGTATATTTTAGTGTATCCTATTTGACCAGTGTCAACAATGCTATGTGAAATTTAAACTTATAATAAAAGAAAACTTGTGTTCTTAAATAAACCATTTTCCTTGTTAATGTTTTGTTTATATGTGGTTTGATATTTAATTTTTTTATTTTTATCTAAATATGCGCACTTCATACTTGTAATGGCATCACCAAGTAGTCCTCTGATCCTTTATTCTTTCATTTATAATAGAAAGTTCTATCTTTTTAATTTCCTCTATAATCTAAGTTCTGATATTCTTGAAATTTTCTGCCCCCAAACATGAGAACTATGACTTTCCTGACCTCATTCTAGAGATTTTCTTCAACCCAAAGAAAATTTTCAATCTAGAGGAATTCTTCAACACCATAGTAATTGGTCAGCAGTAATAGAATATGGCAAGCTAATTATTATTTTTATGAAATGGATTATTTCCTATTATTTCCACATAGGGGTGTTTTTTTATTATACCGAATACTTAAATTTTCACAGGTAGTCATGGATGATGAACATTTTCAACAGAATAAAAATATGCCTCTGGCATTAGTACATCAGACAAATATATTATTTATGTTTAGGTAAAGCTATAAAATATCTATACATATTAAGACTGGATGCCATCTGCAAATAATTCAAATTTGAAATAAATTGTTAAATATGTTTAATGCTTTCTTGTGTAGGGTTGTTTATGTGTACTGTCATGATAAGCAATATTTCAAGTTCCATACCCAAACTTATATGGAATTTACTATATGCATGGTAGAGAGCTTGTAGATGGCATTTCAGCCATTTGTTTTTAATCCATATTTCTTTACGTATGAGGTTAGCAATATTTTGTTTACATTATAATATTTCTACATTGGTAATTAGCATTAAAGTGAATGAACTGCTTTCATGGAGAAGTCTATAAATTTATACAAAATTTGTTCTTGGTTTCTCCCCATTCTTTTAGCTTATTTTGGAATTTTGTGCATGGTGTTTTGGTAGCAAATCATACCTGTGGTAAGCAAACACAAGAACACTGCTGGATAAAATTTCCAACATAGGAACATCTGACAATAATGCAAGCAGAGCAACCATGGTATTAAATGCATCTTGCAATGACTTGTGGTCATTCATGAATCCATGGAGAAGACATGGACTCATTCTATGCCAGGCCAGGGGGCAAAAAGCTAGAGTAGTCTAACCATCCACCTGCTGTTGAAGGAAACTGTAGCAGTGGGGGTTGTTAATCCACTGCTGATGTAATGAGCCAGCACTGATTTTCACTCTTATTTCTGGATCTTCTTCCAATAACAAACTAGTCAACACTTCTAGTTAGGGTTCGTTAGTTACCCTTCAGTGCTTCTGCACACCTGCATGCAGGGGAATTTCCTCTGACTTCCCTGTATTTCAGTTATACATTGTCTTTTCAGTCATAGTATAGATTTTTTTCAAACACATCTTATTAGGGCTATTTTTCTTTCTGTCAGCTGCAAAAGAAGATCAAGATTTTTTTAACTCAAAATCCATTTTTTAGACTATTTTATTTTTAAGACAGTACCTCACCCCTTACTGACAGTTTGTTTCTGTATTTGAACCATGTCCACAATTATGAACTGAAATCTAAGGGTAAAATAAGAGCTTGTTTGAATGAGGTATTGCCTTCATGTGGTAAGAGCTGTATATATTTACAAAGTTTATTACCCAACCAGAAAGATCACATGGGAGGGGAATAGTTTCCATCATAAAATCTGCTAATTAGTTTACACCATTCCTTATGAGCTTGGAGTGCTCTGTTTTGCTGCTCATAGGATACTGTCAAATAAGAAAGTAGAGAGATTGAAAATAAATGAGTAGAAGAAATGATCCCTGGACAAGAAAATGAGGAGTAATCAATATATGTCAACAAATTTATAGTCAATCCAACCAAGTAAACCAGTTGATTGAAAACCTGAATATATAATCATTTCTAGTAATGCAATAGACATACTTTAGAAATGAGATTTAAGTATATTAAGGAGAAGCACAGAAATCTAATATGCCCAACAAATACGGGTATGGACCATGGTGAGTATTTGCCATCCTGAAGTTTATGGATAAGCAGGTATTCAAGCACGAATAAAGCATTTACATATTTAAGATTATATAAAAAATGATACTTTGGAAGCCTGCATGTTTCCTATAGTGGCTGATGATTTAGACATCGATTTCTCTGTCCTCTATTTAAAGAGGTTTAATGTAAGGGTTGAGCTCTCTCTTCTAAGAGAGATAGTGACGATGTTAGGAACTCTTCATGTCTCTGTTTAGAATCCTCAACCAGTTTCCTGTTTAAATGTTTACAAGTGGTTTGTTCTGAAAGAGATCTTGACCCTTTTGTGAGGTAGTTTCTGCTATGACTTGAGTTATTTGCAGCAGAACTCATAGGGCTGCATGGCCATTGCTAGTCAACTCCCGTCAAGTGCTGTTAAGTGGGCACAGCTACACATACTGTTTCTTCCTTGGTGCTTGCAGGGACAGAGACAGGGAAATCCAAAGAGACAGAGAGAGGGGGGCAAATGACAAAGCCTTACCTAAATGCAAGTCAGATATGCTAAGTGGGTACAAAGGGAGAAAAGACAGACTGCTTAGCACCTCAGACTTAAGTTAATATAGCTCAGAATGGGGTGGTGCATGTGTGCATGTGTACCATTACTCCTTTCTTTCCCCCCAAAGCTGGAAATATGATATTTAATCCATCAACTCAACATATTATGGATCAAAGCAGAGACATGACTGTGTGAAATTTCCCCAAAATTTTATTTCTAAAGAAAAAATATTTCCTTTTGGGTAATGGTTAGAGCTTGGCCAAACAAGTTTTGAAAGTCAAGTTATGTCATCTATTCTAGTGCTCTCCAGGGATGTATATCCTGAAAAGCCATCATGAACCAGCAAACCTAGAGTTCCAGTTTCAAAGACAGATGAGCTGTGCATTTTATCACTGTCCTGTGCTAGTAAGTGTTTTTCTCAGTCAGCCCATTTCTCTTGTTTCGGTGCCCTACTCTCTAGTCTTAGAATAATTTCACTTCTATGAAGCATACAACACGAATATCTTCTTCATTGGACAGTTCTGTGTTTGAGTTGATGGGTTCTGAGTTTCTGTGTATTTTCTTTGGGAGGGAACACAGGTGGTTTTCTTCATTCAGCCCTCTTTTTTTTTTTTTTAAGAGAGTGAGAGAGGAGAGAGAGAGAGAATTTTTAATATTTATTTTTTAGTTCTCGGCGGACACAACATCTTTGTTGGTATGTGGTGCTGAGGATCGAACCCGGGCCGCACGCATGCCAGGCGAGCACGCTACCGCTTGAGCCACATCCCCAGCCCGTCATTCAGCCCTCTTAGTTCTGGGGTTCTGTAATCTCAAACTTATGAGAAGATCAAACTTCATAAAGGTCAGAAGACCAGCCCCTACTCACTGCATGTTACACAGGGGAGACCTATTGTGGGCTGGACACATAATATTTTTCTGGTGACTCTCCCACAGTGCTTTCTTCAGGCTTTTCTTTTTAATGTACACAAATCCCCTAGGTTACTGATTCCCTAGGGACTGATTCTATGCAAAGATTTCAGATTAAGTTGGAAAGATCCTCAAAATGGAGGTAACATCAAGGATTCAGCGGCTATTTTAAGGAGTAGATTTCTACAGCACATTTTTAAGCATCTGGAGCTGTTTATTGGACAAATACGTTGTACAGTGAAGAAGTGTGTTTCTGCCAGCATTAAAAAAGACATTTTAGTACCATTTCTCAGAGATATTGTATGCTGTTACTATATAGTAGGCATGATTTTTTTCCCCCAGATTTCTAAATTCTTTGAACTCCAAAAGTAATACTTATTTTTGTTGGTAATATTTATTTATAATGCATTACTAATAGGTGTTTGTTAATATTTATTATAAAAATATTTTTATATCCTAGGAGAAAGAAGTATAGAAATGGGAATATTAGACATATTAAATGAAATAAATAATTTTTGCCTTAATTATGGGGACACTTTACTTTTTAAAAGGATGTGAAACATCCTAAATTTTGACTATGTATATAATCCCAACATTATAATGTTAAGTGATCATATTATGTATTGTTTTCTTTTGATGAACAAAATGTTTGTGGATCTAAACTCACTCATTAACATCATCCTTATAATTACATCACATTTTATCTTGACAAGCATATGTGTATGAATAGTACCGACTGATTTATTATCTTTTCAACTATCTTTTCCTGTAGATAAACAAAATGTACCATACTTTTCTAGGAAACCAAAACTTTCAATGTTGAATATTGATGTAATACTATTTTTTCATATTTCATGACTGTATAGGGAAACTCCAGTACTGAACTATTGATATTCTTGCCTCTATTGTGGTCAGTTGGTTTACCTTTTCCCTACTTAACTGCCCTATCTCCTAAGCAATTCAAAAATAATTTTATCTGACCACCTAGGAAAAGGAAAATATCTAACTCCATTATATTTACATTATGCCTGGGACAGAAATAAATTATGAATTTGAAGTAAAGTCATGCTTATCCCCCTCATTGATTAGAGTTGGTCTCTGAGAAGATATTCAATTCTTATGATTTCCTCTCCTTATCTTATCAGGTATAAACATACGAGGTGGCAGTAAAACCTCATATCTAGCTTGAATTGCAAGGGAAGTTTTTTAAAGATCAGAAAACTGTTCCTATTGAATAGGTTCTGAATGTAATGCAACCTGAGTTCTTGCAAACTAACGAATTCCATAATAACCTCACCTGCTGTCATAGTTTCTTCAAGGCATAGATGAGTAGATGAGAGGAGTTTCTCCTTTTTTAAGCCTCTAGGACAGAGACTCAAATAGAATGTGAGCTAAAAGTGACAGCCTGGCACAGGGGACAGAGGCATTTAAGGACACAATCAACTCTCAAGTTTTGTGAGCAGCAGAGATCCAATCATAACATTCATAGTTATTTAATCTCTGTTAAAGATTTAGAAAAATAACTCTCCCAAACAGAGGCCAAGTCCTTCAAATGCTACAATTTCAACATTTCTTGTGCAAGTTGAATGTTACCCTTTTTTAGAATAATAATTGAAACTACTTGGATCTGAAAATTTGTTAAGCAGTGGCATGGGTTGGGAGCAGTATAGATGTAAATGCAGAAAAAAATTCTTCTTATTCCCAAATGATAAGGCACTAATATAAAATGTGGAAAGTGTTAATCCATATTGCCATTTGTAAACATTCTTACTGGATATAAAATTAAAATAAAATGAAACAAAACTAATTTTCATGTCATTACATTCTGAAGCAAGGCATTGATGATGCCATCAAGAATTTAAATTCAGGAATTGCCTGAATTTAAATTGTAAAAAGTACCAAAATCTGAAATATATGTAGGAATTTGGGGACATGGTTGATGGAAATGCCACAATGCCAGATGATTATCTGCATCATCATTTATCATTTCAGTTTTTACTGGTAATACATGTACATTGATAAACACTGAGAAATCTGTGAAATCTTGAGAGAGGAATTTGTGTGTCATATTTTAACCTACAACATCCAAGTATAATTATTATAATGCAAGGATTTGGCATAACAAGGCTTGAGCAGATTTAGTTAGAAATTCTGGACCTCCAAAAAAATTTTAAAAAATTATTATTTTTGCTTCTATTAAGAGTAAAGTACGATAACTCTTAGGCATTTGCTCTATTATTTTGATTCAGAAAACCTCTGCCTGCCTTCGGATGGCAGTCCTCTTCGAATGAAGAATATAGGCCCCTGGGAGAAGCTGTGTTCTGCCTCCAATGGTCCTCTTCAAACTTCACCAGTCAAGAACCTATTAGCTCTCAGCAGTGGGTAACTCTTATGGGTTTAGAGGATTTAGCTTGAAGATCTTTTAAAAATACAATATTTTATGGAACTTTAGATGGTTTTGACAACATTTCGTAAATATCAGGCCTTGGGAAGAGGTAGAGATCTATGGTTCATTAGCCTCCTGAGAGTCCAGAGCTGGAGTTGCCTTAAGCTTATCAGGGGCAATTTGCTACAGCTTTCCCCACCGAGCTTTCACTGCAGCATCTCTTCTTGCTTCCAAGCTGTTCTCAGAAGACAAAGCTTGCTATAAACCTTAGAGAAAGGAAACAATTATGGGGAGCCATGTTATTGCCAGAATATTTCCCTTATTTTGTCTTGAACTAAGTCTACACATTTCTGGCCAAATTTATTTGCTTAGTGGCTAACCTGGGTGTCCTTTCTTATGAGTATCTTTGTTGTTCTGAAAACAACACTAAGTGACAGCAAAAAAGAAGCAAGGCACTCAGGTTCCATCCATTTTAGCTGTCTGGACTGTGGGAGTCCATCTGTTTTCTTCTTAGGCTATGTATGCAGAAAAAATGGGAAAATAATCAAGATAAGCCTTATCAGGTGACACATTTGTTTTTCTCTGTGACCTGAAGTTATGAACCCTCACGGAGTGAAGAGAATTGAAACTGGAACATTTACTGGATCATAGTGAAAGCAAAAAATTTAAGAAAAGAAAGGATCACACATACACACACACACACACACACACACACACACACACCACAATGGGTGTGGGGGAGAAAACTCAGTAATTTATTATATGAATACTTCTTGAGTCAATAATATGTGCCTATCCTGTGTTACATGCTTAATATACTATATCTTTTGTTTCTCAATGATTTTTCCTGTTGTCTTCTAAACACAGCAAAGAAAACAGGTTAAGTCAAGATGATTTTATATATGTGTGTATATATATGTATATATTAGGTATAATATATGACAATTTATATTATATATAACATATAATATACTATATAATTACTTCAGAATCCACAACAGGATTATCATTGTGTTAATACATAATAACATGATTAAAAAATATGTTCCTTGTAGTAGACCTCCTGAAGGTAGATTTGTAAAATTTCTATTTTGAATACTTTAAAAAACTAAAGCTCAAACAGCTTAAATTACTTGTCTTAGGAATTTACATAATTGATAAATAGAACTGAGGTGAAAATTGGGGCTCTTTCCAGTATAACAAGCAGAGCATGCATACAGTTAAGAACTTCCTAAAACACAAGACAACATCTAGCATCCATGTTTTAATTATTATTTTCCTTTTATGACTTTATCCCACCTAAATCCTATTGCTATTATAAAAGTTGATTATTTTCTTCTTTCTTCCTTTGATCCCAGGAGAGGCATCTTGTCTAAGGCCAAGTCTTTGTGAATCCCTTCTATGAAGGCTAGGACTCTTTCCATCAATTTTCCTCTTTCTCTCATGTATCTTCAGTTCTCTCTCAATTATCCCCACTCTTGTCAGCATTTAACTATGTTAAAATGTCTTCCTTCTTAAAATTAAAATTTCAAAACCTCTCTCAATCCATGTCCCTTGGCAGCCCTCTTGTCTCCTTTTCCCCTTTTATAGCTAAACTTCTTAAAATGTTGTCTCTGCTCCTTTTCTTCACTCTGGCACTATCTTACATTCATTCTTTAACCTGTGTCTCTCTGACACCCTTCAAAGAAACTGCTACGGTCAAGGTGAACAGAAGCATCTCTGTTGCTAAGCCCAGTAGTGTCTTCTCAGACTTCAACTGTCTCATTCCCTCAGTAATATTCAATATAGTTGACCACTTCCTTCTTTTAGAAACCCTCTCTTCTCTGGGTTTCCAGACAGCACCTACCTCTTTTTCAGTTTTGCTTGTTCCTTTATAGTCTGTTTTGTGGGCTCCTGCTTTCCAACTGATTCCATAAATGTTGATCGTGGCCTAAGATTCTTCTCTTTTTTACACTTTGAACTTTCTCCCTGAGAGACAGCTCATTCCCATCCAAGACTTCCATCATCATTTAAATTTCTCTGACTTCAAAATATTATTAGTCAGCCCAGACAACCTTTCCATAAGTGATCACACCTTTGTAGAGTTTCATATCTATTTACCAGGGCACTCACTGTGTCTCTCAGTGACCTCATACTCTTCAGGTTCTCCTCCCACTGCCTCCCCCAGCTCCTCTGCCCAGAATATTCTTCCATTCATTGACTCAAACCAGAAATTGGGGGTTTTACTTTCAATTTTAGGTGAGTAAATCACCAAGTCCTGTGATTTCTACTTCTTAAATATCTCCCCAATTTTCCTTCTCTACATTTCTACTCCTCTTCATTTAAATCCGATCATCACTACTCAGGTAATCAACAATCTTGCCTCCGATCTTACCAGCCTCCCCCCAAAACGATTCTCCACTCTACATCCTGAGTGATCTTCCTAGAAGAAAAATATGAATGCATAATTGGCTTTCTTCACCACCCTCCTACAAAGAAACAATTCTCAAATTATTCCTCATTATTCTTCAATGAATCAGATTTTAATATTACTTAGAAGACCATTCAGAATCTCAGCTTCTCCTTCCTTTGTCATTGTCTTGCATCCTCCTACACTTATGATAGGAAACATCTTTCTCCCTCTGGGACTTTACATATGCTTTGCAATTCTTGATACCCAGTACCTGCTACTCAATTGGTCCAAATCTTACTCATTCTTCTGGTCTCCTTATTGTCATTTTTCCTTTAAGAAGCTTCTATGAAGTTCTCCCCTGCCTCTTCAGTCTGGGCTCACTGACCCTCCTACTTAAAGCCATTTCCTTCTACTAACACTTACACTAAATATCCATCATTGTTTACTTCTCTGTGTGACACAATAGTTCAGAAACTCCTTTGTAAAGGCAGGTAATGAACCTGAGTTTTTAAAAAATACTGTTGTAATCTGTACAGCATAACACAGAAAAAAAAAGATAAATATGTACTTTTTTAACTGAAGCACTGTTTCTTAGGTTTCTCCACTGACATGGTTTCCCAGAATAGAGAAGCTGCCAGAAAAATATCCAGGAATCATAATCAGCAGAAAAAGTATCTTACCCTTATGTCCTGGCAGCAGCATTTTATATGTGAGGGTAGCATGTCAGAAAATGACTAGAGGGACAGTGAGATCTATCTCATGAAAGAATGTCTGCTGGAGAGTTTGGCTTCAGACTCCACAGAAATGGATCCATAAAAAGGGGCTTGGTTTCTTCTTTCCACAGCCTCTGGTGGGGCTGATAGAGAAATGAGCATATTATGTAGATTTAAAAATATTCCCTCTTGTAAGCATGGGTGGGTGATTCTGAAATGAAAGACTTATAACCATTTATATTTAAAGATTGAGGAATATGGGAAGTTTGGTTCTCCTAGGTGGAAAAATTGACATCTACATGTATGCATGTTGTATTGTAAAACTCACACTGAAACTAGTATCACCAAATGTGAATTCATAGATTCTAATCTGGCCAGTTATACTGTATCTCTGGTATTATCCAGAAGTAAGAAATATGAAACCTTTTCAGAACAATGAACCAGGAAACTTCTATCTAAAAATGAAATAAAACAAACTAAAAAACAGGCAAATCAGGGCTGGGGATGGGGCTCAAGCGGTAGCGTGCTCTCCTGGCATGTGTGCCGCCTGGGTTCAATCCTCAGCACCACATCCAAATAAAGATGTTGTGTCCGCCGAAAACTAAAAACAAAAACAAAACAAACATACAAAGAAACAAAAACCAGGCAAATTCAATTTAAAATAGAAACTAGAATTATAATTTATAAAAATTTTCATTTAGTTGTCTGCTTCTGAATCTAAACATGTATTCATCTTCAAGAATATTTTATAGATGATAAGCATCAAAACTATGAGTGCAGATACACTTGATGATATTACAATGAATAAGGCTGGCAATCAGGTTGGTTTTATGTAAAAGCACTCTACAAGAACTGGAGAACTTTAATCATTTCTTAAACTAAGGCACTAAGGTATAGCTTCTTACTCTTCAATAGGCTTTCATGAGCAGAGTGTTTGAGAAAAAGGACACTAGCAGTGGTGTATAAATCTGTATGGAAACTTTAAAAACTGAACTTCTGGAAAAAATAAAGGGAAATAAACAAAAAGCTTCATAAATTTAGTGGTGAAAGAACCTCTAGTAGCTAGAAATGTTTTGTATTATTTCAATGGAATATTTAAGTTTAATGTTGAACTCTTAATCAACTGCCTATTCTAGAAACTGTAGACAGCCACAGTTAGGATGCTATGCATTACTTTTTTTGTATGTCATTAAAATCTTCTATGGTAAAATAATAACTAAATATTTTATTAATTGTACTGGGTTGAATTGTGTCCCTTCAAATGTAGAAGGTCATGCGATGATGAAGGCAGAAATTAGAGCTCAGCTGCTACAAACCAAGGGACATAAGAGCCATTGGAACCCAGAGGAAGGCAAAGAACGATTCTCTCTTTGAGGCTTTGGAGGAAGTGAATTTCAGACTTTTAGCCTCTAGAACTGTGAGGTAATAAATTTCTGATAAGTCACCAGATAATCACACATTATTTCTAGTAATTTGTTATTGCAGCCCTAGAAAACTAGTACACTTACCATTTTCCAACCAAAGTCTTAAGTTGATGAAGTGTACTTTATAATAGTCCTTATGGAATCAATGAAAGTAAGTTGATAGATTGGTGGAAGCTGGCATATGACCTGAAAAGTCTTCATTTATGTCTATTTTCCCAGCATAATTATTAATAGTGTCCTATTTCACTTTCAAAGGATTTCTAATTTGAATGGTAAACTATGATTACCTGGGTTTAAACTATGTTAAAGCACTCATGGTTCATTGCACTTACAATATAAAAATTATGTTTTAAAGGTACTGATATGTCAAACAATGCTAATAACTACAGTAAAGATGGATTTTTGAGAGGAGAAGAAAATGCTTTGGAATGGGCTATGTTTTCTTTTGATTTATTAATTCACTCTATAAGAAATGCAGTCATCTTACATTGTTCATTTTCCATAGAACAAATAATGCTCCATTCTACCTTTATTGGAAAGAAGAAAATGATCAAAAGAGCAAACTAACATCAATGATCTTTTTGACAAAATAATTCTAGGTCACATTTGTATTGTGATCTCCTATATTAACTGTCTCGCATTTTCAGAATGTCTGAAAAACTGATGTTCATATGAAATTCTAACTCACTAAGAAAAAAATGGGAAAATTTATTTGACAATTTTTGTTTAAGAAGCATGGAAATTTAGAGTACTCCACTAAGAAAATTAGAAGATTAAATGTAGTTATGTGCAAATCTTGTTTGTTTTTTAACTTTCTTAATTTCTAGTCAGTGATATCCTTGAGCACAGAAAACTATTTCTAGAAATAGTTAAGGATGTTGTGTGAGGCTAAACGGTTTCTTTCCTCTTGGACACAATTTACTGCTTGAAATTAGTTATTAACTAAATGGTACTTTGTGGCCTCATAGTGCTCATTTACCTTTTAACAGGTCTAATACACTCCTAGTATATAATTTACACTCTCCAAGTAGATGGTTAGCCTCTCAAGAAATCAATAGGGGTTATAAAACATGTAAAAATTTGAATTTGGAGAAAGTCAAACACCTATTTTGCCCACAGAAGCAGAATAGCTCACATTTTCAATTGAGGCTTCCAGAGAATCATTTATCTTGAAATAGAAAAAGCACAAAATGAATACATCCAGAGATGGGAGTGGAGTGTGACATAGGTCCTTCAAGACTCTTCACATTTGCTTTGATTGATAGTGTGAATATCAATTCATAACTTTTGGCTTTTGCAATGTGACCATGTAGCCCTTTAGATCTTGGAAAGGTTAAAAAAAAAACATTTTTCTTGTCATGAAGTTTCTAAATTGACTAGAGTTTCATTTGGTCTGCACCTAATTAATTCATTAATTAAATCACTCACTTAAAAAAATACTCATTTCCTCCCATGAATCAAATACTACAGGTACAGGGTATGAGTAGTGAGTTAGATAAAGCTTCTTTCTTGAAGGGCAGTGAGAGAGAGTGAGATAGGCTATACACAAAAATAAACAGAATCCTAATATCTAAGTTAGAAATATAACATGGAAAAATAGGGTGTTCGGATATAGACTACTGGGCAGGATACCTAGTAGTAAGAGAGTAGGAGAGGTGTAGGGAGGAAGGAAGGATGAGCTAGTCAGGGGAAGAGCTTGTGGCTGAATGAACAGCACACAGAGGAAGACTCTACTCTGGGAAAGAATATTCTAGAAAATTGAGTTGTGGATACAGCATAGAAACCCAGGTAGAGTGGAGAGAGAGGAAGATGCAAGGGAAGATGCAAGGGTCTCCTTTCTGTGCAGAACCCTGAATGCCAGGCTAAGAAGTTTTGCTTTAATTTCAAGAGCAATGGAAAACCATTTGAATAGCTTTGAGCATATCTGACTGTTGTGGAAAACTGATGAAGGACAGGGTGCAGAGGAAGCAGGCAAAGCAAACAAGAGACCTGCTTAATAGTGTAAGTGAATAAGTCTTGAACCTGAATAGTAGCAAAGGAGGGAGAAAAAATACTTCTTTTCCACATATATGCTAGAAGTGGATTGAGTATGTTCCATGTATTGCAAAATCGGAGGAACAACTCAAAGATAACCTGGTTGTGAATCTAAATCTCCAGGTAATACCATTGTGAACAATGGGGAAGATGAGAAGAAATATATAAGGTCCAATATATAAACATGTCAAAAATCTCTTAGTATGATCTTTTTTATGGGGGGGGGATGTTGAAAATTCTGTTTATATTTGAGTATGTCTACAATAGAATTGATGTCAATTGGAAAAAAATTCATTGTTTAGTAATTTGGTAGAAAAATTATTGGGTGATAAAATGTCCTCCAAATAATATTAAGAAAATTCATGATTATTAAGTGGAAACTTATAGCCATTTAATGTCCAAAGTAGGAGAAAGGACATTTATAATAATCTACAAGGCACCTAGAGATGTAAATTTAAAGGCAAGATAAGAAATATCATGAAATGAAAGGGAATTTAGACTATGAAGAAACATCACTGAGGAATGCTTTTAAGCAAAGCATTTTCTCCTTTTTGAAAAATTTATCACAAGAAAATATGAGTTCTTTAAAGATAAAAAGTTAGCTGTATTGCTCTCTCCAATTTCCATTATATAACACAGGTCCTCTATTGGTCAAAAGATTATTAAATAATGTTACTATTTTTTGATTGCTTTATATTTTTCAAAGTGTTTTCAGTTCTCACTTTAAGACTGTAACACTTCTAGGAGGCTGTGTGTGTTTATGTGTGTGTGAATGCACACACACAAGCACATAAATACATCCACAAATATATACAGTAAAACACATATGCTTATATTTATGTATATACACTATACCAACATTTTTTCTTTGATAAATTTGGAGGTTAAAGCCAGAAATATACAATCAGTCCCGACTATCACACAGAGTTAAAGGCAAATAATTGGCTCGGAAACCATTTCTGTTTCATTTTATAAAATCTATTTTAAAATAGATTTAGATTTATAGAAAAGTTACATATAGTACAGAAAATTCTCATCTACCCACACCCATTCTTTTGTGTATTCTCATTTTTAATATGGTGTTTTCTTCAAAATGTTTCAATGGTAAGAAATTGTCTTAGAGTTGTACACGTAGAGTTAGGGGAAAAATGAAAGAGGCAGTCAGCTGGATAATTTCAGGCCAGAAAACAATTTTGTTTGAAAGGTATAGATAATTGAGACAGAAATGTTTTTTTTTTTTTTTTTTTTTTTTTTTTTTTGCCTGGAGAGATCCCTGTGATTGCCTTCCTCCTCCACTCGAGTCTGCAGGTGTAGTCATAAACATAGGTGTTTCACTTACTAATAGAAACGCTATCATTCAATGTGAAGAATGTGGTGTTTTTTTTTTTTTTTTTTTGAGAGGGCTAAATTGCTTAGCTCTCTATTTTTTTTTCTTGAAAATAAAGCACACTGGATATTTTTCATTATAAAAGCAATTCACATTGAGTGGTAAATAGTAAAAATACAAATAGTAAAAGGACAAGAGAAAAATATACAAACTTTACAACCTAAAGAAAACTGTTATTGACAACTTACTTATTTACATCTAGTATTTTATTATGTGTATTTTGGGGGAGTTCTGTGGACTTAGTTTGGACAATGCAGAGGCATTCTTTTTTATTTTTATTTTTCAGTTTCATTTCAGGCCACATCTATAAGAAGCTCTCACGTAGCAGTGATGTTTAGTTGCTCACCGTGGTTTATTCTAAGGAGGTCAGTTAGTCTATCTGGAGAGAAACTAATCAGTCTGAAGGCCACATCTTACGTGAGTTGGCTAGTGGTTGATGGTGTAGACACAAGAATTTAAGATGATATCACTAGGAGAAAAAAAGTATGAACTTTCAAAAACTAATTCATATCAAGAGCTTTAAAAGCAGATATATTGCAAAGATATTAATTATATCATTATCCCAAAAAGCAAAAAAAAAAAAAATTTGAAACTGCCTAGAGTTTTAGCAATCACATTGTAGTTAAATAAACTGTAGTGTAACAAAATAGTCAGAAAAAAATTATGAAGAATTTTGGTGACAGAAAATGAATAGGATGCTGACATATACAATATGTGGGAAATGTAAAAAACTGGCAAGAAATTCTCCAAAATTTAATAGTGATTACCTATAACAATATGTTTTTTTTACAATAAAAAATATTTACTGGTTGAAAAACAAAGATCACCAAGGAATTTTCATTTTTGTTTTTTGTTTGCATAACAAATAATGGTGAAGTCTTTAAGATTTTATTCTTACTTATCTATTTAGATTTAACATAGTCAGACTTTTCATTATTTATGAACAACCATTGTTACTAAGAATGTGAAGCTTTCTTCCCTTCCTTAACTTCTTAAACTCAGATATTCACCAGTTTTTTTCATGTTCATACGGTTTTATAGAAACAGTTTTTCTAGCTGCCAAAAAAGTCTGAGTGTATTTAAAAGGCTGCCAATCTTTTATTTCATAGTTGGGAGAACCTGAAATGGGCTAATTGCTTCTGGGAGTAAGAACTTCCTTCATATTTTTATTGGTCTTGGGTCACTGGAGGCAACTGTTACTGTGTCCTGACCCTGGCCAGGGGTGACCAGACTGCCCTTTCAGAGCACTTTCAGGTATAGTAACATCCAGTGTAGGGATCTTTGTCTGAAGTTTGGAACAATGAATCTTCCACTTCCATTAAAGAAGATGAGTCTACTGTACACAAGATGAAGTATGCCTAGCAGAGGAGAAGCTCTGCAGAGCTGTCTTTTGGCTACACAAAGTTGGACCCATACAAGCCTTTTACTATCTTTTCACCTTCACAAGGATATTTTGAAGAAATCTGGAGCAAATTATGAACCTGAATAATTTTAGGCACAATTGTTTTTCTCTTATTCTCTGAATATTTGTTAGTATTTTCTAAGAGATACTGCACATAAGCATGTTTGCTGTTACTCTCACACTACGTACTTGAAACAGTATGAGTCAAATGGTGTGGTAATGACAGTGAATTTTTACACCACTGGAAGTAATCTCATTTCTACTACAAATGAAAAGCTACTGTGTCAAACTGTCTGAGTTCAAAAGTAGTGTTCCTGCTTACTAATTGTGGGATCTAAAGCAATCATATATCTCTCTGTAAATGTTTCCTCATCTCTAAAATGGGGATAGGAGGCCCATGTTGCATATAGGATTCATGCCCAGGTTCCAAAGTGAAGGTAGGAAGCACAGCCTCAATTTAAAATAAATGAAATAGCAAAACCTACTTGTATACATTTTTTCAGGTAATAAATGTCAGGCTTAGCACATTGGGTACAAATCCCTTTTTTCCTAGCTCTAACCACAGGCAAGTTATTAACTATTATGCATGTTTATAAAATTTATAACATTGACTGGCAATGTTGAGTATGGTAAGTGCTCATCGAATTATAACTATTTTAAACTAACATGTAATATGAATAAATGAGATGTGAAATGTAAAGTATTTGGCACAGTGCCTGGCATATAGTTAGTGTTCGATAAATAAAATGAATAAGAATATCTAAACTGACAAATGAAGTGGAAACAAAACTTGATAAACAAAAAAGTATGAGAGTACTTTGAATAATCTATATATGGAAAAAAAATAAAAGATGGGAGATAAAGCATGGGCCAGAGGGGAATTGGTTGTATCTGGGACTACAAAGACAAAAGGGTAGAAGGCATGGATTAAGCAGGGCAGCACATGCCATGAAAGCCCACACTTCTGCTACAGAGTAGATCCCCGTGAACTAATGTATGTAGATCTTAGTTCTCCTGCTCATGGGCAGCCTGCCTCTCCAGCAGGACCAGCAGGACCAGCAGTTTAACTGCCAGAACTTTCTTAGCCACCTTTGAATATGTGTCATTGCCAGCACTACATGGAAGGGAATCAGTTTTAGTCAATAATGGATTCTTGTAAAAAGCCCTCAGTAGTTGAAGGAACCTGCCACAGTGGCTAGGTCAGTAAAGATCTTGACAATCTACAAAGAGACAGTAGCCATGGTGGCTTTTATCTCTAATAAAACCATATCTTTCCCATGAAGTCTTATAAAAAAATGGAAATCTGTCAAAACAAGTATATATCAGGTTTACCTTATTTCTCAAACTACAGGCAGTATTAAGAATATAATTTGAATCACTTGTTTGTAACAACAAATCATGACTTGAAATGTATTCTCTTTTTGACACAGTGTTGCTGACTCAATATGGTCTATTCTTATGGAAACAAGTTTGTTATAAGAGAATATCCAAATTTCTCTTTTTTAAAAATAACTTTTATGTTTTTATGTTTGATGGGATGATGAGATTCTGTAATACGCTGGAAAAAAACCATGCATGATATTTATTCATTTGTAGCAGTATATCATATATCATAATTATCCAGCTTTCCTTTATCATTAATAATAGAAGATTGTGAATAAAAACATACTAATATCCACCAGATGTTCAGGAAAACATAAATATCCCCACATGTCAGCACATTTTAGCATAAAGTCAACAAAATTTTCTCTACTTCTTTTTTCCTTTTTTAGTTTTCTGAACATGTTCTTTGATACGATATTTTTAATCCTCATTAGGGATTTGCTTTGGTTCCTTTAATATCCGCCACAAGAGACTGTATATTTTCAGATGTACCCAATGTGCATCTTGCTACCTTTTTCTTACATATATCAAGAGGCAGGCTGGTGTAATGAAAAGAGATCAGTCAACTTTGTGGTTAAAGAGATCACATATACTATCAGCTTAAATAGCTGGATGATCTTGGACAAATTGCCTAAACTTTCTGAGCCTAAAATTTTTAATCTTTCCAATGGCAGTAATTTTTTTTTATTGAAAGTTCATTTCAAAGAGAAGCACTAATAAAGTGTCAAACATTCAGTTGTGTTCAATAAAATGTAGTAACTGTACTTATTCATCTGAAGACCATTTTGATTTGTTGGTTTCCTTTAAATATAGGTTTTACCATTCTCTTCTTTAATACCTTACATTAAAATTTCTCTTTTTTTTCTAAAATTCAAGTATTTCCCTCTGGTTATCATTCTAGCTCCAGTTCCCTTATAAATATGCTGGATGAGGGCCAGGGCTGAATTTGTTATGCTTTTTAGTACCTAAAATGAAATCGTGGTGCAGGTACTGATAGATTGCAATAAGCTCTTGCTGGTAGGGAAACACAACTCCCACATGGATTCTACCAAGTGGCCAGTAAAAATTGCATAAAATAATTTTTCAAAAAATTTTTTTCCCTGTGTCTCCTCCAGGAACTGGGAGTATCATAACAATGTAGAGAACATATAATTTATAGGATGGTATCCTGGTGTCCCGGAAGGAAAATTCACTTAATACAGAGGAGTTATTTATTCCTACTTGGTAGTTTACATACTATGGTTTACTGGAGGAATTTTCCCAAAGTGACCATCTTGCCAAGACAATATCTTTATATCAAGAAACAAATGTCAAGTAGAAAGGAGGTAAAAATTAAAAAGTCTTTTCTTTTTTGTCCCAATCCTTTGAATTTTACATTAAAAAAAAAAAAACAACAACCAAAAAGCAAATAAACAAACAAAAATACAAAACCATCCTAGCACAGAGGTTGAATGTGGAGACTTCATGATACCTTTGATTTCCGTTCATTTTCTAGAAGGGAACAAATACTGGACAGGGAGTTGTCAAGGTTTGATCTGCCCATCCCTTTTCTCCTAGTTGGTTCATTTCCATTACCATTCAAGCACTGTGGGACTTGATTTCATTTTGGTTTGGATTTTGGCCAGGTGGTCTTTGCCCTAGAGTGCTACAACTGTATTAAGAGGCAGTAAAGATGTGCTCTTCCATGTCTCACTGCTACTGTATTAGTTTACTTTACTTTGATATAGAAATTGGCTAATGCAATACAAAGTCTTCCTTTTCTGGAATTCAGAGAGCAGCTTATTTATATGTAGATGTAGCTATATGACATTTTCAAATGTCATACATTTGCATATGAAGGTCTCTTTCTTCCCCTTTCAGTAAACAGTCTCTGCTATTACTTCCAAAGCAATGTTTGGAATTTTATTTTCTGTACAAGTTCTTCCTTAAAATGTTTTTAAATGCCCTGCAGAAATAAAAAATTAAACCATATACTGGAATCCATCAGTTTATGTTAGGAATGAAAATTAATATAAAATTTATGATATATATCATAAATAAACCTGCCTTCTCACCAATGCCTTTTTAAATGATTATATAATAATAATAAATTATATTGTGGTATAATAATATCAATTAATAGAATTATATATGAGCTCCAGATTAGGACTTTCAACATATTTTAATGAACCTGTGTTGATTTTGTTGAAATAATCACAGAATTGAAAGCTTGGGACTTGATGGGTTAATTCGATATGGAATTTTCTTTAAAAATTCATATAGTTCAGTGTTTAGGTAGATGACTGCCAGTCTTAATAATTTATTCAGCAAATAATTATTGAGTGTCTAGTATGTATCAGGCATTTTTCCAGGCCCTGAATTTAGATTGGGGAATGGGATGAATTCCCTTCCCTCATGGAGTTTATAAAGAAAACAAAATAAAAGGGGAAAAGTATAAATTCACAGATACAATTCTCTTTACATTAAAAAATGTAAGGAAAAGGATACCCAGTGGTGGCAGAGAGAAAGTCGGGTGTGCCTGTGGACAGCAAGGCACTGGGAGTCCAGTGGTGTGAAGGGTATAGCCAGGGGAAGATGAGAGGCAAGCACATCCTTATGAGGTAGTTAGCATCTAAAGTAAGATGTAATCTTTAGACATTATGGTCCAGACAAGTAAGCTTCAGACCAGGAAGACCATTTTTCCATAAAATTCTCAGAGTGCAATGACCATTTATTTGACATTAGAAAAGAGATACATGAAGCCAGGGGAAGGAAGAACATAAAAGAGAGAGAAGCTTCTGAGTGTTCTCACAATTTGCATTGTTTCCTGGGCCTGTTACCCATCCACTGTTTCTCATGTATCTACTGTTAGCCATCTTTGATTTTTCTTCAATCTGAATTCCCGGGCACCTTTTAGGCTCAATCTCTACTTGAGGGTTAACATAGAATCATTTTCATTTCCACTTCTCTCCAGATCAGTAGTCCTGTAGGTTCATTTCTATATTGATGTCTTCAAATAAAATGCATCAAACCCTGGTTCATTATTTTGCCCAGATCTGCTCTTCCTCATGCTATTATCCTATTTCAGGGAACAGAAGTACCAACCATCCAGGCAACCAAACAAGGAAGCTTGATATTTGTCTCGACTGTCCACTTCTCTTGGCATTCTTATCCAGTTAGCAAATAAAGGAAACTTTTGTCTTCTAAATCCTCCTAAAATATGTTTCTTCTTCTTTTTCTCATCACCTTCACTTTTCATCTTTACCACCACCTTCTCCTCATTCGTCTTGTCTCCTGTCCCTTATTCTCTCCAGCCATTTCTTCACTTTGCTGCCAGGGTTTCCTTTCCCTCCTCCCCCTTCTTTATTTATATAAGACATGACATTATGTAAAATACCTCCATGGTTCACCCACTGAACAGTGGACAGATTTCAACTTCCATTTCAAATGTGGAAGGAGCCTGGACTGAGTTTACAGACTACTCTTTCCACTTAGTTCCATGAATTCCCCTTCCTTATCCCATGCATCAGTCACAAGAAACTGACCAGCCTTCTCATCAATGCCTCTTTGCCTTTCAAATGCTCTTCTCTATGTTGATAATGCTCTTTTCTTTTCTCGGCCAGGTAACCCAATGTAAAGGCCACCTACTTTGTAACACTGCTGGGTTCTCATGTTGCTGGTCATGGTCACGGTTGCCTCATTGCTTGAATCCCTGCTTTATTGCAGTGACGTCTCTGAGCTCTACTTTCCTTATTTCTGAAAAGGTTCACGGGAGCTACTCTCCAAATAGACTTTGAAGAGATTTCATATAATACATAACTCAAAGTAAATACAAAACGGATATGATTTTTCTGTCATTCTATTTCTTTAATTCTTTTTTTCTATTTGGCATAAAATGTTAAGTGAATAATCATTATTTAGTATAGGAATGTTTATTTAGTGTAATCTGAGTTTCTGAACTTAAAGTTAGAGGGTTAAGTGTGGTTTGTCCCAAATTTCTTATTTCTGTGAAGACAAATATTACCAGCATGAGTGATAAACTGATCAATCATCAAGAAATTTACCAATAAGAATTCTGAACCTAAATGGCTAACTAAATCATAATTTCTCTGAGGCACTGTATCTTCCACATGTGCAAGATTTGGGAGTCTCAGGTTGTTTTTTTTATGTCTGCCACCTTGAAGTCCTGGGTATCAGTAGCCTCAGAACCAGGTGTGTTCACAGTTAAAAACCCATGCCACATGAAAGTGCCTGAAAATAACTGATACTTTTCTATGCTGAGAACTTATCATTGTGGTGAGCACAGGCAAAAGCAATGTGGACCACAGAAAAAATAGTGGCTTTGCTAATCCTTCTCAGGATTCTAACACATTTATGATCATTCTGGAGAAAGTCATTGTTTAGCAAGGCCTGAGCACTTCTGCCTGTGGTTTCTTGTGCCACAGAAAAAGGAAGACTTTCATCTGAAACAGACTGGAGATCATCTATCTGAGATAATGACAGGTAAGGAAACAAAGGCTCATGGAGGTTGGGGGGAAAAGTGTTAGTGCCTAGGAAGGACTAGTGTACAACCACTACCAGAATTAAGGGTGTGTTCAATCCCAGGCCTAAAATTTTTCCAGCCACATGGAAATGTCCAATGATACCCATTTCATAGATGTTAATAGAAATAAGTAATAGAAAAAAAAGCAAGAAGGATATAATTATACTAGTTTTAAAACTGTAGTAGGTGTCAAATTAAAATGTTAAATTTATTTGATAACCTGACTGACCAGTTAATTTTAGCGATTATGATTTTCATACTAAAATGATAGATAAGACATACCACCATGAGTATCATATGCTGCATCGTATTTTTCTACCAAAATTTCTTTTTCATTTTCAGTTTTTTACTATTTCTAGGCATTTGAATATTGACAGTTTCATCAGAACTACTTTTCTTTGATACTTTGATAAAAGTGATCTCTACACTTTTAAAGCTTTGTTTCATTTGTAAGATTTTTTTTAACCTCTTGGAACCATTTCCAAAAGCATAAATAATATGGATTTTACAATAAAAGTTATTAGAAACCAGAATTCATTTACCAGAAATTAGATTGAAGAGGAACCTTCAGTAGACATAGGAACCCCTAATGTCATATTTAATCTTAAGCAAAAGGGGACATTAAGCATAGTAACTTCCTGCTGGGAACTCTAGCCTACAATAGCATCAACTGTTCATATATTTGACAGTTTCAAAAACATCTTATCCTCTAGTGCTTTAAAAACACAATGCAAAGGGCAGATGACCAGTAATAGACATCGGGAGATTAGGATAATATGACAAATTGGATGAACGAACAGGCAGGTGATGAATAATTTTAACATGACCCTAAAAATAGTGATGGGATGTTTGCACATTGACACTTGTCTAAAGGCAGATGGATATGCATGACCTGAGTTTTTAGACAGGTGTCAGGAATATTGATGGGTGGCACGAGGATGATCATTTTCTTGGCAGTGTTGCAGTAGACAGTTTGCATGATTAATGATGCATCTTAGTCTTTTTTCTTCACCCTTTCTCTCCTAGGGCAGAAAAGTATATGAACCTTTGTCACTCCAGGGAATGTTAAGAATCCTGCCTGAAGGATAAGGCGGGAGAGCTATCCTCACCTTAGTGCTCCATTTTTGTTTTTGGGGTGAAGAAATAGTAGTAAAATATACAAATGATCTTGACATATGAGATGACAGTGCCTGGTACATGATGATAACATGCTTCTTATTAAGAGGACTCTCTACCCCAAGGAATAGAAGCCTTGCACAGCTCTGAAGTAGAGAAAGCATAAGACTCAGCTCTAACTAAAGCAAGAGCAAACTCTGGCTTTGGGATGCATCCGAACACATACAAAGTTTGAATGAATATTAAGAACTACTCAAAAGAAACAGAACAAGACTAAGGCAGGAAATAAGAGGTGAGATCATCTGCCTAATGTTTATATTCATTTTGGGTTTTCAGAGACAATTTTCTGATTCAAATCAATTCAATATTGTTTCTAAATGCTGAATCTAGTGAGAAAGAGCTTTTCTTTTCCAAGAATAATACTGTTTGCCGAGGTTTTTAAAATGTCACATAGAGCATTGAAAGAACTATGCTATTTCGAGGCTCAAAATTAAATCCAAAGTCTAATAATAGTTTGTAGATGTATTTTGCTAAACCCCGAATAGCCCATGTACTGAAAATATTATGACAAGTAAAAGTAATATAACCTATGGAGGTAAACTACCAAAGTTTGTCTTTTTCTTTTTAAAGGAATGAAGGGTACCCTTGGAAATCAAGTCCCAATAGAAAAATTTGTTAATTAAAAAAGCACATGGCCTTTTTAAAATAATCAGGGATTATCAACTGATGGATTAGGTGATAAAGACAACATAGAAAATCTATTTCTCCAAAGAAATTTAAAAACAGGATAAAGCCTCATTTAAATGGGGAGAGGGGGTTAGAATTTAATTTTCATGAATACCTGTGACTAGACTGGTTGTTTATTTTCTGTTTACCAAGGGAAAGGACAATAATTACAACTTAGAAATCCCTTCTTTGCAGTACTAGAAAGGTTTATGCTTGTATTGATTGTTGTAATCTCTCAATGAAATCCCAATTTTGAAATGTGGGAACGATGGGTGTATCTTATCTGGAATGTGCTCTTAACATTTTTAGTTCATGATTTTAATTGGCATACAATTTTGCTTAAATTTTGTAACTGTTTTCTTTCACAGGATAGATAATATTGCCTGAAATTAAAACAATTTTTGCTCAAAGTCTGAAATACTCTACATGTTGGGTCCAATGATCTTTTCTATGTATTTGTCACAGAGACAGTTTAAAGGGGCTAGAAGGAAATAAAATTTATTGTTAGAATATAAATTGTGGCCCCAAATAGCCCTCCTGCTATTGGAAGCTTGAGTTTGAATGAGACTTAAGCCAATCAGCAGAGAATAGAACTACTTGGGGCATAAATCCAAAGCTTTATGTATAGTCCAGGGAATAAGAAACTCAGAGGTCTTTTCATTTAATTTTTATATCTATTTTTATATAATTTAGGATCTGATACACAAAAATAGGAATCTAGAATTTAAAATTTTTCTGTTTGAATTTTGTTAAATAAAATTTTAATTTGCAAATGAAATCATTATTTCTATTTGTAAAATAATCAAAATTTTGATGATAATATGAAAAGTATCCTAAAATAAAAAGTAGCTATATGATAAATTTTTCCCAATAATAACTACTTAGAATATAGAGTGAATCACACCTCACAAGGGCTTTCTTGTTCAAAACATATGATAAAGACAGAAAAGATGTTACCATCATTTCTATGATTCTCATAAAGGTTAGGCAACTTCTGCAGGTTTTATAATATTTATAAATTGAACAACTAGATTTAGAATTTAGGTCTTTTGATAACTTGTCTCACGTGTTTTCTACAATACCTCAGTATATGCTAACAAATCACATAATAACATTTAATAAATAGTTTAGCGATAATTGTGTATTAATTCACCTGTCTATACCAGAAAAACTTATTTCAATTTTCCTATTCATGACAACTTTTCATACAAAACTAGTATAGATGAAAAAATAAAGAAACCAAACCCCTAAACAAAAATAAACAAAAAAAGTATTCTATCTTTCAGAGATGTTCTGTTTCCACAAAAGACATCAGACACTGTAAGTTTGTTTTTTAAACATTAACACAAATTTCTCAGACATTTTATTTACCAACTTCTCCTTCTCAGGTATTTTTCTCCAGTACAAAGGGCCATGGAGCACATATTGAATGAACAGGTAGTAGTATAATATAAGAGCAAATAGCTTAGCTGTGAAAGTTATTCATTTGTTTCAATGCTAAAGTAATTACTGTAGCAAAGACTGGCTCATTTATCATTTCCTGTTGTCTTTGCTACTTTTTCAAGTTGTCTTTTTAAACAAATATCCTCATTGTCCTTGTTTCAAAACCAATAACTTTATTTCACTAGTCAAGGCAACATACCAATACAGCAAGCTTTATTCCCTGTTGGAAGGAGGATCTGTGCCTGGGACCCACCTAATTGTATTGCACATTTGTGTCCTTCCTGGAGAATTGGCAGAGGACAGCTGAGCACTAAGCTGCTATTTAAGAAGCATCTTTAGGTTCCCCTTCTGTTTTGGCTATGAAGGTTTTTATAAACACTTGAGTTCTAATGCTGCATCAAACATTTTGTTCCATGAACAACACAATAGAATTTCTGCTGAATGTTTTAATAGAATTTAGCCAGTTGGTTTTAAATGTATTTCTATGAGCCAAGGTTTACAAAAATTTATAATGAGGAGAAGTGCAGATAATAAAAAGAAGCTTTCAAATGATTGCTATTGCCCAAGAACATCATTAAAATAATTTCTTTTCTTTTCTTTTTTTCCATTGGGTAGTGTTTGGTTCAGCAATTTAGTCAATATTTGTAAGAAACAGCTAATATGAACAAGATAAGAACAGCTTTTAATGGAAGCAAAGCAGGGGCTCAGGTTATGAGAATACCAGTTAGCAATACTTCCTAAGATCTCATTAGGACTGTGAGGATTCTCAACATTTTACGGTCACTACAGGTAGAGATGCCTCTTTAACCTCATCGTTCTCATAATTCTTTGTAGAAACAGATATTCTCTTTTATTTGTGAAATGTTACATTTCTATTATGAGTCAACTTTTATTTAAGAAAAGTGAGCATGTATTTGAAGCAGCAAGATGAAAAGAAGCTTGGATTAAGCCAGTAGATCTTGATCTGAGACTGTATCTTTTGTTAGTTTGTTTGTTTGTTTTTGCAATAAGAAAATGGAGATATCATTAGGTAGCCCAGCTTTGGACTCCCAGTGACCCCTGTCTCCTAGACCCTGCCTAATATGTACTTTCTTATCATTTCTAGTCTCATAAAGCAGAATTTCTAAACCTTGGCACTACTGGCATTTTGAAACTGAGACAAAAATTTCTGCATTCCTATTCCAAGCTCTTTCTCCTACAAAATGCCATTTGTAAGTCATTTGTTCTAAAATCCAAATGAAATTAGGAAATAAATATGATTATCCACATCATTGGAGAATAGCCTCTTAGAGAACCCAAAACAACAGATAACACATGTAATTTCTAGTTTGTTTTGGAATGAACTAAGTGAGCCAATTCCAGTGGTATTTTTTCCCCTGATGATTATGATGATGATGATAATCATGATTATAATGAAGATGATAATGATTTTCTTAGGATAACATTACAATTAGCTGTGTTTCCTGAGCACTTATCAATTCATGGCTAAGGTGAAGAGCTCAGAAGCATGCTAAGTTGCAGGAAGCAACCAACTTCAATTCTAGAATATAGTACTAGAGATCTGCTTAGATATGTGTTAATGACTGTGTATCATTGTGGAAGGGATGGTATGCTTACTATTGATTGTTCTAGGTGCAGAGCACAATGTGAACCATTTATGAAAACTACTTTATAGAGAATTTTCCTGTTGGTTCTTCTATATATAGTCTGCCCATTGATTCTTCCTCTTGCTTCTATAACTACTTGTCATTAACAATCAGAAACCAATGAAAAGGACACATGTACCAATTGTGGGGAATGGGTAAATGGGTAGGGGTGAAGGGATAGAAATGGCATTTGCTCAGAGATTATTCTGAACAACTGAAAACTTTCAATTCCATAGGGGCTCTTTAAATAACAGAAAAATAAACAGGAAAAAAATCTAGCAGTGTAAGATTTGTAGAATAATTGCAACAGTACAAGGACAATCAATCTGCAGAAGTGAATTTGGACATGTACTCCCTGACAAAACACTAATTGCTTGTTGGTTTAATGTCTATAAACTAAATAACAAGATCACTCTGGAATACCTAATTTCTGAAGGAGAAATGGAGCTGGTTTTCAGTCTTCATTTTCTGAATGATTTTAAAAACATTATGAAATTTTGTGTAAGTAAACATTTAGTTTTATTATTAAATAGAAATTTTAAAATGTTCTCTGGGGAGGGAGTTTTCTAATGTATGACACACAGCTTTGAACCTCAGAAAGTGTAAAAGAACTCTTAAAAGCAGAGGAATTTTTTATTGGTCCGGAATATATTTTACAGGAGCATTATGTAGTACTATAAAATATTGATAATGCATTAGCAGCCCTTGGCAAAACCCTCCATCTCATTCTATGTGGGATAATTAATAGATTTCATTATGTTTATATTTTGGGAAGTTAAACATTAGCAGTTTCACCATAGAGGACATGGATCTGCATAAATGCCAAAAAATTACCTCAGAAAAAACAATTTCTAACTATTATTCCTTTTTTTCTTTGTTATTGGTTAAACCTCTTTGGATTACATGTTAAAAAGTGACTTTCAAAGTTAACTTTGTGTAAAAACTTTCATAGGATGCATCATCCAGTATGAATTGAATTATATACTCATACTGACATTTCTTGGGGGCTGTTGAGCAAGAGATCCCAAAGGAGATCAGAAGTGAGTAGGATTTCCCCACACTTGTTCAGAATAGGAGAAGAGGCCTCACTATATCCTGATTAAATTTACTATATGTAGAAAAGTAGGTAGACTGGTTGGGTGGATGCCCAGAAATGGTAACTCAGACTACAGAGAGCCACACAGGTCAATGGTATTAGCGCAAGTTCTGACCATAAAGATAAGGCCTTAGTCAAGGACACATGTTGTTTACACTGATTTGAGGCCCAGACTATCCTTACTGTGCAGACATTTACATCAGGCTTCTTAGCTTGATGCCTTAAGCCTCTGAAGCATATGGACTCTATTTAGGCTTACTAAGTAACCTCATTTTCACTGGGTTTATCAGAGAATTTAATTCTAGAAGGAGAATACAGTAAGGTGGTGAGTGTACAGAAGTACTCTAGGCACTTTTTTCTCATTGAACATCAGTGCTCAGACATTGAGTTTACTGAGTTTGGTTGATGTGAGTTCATCATGGAGGGAAGTTGACTCTTGGTGTCTCCAAAATTTAAATTTCTGATTCCATGAGTTCTAGAACCCTACCAGCTTTGATCATGAATTCAGCCAATATTTCAAGTGTGATGCTCTTCCTACCCTGTGCCAATTATCCATCTTCCACTGAGTCATCATACACAAGACATTTGTCCTTGTTGGTCCTCTATCCTTGATTGCACTTTTCTTTCTGCTCCCAATATTCAAAGACTTTTTAAAGCTCACCCAGAATTGTGTTCCACATATTTTGTGCCCCTCTCCTCTGCACTTCAGGACTCAGGTGGAGTGCTGTCCTCCTTGCTCATCACTGTGCATATTGCTAGACCAGCACTTTTCTCAGGCCTTATTACCAATTGCAACAGTACAAGGACAGTTGCTCTGCCTAGAGTACGGCCCATATGTTGGATACCTCTCAATCACACCAAAGAATAACTGTTTTCCAAATGAATAATGGGAGAAAACAACTGTTTGGAAATGCAGTCCTTCTGCAAGATTTTGTTTTGCAGGTATTTAAGAATATATTTTGTTGATTATGTTGGTACACAGTCTCAAACTGTCAAAATGTGAAAACTGAATTTCTAATGTACTTGATAATGTGGGTTCTATGTTTGGGGCATGTCAAATTCATTATCCAAAGCAGCAAATCCAAGTGCTCTGAACTTTTTTTTTTGAAACTACTTTAATTCTATTTGCTAGTTTTATGAAAAACATTTTGTCTTGAAATTATACAGAGCATTAGGAACACCTACTTTTTTTTAGTTTTATACATTCTATGAATACTTACACTGCTCTTCTTAGGAATGGAAATAACATGTTTGAGGTAAAAAAGATGAATTAAGGTGGGGGATTGGTGCATTTTAACTAGTCATATTTGGGTGATTGAGTTTGAAGAGCTTTTCCTTCTTTTTCTTTTATGCTAAGCAGAGCTTTCTTCTTTATGATCAGATTTTATTAAAAAAAATTTGTTCTTGTTTCTTAAGATATGTGCATGTGTTAATCACCAACATATAAGCACTAACATTTCTGAGTGAAAAATAATGTTTTGTACAAACAGAAATAAACTCCTATATATTTCATTTCTGTTATTTTTTTCCCTTGGTCACTTATTATATGTTTCTTTTAAATAACAAATGTGTAGGTCCTCAAACATATACCCTGAGGTATAAATAACTAATTTTAAAGGTCAAACTGAAAGGAAATATATCATCATCTTGCAGTTCTGTCATATTCTATGTCCTCCCAATAAATTTTTATTTAAATCTCATGTTGTATTGACTATAGGAAAATTGAAATATTAGCTGCATGAAAATTTAGACATATCAATATGTTAAAAACATAAATAAATGCTCAAAAATATTACTTAAAAAGTGAATTAAAATGTCATCCAAAGTTCTTTGCCACAAGCTGTTTTATGGTTTGGGTAGGAAATAACCCTGCACACCTATTAATTGAGTTCATAAATGGTGATATGTGTGTGGAAACTCTGAGCACATATCACATGGCCAGACTATGGCCTACAATGCATCATGTTTCCCATTAAAGTAAATTCTTTTTGATTTTTAGACTAAAATGGAAGTAATAATAACAGCTACCTCACTAGCTGCCTGCTAATGCTTTAAATGATATCTTTTAATTTGAAATTCAATCCTTTGAAACTAGGTGTATTATTTTTATTGAACAGATAAGGAAACTGAGGTCCAGAAATGTCAACTAATTGCCTGTAGGTTAAATAGGCAATATTAGCATGTCCAGGGTCTAAACTCAGTCCTGTCTGATTTTGTGGCTATCACATCTAAACCAGCTGCCACACATTTATGGAAGAGAAAGGAAGATAGATAAGTAACACCTCCAGGTGAACAATTTGTTTCAGAGAAGAGCATTTCAAATAGGAAAAAGTGCACATAAATGATGCAGGATGCATTTATGAACTGGGGCATAAATACAAAGTTTTCCAGAGTGTCTACCAGGGCCCAAGGCAACTCTTCAGCAGTGAAACTTCATCTGTATTGCAAATACCATTTCTGTGTTTATCTATAACTATGAACATAACATAATATTACAGATGACTGGTTACATGATTTTATGGGGAAAACAATGAAAGCACAGAAGTTCAAGAGAGCAGGAAAAATTGTGAGTTAGAGTTCATGGAAAGCTTTATGAATTTTGCAGCACTCTAATGTAAATCCCAGAGGGGAAAATACTTGAATTGAGACACTTTCCCCCAGAAATCTTAAGAAAATCTTGACATCTTAATTCATTTTTCTGGGCTTAAATATTCTAGGCTAGTCTAGTGGCATTGTAATAGCCTGGGCAAACATTTTTATTTATTTCACTGCTGATACCAATATTTGTGCTACAAGCTGCTGCCTGCATTTGCTATTTATTTATTTCCTACAGATCAAATTATTGGCCCAGACATAATGTGCTTTCCAGAGAAGTGCTCCTTGTGTTCATGAGCAAATGGAAAAGCTTCCATTTTAAATGTAGATTTTTGCCACATGACTGAATTAATTCATGTTATAAATATGATATGAAACCACTTGATAGTCCTCCCTGTATATGTTTACTGGAAGAGCAACTGAGGAAAATATTAGGCTAATCAAGCACCTATTTGCACAGGTGGATGGTCAATATATCAAAATACTGTGACTAGTTCCAGGTTAGCCAGTTAGTTTCTCTGAGCATCAATTTTATTTCCCCTAGTGTGTGTAACTCTGTTTGATTGGGTTGACATTGGAACAAATGAGATAATGTGAATGGACCTTTGTAAAACTGCAAAGTATCACAAAGAGGTTGGAGATTTTTTTAATTAATGCAGGATTTCTCAACAGCAAACACTATTCCATTAGCTTTATTTTGTCTATGTGGAGAAATATGAAACAGAACAGGAGAATTTTAAAACCGAACAAAATAGCCCTTAAAGGACACTTAGAATATACAGACATATGTTAAAAGAAAAGAATCACTCTTTGGAGTATCTCACAACAACATAGACCTCTTGGTGAAATGTTTTTGAGTCTGGAACTCTCGAGGGGTTAACCTTTGGGGTGCAGAACCAGTAGCAAAATTCCCCCAAAATATTAAGCAGTGACATTTCTTCCCTAGTACTTGACCATCTCTCTTGCTGGATTCTGAAATTAGCAATGAAGCAATGATGGCTTGAACCTTAGCTCTATCACATACTCTTTTTACTTAATCTTCTTGAACTTCCATTTCACACCTGTCAAATGCATATAATATCTCCCTCACATTTCTGTTGCAAGGAGTGAAGGAGACAATATATGTGAAAAGGTTTTGTAAATTGCAATGGCTTCTACGGAGAACAAGTTATTTTACCAATTCACTTAGATTATCTAGATACCTTTTCAAGATGTCAGTTTCTGCTTAAGGTGGAAAAATGGGTTGATGGAATATTAATAGGATGGGTAGAATTTGGTTTAGCTATATCTTTCTGTTTCTTTCTTCTATATTTCAGACCTGAGCTTAATAACTCCATTTACTTCTTAAAAATAAGAAATGGATTTCTAAAGAGAATGTTCTGTAAAGATTAATCCTTCATAAATATTTTAAGAAATTGCAAAGTGGCATCATGAAATGCTTAACAAATAAGACACATGGACTCTATGCATATCTGTAGCCAGCTGGACTCAGGCAGGAAATCCCTGCTTCAATTTTGAAGGCACAAACTTGGGACTTAATATTCAAATTAACAGTAACTGAAATTTCTTTCCCCATGTACCTCTTACCATCTCATATATTCTTTACCCTTACTCAGGCTTTCTGATTCTTCTATTATCCTATTCCGTTTAACTTTTAGAAACCTGAGGAAAATAAGCTAGGTATGTTTTTTTTTTCATAGACATTTTCCTTAGTGTTTTGCACTATTTATTTATTCTTTCTAATTTGGAAATATACATGAATGAAATTCATTACTTTAGTCTCCCACAGAAACACTATCATTGAATTATACATATTTTAATGTTATGCTCTAGAAATTTATCAAAAATGGATTTTTAAAAAATCTCCTAAAATGGATAGAAAAATTAGAAAGAGCCTCTTGACATGTTTCATAAAAATCTGTGTTGCTTATCTATTCTATGTTTTCCAGTGATGCTTTGTAAAAAGATATATGCTAAATAGTTCTAATATAATTTACCATAAAGAAACTTCATTTTTGGTCTCTGCATTTAGTTTTTTATATTTATATCAGAAAATGAAAACCTAAGTTCCACTTAACAAAGATCTAGGTTGATTTTGTTCACCTTTGTGAAGCCCAAGACAGTGTCTGCCTATGGAAGAAACTCTATAAATATTTGTGGAATAAATTGACTCAACCATAATTTCTCTTTTATCTCAGGGCTAAATGCAGTAGCTGCAATGGTTTATGTTGCTGTTAAATTTATTTTTTCTTAACAGTTCTGTTTTTATGTTTTCAATTTCTGCTTAAACAATCTCATTGAATATATTTTAATTATAAAACACTGAAAATCCTTTTTGGAACCTAGTGTAGAAAGTCATAAAATAAAATAGAGTTTACTTTCCAGATGATTAAAAAAACAAGAGTTGAACTCTATTTTTTTTAACATTTAACACCTTATAGAATTAAGTACATTATTACTAGAAAAAGATGTAGTCCCATATTCTGAAGCTCAACCAGGTTTTTCTTAACACCTTATAGAATTAAGTACATTATTACTAGAAAAAGATGTAGTCCCATATTCTGAAGCTCAACCAGGTTTTTCTTAACACCTTATAGAATTAAGTACATTATTACTAGAAAAAGATGTAGTCCCATATTCTGAAGCTCAACCAGGTTTTTCAACAAAAAAGCAGCACAACCAGAAAATACATATACCAGATGAAGAGAAAAAGAATGGTTAAGCTTCATTTTCTTTTCATTACAAGACATGATAGGGATAAATATATATCAATACATATGTATACTGTATTCATTACATTTTCATTGAAGGAAATGTTGCAGATTTCAAGAGGCATAAAACATTTGTTATTTTAAATTTCTAGAAGAAAAATTTAATATTAGCAGTTTAAAATAGTGGAAATCCCTGAAGGCCCTGGCTTTGTGGTTTTATAAAATTTGTGTTCTTTTGAAACTTTCTGCAGGAGAATGCACTGTCCTCATCTAAGCCCACCTCTTAGAATGATGAAGGGAAAGCAACATTAAATTGTTTAGCTCATCTAGCAGGGAACTTGCCACTAGGCCTTGAAACAGGTACCCAAAGCCCTGGATTCAAGATTCAGCAGCAACTTGGGTCTCATTAAAGAAGAGAGGACAGAATAGAACCCAAGTCAGGGCAAAGAGAAAAAAAAATGCAGGCAGGGGGCAATGTGGCAAATTCTTTGGTTTCCTGGAGCTGTCTACATTTATGTGCCTGTGAAGATTATGGAATTCACATCTTCATGTAAGTCAGACACACTGTAGCCTATTTTACATGGTAATTTTATTTTAGGATTGCTTTCTTAGTTGGCATCTTTCTTTCGCTGCCTCACTTTATTCTTCCCTTTTTCTCTTTCTTTTCCCTTTTCCTCCTTCCTTCCCTCCCTCCCTGATCCCCCTCCTCTCTCTTTCTTTCTTTTGTAAACCCTCCTAGATCTTGCTGAATTTTCTTTCTTTTAAAAAAAGAGGTATAATATTTTTGGTTTCTTTTTAACATTTGGGCTTTCTTTCAAGAAGATACCCATTTTTATATTGAGAAAGATGTGCTCTTGCATTACTAACTTTGTAGGCTTGGAAGAACAAAAGAAGGGAGTCGGTAAGGGTTTTAAATTTACAGTATCAATGACATAATGGAGAAATGAGAGTGTGTTAAGATCATTACTTCCCTCTGGTGGGAGAGTCTGTGACTAAGGAGGAAAGTGTATGTGGTATTAAATTAGCTGTGAGAACATAGCAAACTTCAAGGAATGTGAATCATTCCATTTATGCTTTCCCTTCTTAGGAAGATTTTAGCCTGTGAAATGTAAATGAAGAGCACAATGACATATTGACTCTCCACTTTGTTCCTTTCATCCCCCCCCCCCGTACCCCCCCCCCCCCCAAAGTGTCTATGTCCCCAAACTCAGGAAAATACACTGGAAGCTAAGAAATGGGGAGGAAATAAGTAATTTCTGAAGAGGTGTACACAATGTATTTCAATAAAAACCACTAATGAAAATAAAGCTATCTAAAGTAAATTCCAGGAGAATTTTAAGTATGCAATCAATGTTTAATTAGGAATTGTAAGCTTCAGTTGACATTAGTATTTCTGTTGTAAATTTGTATTGGAACAAGCATGCATTTTTAAACTTTTAAGTTTTCTTTGAGATTTAGTAGATAAATTTGGTGGTAAACTAGAAAATTCTGGACCACGCTGAGTGAGTAAATAGTTTTCACTTGCATGTACTGAAAAAAATTATCTTTTATTTCTGTGTCCAATAGAGGATAAGGTAGGAAACCATGTCAATTAAAAACAGTGACACTGAACATCAGAGATAACCTGTTTGAAACCAACACAATGTATAAACTTTTTTGAAGTAAGAATTTCTTTTTGAAAATGAACAATTGGATATATAAAACCTGAATAACATTGAGAGAATGGTTAACTCTATCATGGTATTTATTGGTACAATTCATAAATGTTCGTATATTTGCACATGATGCTAATCAACTTGAAGAGTTCTTTGTTTCAGGGAGAAAATTTTATGTTTTATTAGTCCATTGTTGGATGGTTTAATGGAGAAGGTTTTCATTGAATGTTATAGTTCCTAAAATTTTTTTCCAAGTGAATTGATTTGAATAACAGATATAAAATTATTTTCAGTGTAGTTATTAGTAGTGGCTTGGTCACTGTCAAGATATAGTTATTATTATAAAAAAGTATAAAATTTATACTTGACTTATCCACAATTTTAAACATGTATTATTAGACTTAATTTTTTATTACTGTGTTTTATTATTTTTAATAATTATTTTCTGTGGAACAACATACCTCAGGTACATTTCTGAAAACTTGAGTACTGTATAATGTGACACAAAATGTGTTATTTATCAGATAATTTAGATAAAAGGTGTGTATTATGAGATATTATTTTTAACTATTTTAGGCATAATTATGGTATTATAATTTTTAAAATAATGGTTGATCTTTCTGAGATGCATGTTTAACCATGAATGAAATCATACAATGTTTGGGTTTAATTTCACATACTATGCAGGTGGAGAGAGAGAATAGGGTAGGCATGGGAATGGGTTAGTTATGAATTGATGTTACTAGGTTTGAATGATGAATACATGTGGGTTCCTTAAAGAAGACAGTCTATGTTTGAGTGTACTTCACATATATTAGAAACGATTGACAAAAAGCAGTAAAATAAAAAAAAAAATGGTCCTCTGTTGCTGAGGGCCATTTCCAAGTAGAAATACGCATCGAAATTTCCTTGCCAGCGTACCCCATGTTAAATGGACTTGCCTTGGAATTTCGCTGTTGACATTGCATGTAAGGTGACCTTGCTCAAGTACGGGGCATGCTAATCTTTGAGGTCCTGTCTCAGGATCCTGTACTTGAGCAAGGTCACCTTACATGCAATGTCAACAGCGAAATTCCAAGGCAAGTCCATTTAACATGGGGTACGCTGGCAAGGAAATTTCGATGCGTATTTCTACTTGGCAATGGCCCTCAGCACTCTGTATTCATGGGTTCCACATTCTAGGACTCAACCAATCATTGATCAAAAATATTTGAAAAAACAACAACTGTGTTTTACTGAACATGTACAGGGTTATTTTCTTGTCATTATTTCCTAAACAATATAGTACAACTATTTACATAGCTTTTACATTGTATTGAGTAGTATAAATCATCAAGAAGCTGTGTTTAAGTTATTTGCAAATACTATCCCATATCATGTAAGGTACTTGAGAATCCTTGGATTTTGGTATCTGTGAAGTGATCTTGAAACCAATTGCTTATGGATATAAATAAAACATGCATATCTCTTAAAGATTTTATAATTAATGTAAGATCTATGAGGAGTATTGGGTAGAAGATCCATTTGTTTATCTCAGCTCTCCCTAAACTTATTGACCATTAGACTATTCTTTCCAAGGAACATCTATTGACATATCTTTTGGATGCTTTGGGAAGGGGTATATAATGGCAAAACTGAAGTTTTTCCATGTATCATTGTTCATGATAACTCCAGGCTTTTGGCATATGAGAAGTTTTATTCACATGTTAGAAAATATTAAGATAAAATGTGAAAAAGTTTTTAAAAAGAATCCTTTTGTTCTTTCCAAATTCTGAGATATTTGGGAGATCTACAAATAAAACATCTGATGAACTATTTTTCCAATTTCATAAGAATTATATATATATATATATATATATATATATAGTGTCAGAAATATTATTGAAGGAAATAAAATTTCAAATGGTAGTATATATTTGAAAGATAACAAGCGATGCCTTTTGATTAATTTTTAGCCATAATAATTACAATTGCTTCTTAATAGCTATATGGAAAATTCTATTTAAAAATATTTTACATGTCATTATCAACCTTGATACTTTCATTTTCATGTTTTTAAGCAAAAAATTTATATAGAGTTTAAGAATCTGATAACATTCCAATTATATACCATACATTATTTCTAAATCTAAGAAAATTATACTAGGTAGAGCTATTCCTGAATATAAAATTCTATAGTTGCAAAAGATTTATATTTTTTGCATAGAATTTTTTATGATTTTGCATGTCTGAGTAGCTATAGTCTAGTTTCTAAATAAATTAAAGGATTTTATTTTTTAAAATAAATTATACATACTGTTTTAATTTAGCATCTAAAGAGACAGCCTACATTACTATTTGTAGTTATCCTTTTAGCTTTTCAGACTAGCAAACTTTTTCTTTGTTGACTTTTTGTAAAAATTGAAATAAGAACATTTGCATTTATTATAATATACTGCCAAAAATTGCATTAATTTCCATCGATGCCCATTAATTTGATAAATGTTTTGTCATTTGTACCATTTTCACTGTCAAAACAATTTAATTATATCTTACTGACATTTTTGACAATTGCTCTAACTCTGACAAAAAAAAAAGGATGTGTTATTTGTTTCAAGAAAAATTTATTCTTGTGTATTGAAAGCTTGAATTAAACAAGAGAAGACCAGCTCATATCATAAGTCTTGCAAGGTTCAATCTAGGATAAATAAGAAACAATGATTTCTTAGAATTCTTACAGAAGTGCTCATGTTTTGTAGTAAAAAATTTTATGTACCTGCATAATCTGTTCTTGCATAATGCCCATCTTCAGATTTAGTAGTTGTAGTTGTGTTATCTGTGTTAAAAAATTAATAATAAAGATTGATTAACTGTCTCCTAAATATTTAATATCAAACATACCCAGCAGTATCTTCACTGCAGTTAAAGTTTTTTTTTTCTACTATAGTTCTAAGCAACCTGTGTACAAAGACAGATTTCCAATGCATATTTCTGCTTGGGAAAAATTAAGAAAATAATGCCAGTTTTCTAAACTTTGAGACAAGGAGATAATTCATAATTATAACTGATATAAGTTGAATAAAGGAATAACAAATCAACCACCCCTCAAATGTTTGTATCTGAACAAAAAAAATGAAATAGAACATTCCTTATATCTGCTTTTCAAAATATACTTGAATATTTCTACTGAATCAACATAAAAATGGTGTGATTTGCTTTTAATCTCAAGATTCCTAATAAATTTATAGATTATTTGTCAAAAATCATTTTGACTTTCTTTTTACTCTTTGCAACAAGAATGCCTGCTATCTTCTGAACATTATCTTCTGTGTCCATGATACTGTGACAATACAGTCCCATTATATAGAAAAAGCTGCAGACTGTTGCTGATAGACCCTCAAACACCTATAATCAACACAAACACTGTAGTAGACTACACCATCCATTGTAAATCAGAACTGTCTTTTGGAAATGAAATAGCTGCCTAATAAGGAGTTATCTTCACTTTTCATTTCTGCACAAAGACTAAAAACATTCTTTGAAATGAATTTTGGTATGAACATTACCTTGACATCGACCCAAAGACATGACTTCAATTTTCTCCTGTTTCTGACATGATGCTTCTTTGATTTGACATGCATTATCATAAGATTTCCCATCAGAAGCACAGAGGGGATTGAAGTTGGTTTGAGAGCAGTCAATGTTGCACACACACCTAAAGGAAGAAGAGAGAAGTAAAAATATGTAACATCAATAGTATTGTTACCACACTATAAATAAAACACAAATGGAAGAATTGCTAGTTTGGCAGAATACAGGTTGGTAAAATTTAATTGCATTCTTCCAGGGAAGCTCCTTGCACTTTTCTATCTGAGATGAAAAGAAATAGAACTAACAGAAAATAATTCAAAAGATTGAAGAAAGGATAAAAAAGAATAGAGAAAACGTCAGAAAGTGATCATCAGTTAATCTCTGCCTCTGGAACTTTTAAATTGTGCACATAAACTTCCAAGCTGATGTGTGCAGAATTTGAATAGGCCAAGAAAATCATGAAACTTCTCTAGAGTCTCTAAACCGTAACCTTACTGTTCCTTCCTTTCTCAGGGTATCTCAATGTTCAAAGCTTAAGGAAATGACTCAGTTGGCAGTTAAGAGAAAACAAGGAAATTATTTGGAATATAAGAACGAGTGAAATTTCTTCAAAAGAAGAACGTGCATAAATTGTGCTAAATGGGAATCTTCAATGGTCCTTAACATTTTTGGGTGTCACAAAACCTTTTGGGAGTGAAATAAAATCTATAAATTGCTTCCTAGAAATTGGCAATACTCATATAAACAAGCATTTGTATAAAATTTCTGGGATCTCTTAGGTCCTTTGATCCATACCTATGGATTTTTTTCCCAAGATATACATTGCCTTTTTTCTACCTCTCAACTTAAATAATGAAATAATAAATGAGTAGATAGTCATTCATAATGTTAACATTTTTTCAGCATCTAAACAATATTTGGTGAACTAATAAGAATTAGGTCATCTAAACTATAAGAATCAAACATTTTGAAGTATACTGTATATGATTTTTCAATGTTCTTCTAGTTAATATTGTAATTTATTTTGTTATTCAGAATATTGTGATTTTGGTTGTGTATGTGTGCAAATCAGTTACTGATTTAGAATATAAATTCATATTTAAAATTATTATTAATGTTTACATTATTTTCCTAAAGAGATTATATGCTATTTGAAGATGTGAATCACACAGTTTGCTCTGCACATCTTACTTGAGCTGGGAATATAATGATAATAGTAATAACCAGCTTTCGACATGTTGGCCTCTTAACACACATTGTTTTATTTTATCCTCACAACATTCGCTTTATAGACCCAGATATTACAAAACATCAGAGCTAGTTGATTGTAGAACAAGGATCCATTTACAGATATATTAAGCTAAAACCCAACCCTTTCCCCCTAATGCCACATGTTGTAAATTTAGAATTTCCCAGATAAATACACAGATTCATAAGTAGAGTGCTGGGCTCCAGTAAATCTGGGTAGAGTCTGGGATTTTGTATTTTTTAAGTACCTGGGAAATCACTGCTTGATTGGTGTGTTTACTGAACCAGGGAGTATTTCATAGATCATACATGTTAGAATTACCTAGACTGTTATTAATAGTGCTTGCAGAAAATGTGATCATGCAGTGACATAGTACTCTCTATTTTCTTTCTTCTTCTTCTTTTTGCAAAAGAATTGCTGTAGGAGCACTTGATTATTTTTATATTTACCTATTTAGCAACACATAGATAGGTCAGATGGTAACAACTCTAAATGCTTAACTCGTTGAGGAGCAGTGTTCCTACCTCCGCTATCATGTCAAGGAATATTGCTACCTTAGTTTGAGACTTGGCATCTGAAAACTGGAGCTTGGGAGCTGCCTATGTATTTAAAGAGCTTTTGCTTCTCCCAGAGAGAATCCAGAGAAAAGACAGTATGTCAGAGTGTCTTTACCATATGTATTCAATAAAGAAGGAGTGGGGAGACTTGACTTTTTGCATTTTAAAAAAAAGGTGACTTGGGGCTGGGGCTGTACCTCAGTGGTAGAGTCTTGCCTAGCATGTGTGAGGCCCTAAGTTCGATCCTCAGCACCACAGAAAGATAAATAAATAAAATAAAGGTATTGTGTCCATTTACAACTAAAAACAAAAAATGTGGTTCATTTTGCCTTTAAGCCAGTTTAGGTTTGATTATGTTTCTAATTTTCAAGAGTCTTTTTAAGGAGATAAATGTTTAGCAGAAAAGAAAAGTATGTTGTTTCATCTGTCTATCTAAATAGTAAAGTAAAATATCAAGGGCTTTATGAATATCTCTCAATTAAGCCCAAAGAAATGCTGGAATGCATATCAAATATATCTGGACTCAAAATAACTAACAGTTCTGAAATATATTTGATACAACAAAATGATGAAATAAGACGAGAAAGAGAAAGTGTGGTTGATTTGACCAGAATCGATCTTTCAGTGAGAAAAAATCACTTAATTAAGCCATAATCCTAAATTGAACAATTATTCAGTATATTTTAATAAATCCTCTTTCCAATTGGCTAACTCCTTTTATTTTCCCTTTATTTATTCTTCTTCTAGTTTGACTGATTTGGTGTTAGTGCCACAGAATTCCCACCACCCACACTGTCCTCCCTCTCCTTTCCCAGCATTGCTTGCTCAGGGCCTCCTTTCAAGATTTGTTTTCCCTTTGGAAATTTCTGGCTCTTGCTGCTTCAAATAAAGCCTTTCAGGAAATGGATAAGAAAAAGATAGAGATGTCTGGGACTTTTAGTCTCATCTCAAATGGAGGACAGAGATTCCTTGAGGTGAAGTTAAGATGTAGTTTTCCTGGGATATAAGCTTCATGTACACGTGGGCCATTTTGGTCTTTTTCTATATTGCATACCTTCATTTTACCTCCCTCTTTCTTTCCTACTTGCTGGACTTCCAATATAATAAATAAATCAGTATAAAAGTAAACAACAACAACAAAAAAGCTTTCTTGAGAATGTCAGCAATCACCGGAAAAAGGAAGTCTATGAAGATTATTATTATTATTATTATTTTTAATATGTGGAAATAGCTTCAAGGATTTGCTAAAATAGCTAGAAAACTTCAGTTTGGGAAAGAAAAATGTTGTGACTGTATTACCAAGAACCCATCATTTGTTTCCATTATACCAATTAGCTCTGATTATATAATCACTTACTGTATTTTCTGCATCTAAGTCTGTTAGAAGCTTTATTAATTGGAAACACAATCAGGGTTCCAAGATCATAGTCTAAAATTTTAAGTCCACCTTGACCTCTATTGACACAGACTAAATTATCTTTGCCTCTTCTTTCTAATACTTTGGACACACTAAACTTTCCATGAGTACATGTTGTACAAATAACTAAATCAAATGAGTAACAATTTTGTGTTCTCAAAAAAGAGTAGCCACTATTACTGTCTCCATCTCATAGGATAAGAAAATTGATTCTTGAAGAAGTCACACAGGTTTGTAAGGGGAAGAGCCTAGTTTCAAATCTAGGCAGTTTGACAACAGAGCCAGCACTATTCTACATACTGAAAGTTGAAGAAAAAAATAGAACAGTTATAGATTCCTATCATTAATAGATTAAAGGGATACTTTGTGCATAAACAAAATTTGAAACACACTATATTTATTTTTTGGAATATTTATTGTAATCTTATGAATTTACATTGACTCTTAGTCTCCATCATCCCAAACAAGTGATCCAACCTTTTTTATATCAACCTTTTTTATATCACTTTTTTATATTGGTGAATGTTAGTTTTAAGATTGTATAAATGAATAACTATTCTTAGCATGAATAACCAATCTCATTGGCATTAACATCACTACTTAAAGCATCAGTTAACCAGAAATTGTATCCTTAAATAAACTGCTATATAATGTTGGCTCCATGTAAAAACAGACATTTAAGTACACATACAAAAAATACACCCCAATAGACTTTATCGAAATTACACAATTTGAGAGTTTTAGCAGTAAATCTTTTTCAAGTCTCAGCATTCTTTGAAGCAGAAACTTTCTGAAAGTTTATGTACAAAGAGGCTTTGCTTGTTTCTATTAGTGAATGGATTTGTGTATGTTGCGTGGGGTGGGCCCACATCTACCTCCATGGTGGCATTTACTACATTGTTAATGTGCCTATTTAACAATTTATATCTTTACTTTTCCATAACCTTTTCAAGGGAAAGGCATATTACTTATCTTTGAATTCCTGGTATCCAGCACTTTGTATTGTATGGTCTTTGAGAGTGCTTGTTGAATGAATTGCTGAGAGAATGGCCAGATGGAGTTGGAAGGAGTACAAGAAAACAGTCCCTGTGCTAGACATCAGCACTGCCGAGGAACATTTTGGGATATCCTAAATTAAATTTAAAGGGACTGGAAGGGGTAGGGTGGGGGAACTAGAGGATGGTAGTCAGTAAAGGAGTGTGGAAATATAAACTTGAAAGCTTGATTCAGACCACCATTTACTGAATTTCAGGTGCCACTGCACCCCACTTTTGAACTTTCTCAACTTTAACCTTGACTAATCATAAAACACCAAGTACTTTTGATGAATGAATGGACTTTCCATCTATCCCAAGATTTTTCCTGCTTCAGGTTATCCTACCCCTTTCATCAATAATTAATGTAAATACTGTGCAAACAACTTAAACCTATTTCCTCAGATTTCATTTTAAAAACACTCTTCACTTTATAGTTAGAAGACAGCCCTAATTGCTCTCTAACCTTGTTGCTGTTACTAGATAAGCTATCCTAGGACCTAGACCTTCCTTTTTTTCTTTTTTTTCTCTCAAATGTACATAATTGCTCAATAATTCCTCTGATTTTAGAGAACTCTCTGCCTCACAAGTTTTGGTTTAACAACAACTAAGAGAGATAACTGGTGATATAGTCATGAAAATTCTCATCTATTTTTGTGCTACTTGGCACATGTGAGGCCACCAAGGAGATTGCAGCTCCTAAACAACTAAGGCTCACATCTTTCTTTCTTTGTCTTTCCACAGCAAGGCTACTGGTTCTTTAGGACCTCAAACACTTTGGTCTCTCTTTGTGACAAGGAGATGCTTCCACTGGCCAGGCCACTACTTACATTTTGTGATCTTTAGATACAAATTTTGGCACCACTATAATTTAACTATGATAGCAACTTGTCAGTTTATTGATACTTTCATCCAATGAGAAATATAAGTCTTTGATAAAACGGTGACAGAATTATCATATAAGTGTAATAATGAAATTGCAAATCATTTTGCTTTAGCAGTTTATGTAAATTAATCCAGGGTTTTTCTTTATACAAAAATGAAAAGAACACATTTTTAAAAGCAGAAACTAACCCTTCTTCACTGCTTTTGGTGAATAATTGCATTATTATTCATTCTGAGAGGAGTAACTAGTTAATTACAGCATGTCACAAGTATTTTATGTGAGCCAAGAATTTGTAAAGCTGAGGACTGTATGGATGCCTTTAAGGTTTGTGTGTGTGTGTGTGTGTGTGTGTGTGTGTGTTTTCTTTTCTTCTTTTTTTCAACCTCTCTCAGTCTTTTGACATTTTGACACTGCGATTACATAGATCTCTTTTTCTTTTCGTCTACAAAGAAAAAAGAATCAGCTGTACTTGAAAATAATAATTTTGGGGGCCTCTATGTGGAAGTACTATCCTGTGAAAATCTTTTAGAGACAATTAATATTGACCAAAAACCTTAGTTCTCTGAATTATAAGAAAGAGAAATATGAAATGATTTGAAAAGATCACTTGATGGAATAAAGAAACTAAATTATAGGAAAGCAAAGGCAGCCCCTAAAACAAGTCACACACATTTATAATTGTCTCATGAATATTTTGGGTGGTTTGACATTAATTTAGCTCCCTGTCTCACTTGAAATGACTCTTCCAAGGATGATCTACAAGGAGTTAAAGGAGTCTTGCCCATGTGTTCAGGAATGCCTTGTCATCCGCCAGAGTGTGAGGATGCAAACCCTGCCAGCTAGCAAATTACTTATTCATGTGTCTGGTTTGTGGCCGCCCTCTAATTTCACTAGATTTTGTTTCATCTATTAAACCTGGCTGTCACTTATTCCTCTCTCAAGGTCTTTGACTTGGTGTCCATGTCGTATTTTGACTAGATAACATTCCTGGCCACTTTTAAAGCACCCAGTTACACTGCAGTGAGGTTGGATATCTGGGTTGTTTTTGGACTCTGAAGGTGGTTTATTTCCTTTGAGCTGTCTGTCTCTGGGGGAATTAAACAGACCCTCTCTGGCCTGGCCAGTAAATGAGGTCAGAGCCACTGTCTGTGCTCATCATCAGATCCGTAGTGGATGAGCTGCATTATATTAATAACAGTAAAAAACAGCGTGTACCTTTCATTCAAGACCCTGTGATACTTTAAGCCCATTTACTCATTAACTTTCATGTCACTCCTTTTGATGGAACTTGATTATAAGTATTTTATCTGAGAAGAAACTACAGTGCAGGAACGACTCTGAGTTACGAGGGGAAAAAAATACAGCCAGAAATGTGAAAATGCACTGGAAAATTAAACCCTCTATACAAAGGGTAGAAAAACACACTGAGTGCTAAGCTAGTAAGTCTCTCCTAATGTTACTCAAGTGACATTTAAAAAAAATTGTAGGGGGCAATCCTTTTAGTTTTGAAACCTAGCAGGAAAGGGACAATGCCTTTCTCTAGAAGCATTATCAGGGCTGCATTGAGTTTTTCCAAGGGTGGTCAGGCTTATCTCATACGCAGAGAAAGCTTAGCTGTCACTAATACTGATCTTTCATAAGGAGATATAGTATAAATGTTGTCTTATTATTTTTTTTTTCAAAGTAACCGGCATGAGTTTATTAGAAGGGATGGGAAAAGAAAAAAAGGGGGACATCCTCAAGGGACAGAGTGCGTCCTCTCAGAGAGCAGAGGAACCAAAAATGTTGGCTTATTATAAGGAAGATCTTGGTAATACTAAAGCTCATTGGCTGAAAAAGCCTAGAATAATAAATAGCTAGTCAAAGGAAATCCGAGCAAAAGAAACGTTTCTCTGAGTGGTGCCAGGACTTCCAAAAACAATAAAATGTTTAACAGAGAGTCATTGCTGAGAGAGCAACTGATGGCCACACATTTAAATAATGTCTAAGTCAGTAAAGGTAGATGGGGAATGTGACTAGAGCTTGGAATTTGGTATCAGATAGACCTGTGTTTAATCTAGGCTTGTTTATTTATTAGCTGGGTGGCTCCTGACTTGTTTCTGATCTTCCTCAAGCCTTAGAGTCTGCACCTATGAAAGTGCAGATAGCCCAGGATTGTAGGAACTAAATGGACCAATGCACCCAAACTGCCTACCAAACCTTCTGAGAAGTTAATATTACACACAAAAAAATACTGGTCCTCATTACCTTTTGACTTTCTAATCTGAATTTCTAATCCTGGTGCAGATCTAAACCTTTTATGAAATACTTCAAAAGCCCACCTACTTGGGCCCAACTCAGAGATTTCAAAGGTCTTGTATGAGGTCCAAGGAACCCAAGTTGCTAAAATTGCTACAGGTGATTCTAATGAGTGCCATGGAGAGCTGAATGATATTAATTACCCCTTTCCACCTTCTAGGACAACCTAAATTTTTTTCCAAATTTAGCTTGTGTAAATAAAATTCACCATGAGAAATTCTGATGTTATAGGTCTGGAGTAAGACTCAGAAGTCAGCATTTGAAGCAAGATCTTAAGCCCTTTCTACCCCATATGGCTCTTGTCAGCTATAGAGAAATCTACTCTGGTTCTAGCCACTTCTCTTCTGTTCATTCCATTAGAAGGAATTCAATATTCTTTTGTAAGCTCATGGTTTAGTAATATCGGTTAGAAGGTTATTATTATATTTTTTTAATACAGCACATACTTCAGATAGTATGCATATGGTGTCAGGTGACACAGGCAGGTGACAAAATGCATTGATTAAAAAAAAATATTGCCACCATACCTTTAATCCTAGTAGCTCAGGAGGCCGAGGCAGGAGGATCATGAGTTCAAAGCCAACCTCAGCAACTTAGTGAGGCCCAGTCTCTTGAAAAAAAAATACATAATATGTATGTGTGTGTATGTGTGTGTGTGTGTGTGTGTGTGTGTGTGTGTGTGTGTATACACAAAACACACTCACACAGAAGGGCTGAGGATAAGGCTTAATGGTTAAGCACCCCAGAGTTCAATCCCTGGTACAAAAAAAAAAAAAAAAAAAATCAGTGGTGGAGCATTCAGCAGATTCGGTTCACCAAATAAAACCTTCTTCCAACCAATTGGTGAAAAAGGAGATGAAACTATGGAATGGAGCAGATTTCCCTGTGCCTGGCACCTTGCTCCTACATCCTCAGGACTCTCTGGTTTAATAGTCACAAGATAGGACAGAAGAGGTGGAAGGTGGAGAGTCTGGAAAAATGGGTAGAATTTAGATGAAAAGTGGTGGAGTGAAGGACACGGGGAAGTGTGTGCGGGCAGACAGTGCTGTGAGGACACGAAGGGACCTGTCTGATTGGAATGAATGCTTCCCATCAGCAGAGGCCACACCACACTCCAGACAGATTGCATAGGGCCTCGGTTCCAATCCTGGGAGGAGCCGTTATTGTCTAGGCAATGGGGAGTCCTGAAAGCTTTTTGCACACAGGGTGACCAGAAGGTCAACATGATAAAAGAGGTGCTTTAAAGCAGTGGAGAGTGGGTGGAGGATTTACCAGGCTACTGTTTGTATGGTAAGAGGGACATGTGCAGAAAGTCCAGGATAAGGGAAGAAAAGGAAGAATCAATCCATAGGGCTCAGCAGCTTGCTACTTAAGGCACAGCACAGTGAAATACTAAGGCAGAGATGTTAGCACAAGGCCCCTCCTGATCTTCCCTTTCCTGCTTTCTTTCCTGCCCTGCTGTTGTGTTCCAAATGGGAAACTTAGAGAAGCAGCAGCTGTGCGTGACCCGGGAAGGCTTCCTTTCCTTATGGGGAGAGTTTTCTTTGCTTTGGGTCAAGGTCAGACAGGGCTCTGTCATGATAGTGGTGCCAGGCAAGCAACCCTTCACTACAGTTTAAGGAGATTATTCCTTGTGTTAATGTATGCCTGACTGATTCCAGGAGTGACTTAAAAAGACCCAAACAAAACTCTAGTGACAGTTTGATGAATTCCACAGTTTCAGTGAGCAACCGAGGCTCCTTCCAAAGCTCCAAGTGCTCACATGCTCTTGTATATGATGGAATTAAAACAGGATTTCAATCTTGATTTGTTGTTTCGAACAGTTGCCTTGTTCTCAGGGTTACTACCTTTTTTTTTTTTTCTTTTTGAAGCAACTACATTTACATTTTAAAATAATCAAAGTAAACGATTCCTTTTATTCATGAACATTTTTAAAAGTTTCTTGAAGCAAAATTCCTCATTAGCATCATGTATGCTCTTGTTCATTATAATGGGAAATACATTCAATAACCAAGGGTGACTTTATGATTACCAAAAAGTGTGGTTGGTCTGACTGGATGTGTCTTGATACATACCACAGTCAGAATGCATGAAAACCTCAGAATATAAAGTTGGAAGGAAAAATAATGCATGCAATAAAATTACTGAAAGAAAAATCACATTTCAACAACAAGATGCACTAAATTCCCCCTTGGTCCTTTCTGTCATGATTTTGTTGAATGTTTAGTACCTTTCTCCATGCAGAACTCTGGGATTCCTGCATCCACCATAGCTAGTGGGATGGTTTCAGATTTCTATTTATAAACTGACCCTCTGGCATGCTCTCATTTGACAAAAGGTCTCAGGAGTAAATGTGTACGAACATCATTACAGTCTAGATTTCCCACAAAACTGCAGTTTCACATTATGCCCTGGGATTTCATTTAGGAGAGATAAGAAATAATGGATAAATTGTAGCTCTGTATTTTGGTAAAATTTCTAGTTCATAAGTACTGTTCATTACATTGTTAAGTTGGTTTTCATTTGTTCAGTTAATATTTATTTACTCATTCATAAAGAAGTCATGATAATTCTCTTCAGAAGAAAAAAGCTAATCTTACCTGATGATATGGCATGTCTCTTTTTTATTAGAAAATGTGAGCTACCAGGCCTATTTAGTTTTTCTTTATTCCTTAACTCTCAGGAAATTCAGAGATAAGCAGTGAATAAGTATGTGTGAGTGTACATATGTGCACATGTGTGTATATATGGGTAGTTTATGGGAACAAAAAATATCTGTCCAGAAAATTTAAATAGATCCTATTGTTCTTACAATATAAAGTTAGGAAAAATAAGGTTGCCTGTGTACATTTAAAATAGATCCTCATGGAATTAATATTTGGTGTTTTTGTAACATGTTATTTCATAGCTTGTAGTTGCAAAAGTTTATGCTTTTTATAATTGAGCATGAAAAATGAAGCATTGATTAAATTATGTTAGCACTAACTAACTCCATTCATAATTAGTACTTATATCAAATGATTTCCTTTTGTGATTATATCCTGCTTTACCTTTCCCTTACTGATTTTAGGGTCAATTTAATTTTTCCTTAAAATAATATTTGAAATATATAACAAGGGATCATAAATTTCATTACTTGAGAAACAAAAATATAATTATAATGTTTAGAGGGGTGCTGTTCCCTAAACCTGGAAAGACAATGTGGGAAGTATGATTAAAGCAGTGGGTTGCCTTAATTTTATTTGTAATGTTATATTTCATAAGAAAAGATCAAAAGCAAGCATGCTAAATTTTTGCATTTGTTAAAATTAGGTGGTGGCTTGCACAAGTTAGATTTGATAGTTTTGAAATATTTCGTAATTAAAAAGAAAAACATTACATTTAACACTTTTCCTGATAAAAATAGTTAAATTACCAATCTTGGTAAATATTTGTTACATTGATTTTGAGCTTAATTACTTAAGATTTGAAAAAGAAATATGTACATGGAGAATGCTGGAATTTCATTCCGGCCAAGTAAGATGATGTTTCTTTATAAATAACTAAGATTGAGTTTATCTCTATAAAAATGACATAAACTACAAGCAGTGTTTATTGTATGAAAGGAATCATCTCTCTCTGTTTCTTTCTCTTCATCTTATGTGTTCACCCTCTGAAATGTTATGCTCAAAAACACATGGTGGCATTTCAGTGTGCATGCTCCAACCAGCCATTCATCATTGACTTCCTGCAGCATCCTCCATGAGTTTTGATTGCTCTCAACCAAGGATGCACGGCAATGCTGTCAGCCAGAAATAGTTGTGAGTTATTCCAAAATCCTTGGATTGAAGGACTTTAAGTAGAAATGTTGGAACATTTTGCCTTGAAATAAAAATCATTCTGAGTTTCTAAAAAAATGTTAAGCTTTAAAAGGTTAGAAAGGAGTGGATCTCTAAGTGCATCTCTCATGGAACCCCAGGTAAGTCTTCTCTCAGAAGGTTTGGAGAATGCAGCTCTTACTGATACCATTTATTTTCTTTTCCTCCTTTTGGGCACAAGCATTTTCACTATCACAGATGTTATTTAATTCAGTTCTGTCCCATAGATGTAGTGAGGCACCTGCTTTGTACCAAGCTCTGTACTGGGCTAAACATCAGAGACACAAAGCTGAGTCTTGTGATGTCAGCTGCAACAGAGATCACAATGAAATGAGAAAAACACATCCACAAAGCAGCATCGTCAGGGATGAGTCTTGTTGGCATGAAAGATGTACCTTGAGGTCACTGAGGAGTAATAATAACTTATACCTAGAGTGGATATTACGGTTTCATAGAAGACATGATACTTGAGCTGGAATTTTAAGGAGGAATAAAATTTCAACAGGTGGTTTCCCTAATGACTTGTAACAAGGGATGTCTAAATCCTTTTCTCTATTGAAGATTTCCTCTAGCAATGTAATTTGTCATTCTCCTTCCTCTGTTGATCTTTCTCTTGCATGTTCACCTGATGAATCAAAATGCTTTTCTCCTTCTCTAAAACTCCTACCATCTGTTTCATGTGGGAGATGACACTGCATGTGTTCAGTTTGGAGCCCAGAGTCATCAGGGCAGGTCATTCAAGAATCCTGTGGCTTTGGGTTCTGAAATTCTAACTGTTGGATCTCTGGCCACATGATACTGAAGGTCAAGTAGGTGAAGACTAGGGTATTGGGTTCTAAAGTTCTACACTTAATTTCCTTATAATACTAGGTATTTGTGTTTATCTGGCCAACCCTCCCCTCCCCCACTATTTTTAACCATCCTTATAATTTTTGCTGCTGCTTCTCTCTGAATCTTCCATCAAATGAGTTTAGCATTTTCCTCTGCCTTTTCCAGTCCCCAGCACAGGGCTCAATGCATAATACATCCTATAGTTGATGGAATCGATGAATATTCCTATCTGACTTTTCAACATTTCTTTAATGTCCACCCAATCAATGAATTACATGGGGCTCCTGTCTGGGGGTCTGGCCTACTTCTTTGTCATCTGGTGATGACATTTCCTTCCTGGGCTGGTGCTCTCTGCTGGGCTGCTTGCTCTTTCAACTCTTAAGAGTCTTTATCTATTAACCTGCAGTGTGTTCTGTTCACCTATCTCTAAAGTTCAGTGGGAAAAACATGGACCACTGACCTTGGAATTAGGGCCTCCACCCAATATCAGTGCCTAAAACATACTTGTTGAATGAGATAAAAATCCCAATTCTGAGTTACTGAACTCTTTTGGAATACATGGAAAATAATGCCTAGCTTATAACACTTCCCTCAAATGGGGAGAGAAAATTTAGACAATTTCATGTGCTGTTCGGTGTATAGTAGGTTGGGTTATTTTCCTTGCTCCTGAAGTGTTCCTTCTTCATCGTATATTAAATTGGTCTAGTTCATTCCAAGCTGGCCATCAAACTACATTACATTTCTACCTATTCCTAATTGATCAACTGCAAGTAATCTTTGACCCAATTTGAATGAGAGAGCTATGTGCCAGGCATATTTATCTAAAATCTATGAACAGAGTTTTTCCCCCTACCGTGTTTAGAAGTACAAGTAGAATAACTTCTCACTTATATATTTATTTATTTTTAGCTAAATAAAGAAGGAAACTGTTGATAGCATCTCCAATGTATCTATTTTTAAAGATGAGATATTTGGCATTGTCCTCTAGGTTTTAGTATTTTTACTCTATGTAACTTTTAAAATATAGAAATGATAGGATTATTTATCTTCTTGTATAGAAATATTTAAAAATTTTTATAAAACCTTAGACTATCATTGTACTGAGTAACACTAAAAGTGAGTTTCATGCCTACAATTTTTCTAGCCATGGTTATCTTTGTCCCCTCCCCTCCCCTCCCCTTCCTTCCTTCCCCTCTCTCACTGCCTTTTGTCCCTCCAAATATTTAAATATTAAATATATATAGCCCATGTATTTAGAGAAAAAATTTTCCTGATATTCATAGAATTCTCAATTCAGCAAAGAAACTTACCATTTAGAAAAAAAATGTTCAAAATTGCTGATTGTAATGTAGAAAACCGCATTTATATACTGTCCATAAAGACAATATAAATGTATTACAAGCATATATAGAGACAGAATAAATAAAATGAATGAGACAAATCTACTTGTATTTTCAAAATGTAGTAGAAACAAACTCAATTTATAGATTTTAGATAAATACGCACGGCAACATGCAGAAAGTAATTGTGAGTTCCTTTTCTCTCATTTATTTTTTCATGCTACAGTTATTTGCTAATGGTGCTATTCTTTTTATTCTAATTAAAATGTCTGCATTTCTAGTCTCAAGCTTGGCTGTGCAAAAGGTTCCTGCGCTGGCTTCATCTCAGAAGGCTTTTTAAGATGCATGATCAAATGTGAACTTCAGCTATAGTAAGTGACCAATATAGGAACACAATGTCTTTTGTTTTTTTAGGGTGTTCTGAATTACTTCTAAGAGGAAATCTCATTTAAATAAAACCAATAAGCTGTTGACTGTAATAAATGCATGTTAGCATCAGTTATCTAAAATTTGGCAATACTGTCACTATTTAACCTTCTTATGTGATTGTGTGTAATATACGTAGTATAGATTTGACTCATATTTATGCTGGTCACTCATTTTAGAAACTGTCCATCCTCTATCTGAAGCAAACCCACTTATATGTCTTTTGATTTTAAAACAACATTTCTTATTTTTACATATCCTCTTTCAGCTTTCTATTTAAAGGTAGAGTTGATACTTGCTTACAATTTAAAATCACTTGGTGATAATGTGTGTGTGTGTGTGTGTGTGTGTGGTGTGGTGTTGAGGATCGCACCCAGGGCCTGGCACATGCTAGGCAAATGCTGCATCACTGCTACCCCGAAAAGTTGAGAGCTTTCGTTGGTGTCTCTGAAAATGTGTATTCTATACCTTTCTCACTGACATGGGCTATTGAGATCTGACAGTTGTCAGGAAGGCAAACTTGGGGCTTGCTTAGATAATTCAGTTCCCAAACAGGCACAAATGGGATCTAGCCTAACAAAACAGCCAGAATCCTTTCTTTTCTCATCCAAATGTTGTATTAGCTAAGATCCTGTCAACATGAGCTAGAGTTTAAGCTTATGTTTTCTTTTATAAAATGCTGGCCCTAAATAATTGAACTAGTCTGCTCTCTAATCTTGGATTTTTCTAATATAAAAAAGTACTTTTTTTTTGTGCTGGGGAAAAGATTCTTTTCAAATGTAAAGTTCTATCAAAAGTAGCAACACAAGCCAAAAACATCTATCTGAAGAGAAATTTGATAGCTTTAGCTTTGTATGCCTACTCATATGTAAATCATAGTAGCTTAAACCATAAGAGACCAAAAATATTATATTAAGATTATTAAAGTGGAATATAAAGATATAGAAAAATTGGTAAACATAAACAAAAATTTCCCTGATTAAGGAAAAAATTTAGATGCTATTTTCAAATTAGGATACTAGGATCCTCAGGTTCAAAATAGCTAAAAATGAGTCTATATCTAAAAATTACCAGGGAGATGGAAAAGTCTCAAGTTCCTTTCCCTGCCTCTACTTTGCCCTTTGAAGGATGAGTAAACTATATCCAGAGTGATACTTATAAATGGAAATAAGATCAAATCATTCTTTTGCTCAAAACCCAGAGAAAAATTTTCCATCTACCTACAGTTCTTGCCATGGTTTATGAGCCTCTTTGTGATCTGGCCATTGGCTACCTCTACAACTTCACTTCTTATCAATTTTAATATACTCTTTCCATGCTCCAACCACACAAGACCTCTCTTCCACCTTTTATTAGTGCATTATAGTTGCACATAGTTGTTGTGTTCATTTTGACAAAATCATACAGGCATGGAATTTGATTTACTCCATTTCAGTACATGGTGCCCCTAATTTCCCTTTCCTCTTCTCTTTCCCTGTTCTACTTCCTCTACTCTACTGGTCTTCCTTTCACTCATTTGTTTATTTATTTTTGGTGGTTTTTATAGAGATACATCAAGGTGGGATTGACTTTTTATACCCCTCTGATATGCCATGTATGCTTTAGCCAGTAGGATTTTTCACTTGCTGCTTCCTCCGCCTGGAATGTTCTTACCACTGCTTCTTGTAAGGCTTAAATACAACCTTTTTAGACATCATCCTCTGAATATTCTATCTAATTCAGCAGCACTTTTGCCTCTGCATCCTGATATTATATTATATATTTGATTTTTTTTTCTTTCTTTTTGGTGATACTGGTGATGACACCCTGGGTCTTGTCTATGCTAGGCAAGTGTTCTACCACTGAGCTAACCTGCAGCCTTTCATTTGATTTTGAGACAGGATCTTTTAAGTTGATAGGGCTGATCTTGACTTGTGGTTCTCTTGACTCTGCCTTTTGAGTAGCTGGGATTACAGGAGTGCACTGCTGTGCCTGGCTGATTTGTAAAAATTGTCTGTTTTTTATACTAGAATGTATGCTACACATAGCAAGTGACTTTGTCTGCCTTATTTGTTGTTGTATTTTCATGCCTAAATCAATGTCTGCCATACAATAGGAACTCAATAAATAGTTGTTGAATAAATGAGTAAAGAGATGAATACATTTCTGACTTTAAAATATGCTTACATTTTAGTGGTATAGACATAAAGTTTTTATGGTTAATTAGATCAATGCAGGCTGTTTTACCTCAATTGTCAAGAAAAGCGTTTCTTCATACATACTATAAATATTCATTAATTTTTTGCTAAACTCTTAACTCATAGTGGATGTGAAATAATATTTGTTGAAAAATAGAGTGCCTACCATCTACCAGTTACTATATATTTTGAAATTTACAAAAAAGATCTAACTTTCCCTATGATATGAAGTAGGCCATCTTGAACATGATGATGAATTTTATGTCCCAAAGATCAATCTTCAATAATCAGTGTGAATGGTAAAGGTCCTTACTTTTTGACAGCCCTAGGCTACATGCAATGCATACAATGAGCCTTTTCATATCTCTGCCTGGCATTACGGATCTGTGTTACATAATTTTAAGTTTTCATTGTGATGCTCAAAATAGTTTATACTCCCTGAGTCTCATTCTGAACAACAACAACAAAACAATCAGTCTTGTATGTTTGAATGATTATTTAATTTATACTAATATTTGTTATTAGTATTCTTGAGATCACATATCCTTCAAAGCATGAATCAGTGTTTACTGCAGGGGTCATAACTATAGTTTCTAGAGACTACTATTCAGAGGGTATGCTCTGCAGCAAATGCAGTGAACAAGGCAAGCAAGTGCAAAGCAGACAATGCCTCTCTTTGCTTAGAAAGGCTTCTTAAGCAGCAATGTTCTTCTGCCTGCTTGATATATGTGTTGGACTTGGGCAGAAAGCATGCTGTTAAGGCTTTGGCTAGTTAATCTCAGGCATTGAACTATATGTAATCACATAAATTTCCATCCACAAAAATGATTTACAAAAATTGAATCTCAAAATGATAGCTGTGACTTGTCATTGGGATATTTCTGTTGACAGAGGAACACACAAACAGTTCAGTGGCATTCTAGAGGCTGTTACTGTAGCTTTTTCTGCCAGTCCTGTAAGTACAGAAATGCTTACAAGATTGAAATACTCACTCTGAGTGGGGTCCATTTGGCTATGCATTCCACATTATGTGTACCTCTTTAACAGAATGTGTGATTGAAATTTGAAATTGTGGCTAAATTGTACAAATTATAGTCTATCTTTTAGAGGCTGAAGAATGATCACATTTTTGATAGCGTTTTTAAATAGCTGAAAGCACAAGTTTGTTAAATATGTTTTGAAGGAATCATACTGAAATAATCCTTACTAAATAAAAGGCAATTACATTTTAAAAAATAATAATGCATATTCAGGAAGCAACGGTGATCACTTAATAAGTAGCTCAAAACATTAGGACAGTCAGTGTGACCCTTAGAAGAAGGCTCTTTTCTATGAGACAGTATACACCATTTTACTTGGTATCATGTTTAGGAAAATGGAACCAGACCTGTCAGGTTGCTTGAGTGACTAGGGTCTGTCCTCTCTTCCTTGAAGTATAACTCCAGTGTCACAAAATGTTGGTGTTGTCTCATTATATTATAAGACAGGGTCATAGTTCAAACAGTCACTGCGATGGCCTAAGCTCACTGCAGGGCAGGCTTGCAGTCATAAATAATGAAAGAAGTTCCACAGGACAAGGCATTTAACACAAATGTTGACCAAGCTTAAGGTCTGTGCAGAGATGAGCTGATACATGTACACCATGAGTCACAAAGGCCAGCACTCACTTTTTAACCTATAGCTTATGACTGTTTCAAATAAAGAATACTGGTATCAACTTTTGCAGTGATGGCCACACTATAAGAGAGAATTTATAAATAAACTAAAGATGATAAATCCCATGAATTGAGGTCAAATTAGTTTAACTCTGATATAAAAGTGATCATTGAAAATAAAAGAGATATTAGGTTACAGGATACTGTGTTGGATGATTCTTTCATTTTTATGTTACTTTCTGTTGCTTTGTAAATGTCCTCCCCATCTTTACTTAGTTTACTTAGTATCTCTTTTTCTTTTTTTTTAAATAGTAGGTAGAAATTCTTCAAATTCAATCCAAATCTCCCTTTTTGTGTCTCTTTGCAGTCTTTCCCTATGAAATCTCTTCCATTCACAGAATGACAACTTTGAATTTATTTTTCCAGTCCAGAATCCACTAAAATCCAACCACTAGAATCCAAATGCCTATTTGATGTATCCACTTGGGTATCTTATAGGCACCGTAAACTAACATTAAAAATTAAACTTTTGTTCTTTTTTTTTTTTTCCTGAAATCTGCTTCTACTTCATTTGTTCCACCTCAGTAATTGGCATCTAAATCAACCAAGTGGACAAGCTGGGAGCCTAGGAATCAGAGTTGATCCTCTCCTACACTTATCCACTGATTTACCCTTCCTTTCTTCCTGCTAAGAGGACAAGCTGTTGAAGATCAGCCTCTCGCTTGTTGTCTGAGAGCAAGGGAGAACTTGTACCATTTGATTCTGTGAGGATGAGAAGTTTTATCAGAGTCTATAAAAATGCAAGTCTTGTGAGAATCAATTTTAGTTTCTCTGAGACACAGATTTCTGGTCTCTTGTCATTAAACAAATATTCTTTCTAATTGGTGAAATCATTTGAGAAAGGAAAAAAATTTATATAACTGTGTCAAAATTTTTACTCAGCAAAAAATGAAAGAGGTTTAACATTTTCCCTTTGCTTTTAGCTTTTCCTCATTCTACAGTGTTTCTTTTTACCCATATGCATTAAGACATCCTGAATAACCACTTCCTCATCCTCCTTCCTCTCAATCTTGTCACCATTTTTCATTTGTTCACTGTCATCTGTAAGCCATTTAATCTAGTGTACTTGTCTTTCTCCCCCTCATTTTATTTTATGCAATTATTATTTAAACTAGGGCTTGATTGACTGTCCTATTGAATTGCCATCCTGTAGCTTGGCAATGCCAGATGAAGGTTGACTGGGAATGGTGCTAGACATAATCTTTGTTTTCCCTTCTTCCCCTCTAGCTCTTCCCCACCCAAATCCCCTGATGATATTCATGAGAAACTTGGATCCAAAATATTTTCTGGTAGCAAAAGTAGAGATAAATATTTAAACATTTCAAATCATGAATTCAAAAGACTTCATGCAATAATTAGAAAAATTAATTTTTCTATGAATTTAAATAAACTGTATTCATTTGTGTTATTTTTCTTAGGGTAACAAATTAACTTTGCTATATTTATGAAGTAGCCAGAATATGCTAAGATCTTATTCTGTTTGCTGTACTTATGTGATTTAATCAATTTCTTATAACAGTATATCGATGTATTTTATACTATTACTATTCTCTGTTATATGAATGCATGACACTTACTGTAATGCTTAGTACTTAAAGCTAAAAATTCTTGAAAATAATTCTATATTTCTTACATTCCTATTACAAAAATTAAATAAATCAAAGGTAAATAAATATCTAGTTGATATTTTACTACTTGTAATTAGACAATTGTTCATACTACCTCAAAGTATATGTTGAATGAATTCTTTTTATATTGATCATCACACAACTATTTTTTTTCAGTAAAAGAGGAGAAATCAAAGAAGGTGATACCAGTATTTGAGCCCTCAAAAGATGTCAAAAAATTACTCAATACATCTTCATTAGAATCATTGTTCAGAAGTATTCAGAATTTGTCCTTTTAGCTCATACTGACCTTATATATGTTAATAAATGGACATTGTGATCTGACTCTGGCTAAACAATTTAATAAAACATAAAAATACACATCACATACCAGGAAATTAACTTTGACTTAATTCCAAGCTTAAGGAAGGAAAAGATAACTCTGCCATAATGGGTACACATTTAGAAAAAAATAATGTTAGTGTAAAAATAGCATTCAAAATTTGTCTTCAGAATTGCTTCCTTCCTTCAAAATGATGATTATAACATGCACAAGATATTACATTTTAAAAAATCATTTATTTTTCTTGTCCTCTTCAGGGTCCTTATGTTTTGCATTGACTTTTCATAATGGTACATCTATATCAAAGTTTACACAGCTTTCTTTACTAAAAATATAAAGCAATAAAAAGTTGCTGAATGAAGATTTAATAGGAGAGACAAGGTTAATTAAATAAAAGAATAATATGTAAACTATGCTCAAAATGATCTGAATACTACATGCAAAATTGGTTTTACATAATGCAAATTATTTTAAAGGCCTTCAGGTTTCACAACATGAAAAAATTTGGTGTAATTTTACTACTTTTCTTTGCTCATGTAGAGAAAGTGTTCTCTTTTGGAAATGTGTCTGAGCAGATACACACTAAAATAGTAGGTTTCATACTATGCTTCTAGGAAACTATTCTTTGGGGAGCTCAACCAAGATGTTCTGCCACTAAAATAAAATAATAACAGATTTTTTTTCTAATCTCTGAGAAAAACAAGTTAGAGAATAAGTTTTTCTGAATTTTAAGTTGCTCTTTCCTGCCTCTTTTTTTTTCGCTAGAATGGTTGGTTCTTCAATTTGTCTACTGGCATGTGCTGCCTAAGATGACAAAATGAATGAACCAAGAGCACATAACTGAAGAAACATGTGTTACTTCTCAAACACATGCGGCGTATCATTACTTTTTATTGTGGAGGCTTGCAGACATATAAAAAGTCATATTTCTGCAGGCACATTTCTTCCTAATTCTTTTAATTTAATTAAAATATCATTCTTTCACATAAACCCAATAAAAACAGCATTTTTTTCAGGTGCTCAGGCACCTAAACACGACTGAAAGCCACTAAATTAAAATGCAAATTGTATTTATTAGTTTAGATTTTTTTTGAGTGCAAATCACAACCTAGATATTTTCAATTATATTTCAAAGTCAGGATTGAGAATGATGGCCAGACCTTATATTATTTGGGCTCATGGATTTCTCTGAACTAGCAAAGAAAGTACAAAATTGTGAGAAAATGCATTAGCCCATGTCTGTGCCGGGAAAGTTATTTTCAAAAGCATATGGTAAGTGATACTATTAATGGCTGCATATCTAATTTAACTTGAGACCTTGAAGATGGCCTCTAGTTTGCATTCCATTAAAAGTTTTTAATAAGATTTCAACAAAAAATAATAATAAAAAGCATTCCATTTCACCTTTGCTTCTCCTTAACAATTCAAAGTATCAATTATAATATAACCTTCATTTGACTTGCAACCACTCCTGTGCTCTCAAGGCATATTAAATTGCATGTTAACACTTTAAGGGCAAAATAAATGTCTTGTTTTATCTTTTAACTTTTGTTCCATTTAAAGTGACCTCTCCAATGTGTAACACTCAACTATATTTAAATAGTTTTTCTTGAACATTAAATCATTTAGAATAGATGAAAAAGCATTTTTAAAAGTTTAGGAATATATAATATGTCCACATTTTATCTTAAAGAGAAACCGTACCTTTTCAAACATAGGTGTTGTCTGTCTTTTTAAATTATCATGCTAAAAGTGCTCTGGGGCTGAGACTCTTGCTACTCTGCTTCCATTTATGTTACAAGCCACTGTCTTCTGAGGGCTGATCTCAAGGCTTTTAGAAGAAATAGACTGAAGAAAATAAGCAAAGGAAGAGGAGGAATCTTCATTATTGGAGATTCCAGAAATATTTGTCCCTCTAAAGGAGTGGAGAAACTCAGAAAGGAAACAATAAAAATTGAAAGGTAAAGAAAAATAAGAGCATAAGGAAAAACCAAAAACAGAGAATCTAGAGAACCACCATCTGTCAAAGCAGACTCACCAGTTCTTAGACTTCCATTGCTACCCTTGATTCCTTAGGTGATCAGTCAAGCAAATAAAGCATAAATCCTCATTTTTCTAAGAGTGGGTCTAAAAGTCTGGTCCACATAGAGGATTAAATGAGAGTTCCTAGGAGTCTGCTCAAATGGTGCAGAGTTGTGGAGATATGAAACCCCTCTGGGGGCAGGTTAACTGCAGTGCAAGCAATGGTATGGTGGTATGGTGGTTTGCAGACTCCAGGCTGATTAGCTGGGGTGGTTTGTCTGCAGGACTATAAATACTTTAGTAATATTTTAGCTAATTTAATTTGTTATGTAGAAAATGAAACCAAATTTCTAGTTTATTTATTATCAGTGAATAGTCTTAACTGCTTAGGTCTTGGTGAGAACTTCTACACAGATCCTGAGTGACACCCAAAGAAAGAGAGAAGCCCTAGTACTATGAAATAAAGACTTATGTTATGAAGAACAATCATAAAAATGATTTACACACTGTTTTCTTTTTTTTGTTGTTTGTTTTTTAGAAAAAGAAGAATTAATTATTTGTTGCTGTATCTTGTTTCCATGTATTTGGATTCATAAGGATTTAGATTGCCAGTTTGTCTTCCTAAAAGCAAGTATTAACTTGCACCTTTAGTTAAAAAGGTTAAGAAAAACATAAGCAATATAAAGCAAGCATAGATCCTCCAGATTATCTACACCTTGTAGTGTGAATATGTTGAACAATACTAAGAACGGAAGTTTAGAAGCCAGATGACAAAAAGCATAGCAAAAATCAAAATCAAAGAGGCAAGTTAGTACCTGGGGATAGCTCAGAGGTGGCAAAGGACTTGCCTAGTGTGTGTCAGACACTGGGTTCAATTCCCAGCACTGTGGGATAGAAAATATGGATAATCAAGAGGGCCTGGAATCTTGTTAATGAACAAAACTTGGATAACCTAAATACTGTCTTTTTTGGTGCCAATTAGGTGGTATACCTGATGAAAAAACCATTGATACTGCTTCCTGCTTGCTTGCATATTGACCATAAAGGATGACTATGGCTAGACCTGAAATGGAGAGAAAAGACAGAAAAATAAAGTTTGCCAGTGTAAGATTTAGGACTCCATGTGCTGTATCTAAGAGTGACAAGATGCAAGCAAAACTGTGAATTTGGAGCACTGCCCCAGGAGCATGATAACACACAGTAACATTGAGCTACAGAGTAGGGTTTCAAACAGAGAAAGAGCAGTGGCAGATGGAGGAGTGCAGAATCTAAGGAATTTGAAACTCTGAGTGAGCTGAAGAGGACAGATGTCTTCCAACATGAAAAAATAGCTATCACAGGCACTAAGTCCTTAGCTGAAAGCTTAGTTCTTTCATAATTTAGTTGTTACAGTTCCATTGTCTTCTAAAATTAAGGCCTGCAGAAGAAAAACCTGAGGTCATTCTCATTTTTCTTTGTTTGCAGATACATAAGTTGGAATTACATTTCCCACAAACCTCTACCGACATGGCTCTGGACTAATGTTGCCCACCAGAGAATTGTGAATCAACAGCCATTCTGCCTGCAAGTCCATGGAGGACGCCTGGTGAAGGGCAAGTCACACGGATTGTTGCTGATGTGTTGCTCCTCCCTCTCTTGACCTGGGGTAGCAGTTTGACCTGCAGCATCTCAAGCACCCAGTGTATCTCCTCATCTGCTCCTTGGAGTTTGGAGCAGGTGGGTATACAGCTCCATAGCATGGGTGTCACCTTCTTCTTGAGGTCACTCTAATCGTTGAAGTGGAAGGTATGGGAAATGTATGTTCTAATTGTGTTTTCTAGTTTGCCCTTAAAAGTTTCAGTTTGTCCTTGCTGTTTTCTTTGCCTCACTCACATTGAGCTTTTCTTCCTGATTAGTGACCCTGCAGGTCTATGGCAACTTCTGAACCACCACTAGATGTAGAAGCAACAGCCTTATGTGTACTGCTTCATCAGATTCCACAAATGTGTAAAGTCTCATTCACAAGAAAAAAAATCCCATATTCTGTAACATTCTTAGTAGTTATTTCTTTGATGAAACCCTTTTGAGAAAGCAGGCAATGTATTTCTATGTACCTGGATATTTGTCAATTATTTCCCCTCTATCTTTATGACTAAAAATATTTTCCAATCTACATTTTGGAGTGGGAATCTATTCATTAACTCACTGATTTTTCATGGATTTTTTTTCTTTTAATCAGTAATCACCTTTTGTTTTGGGGATTGTTTATTACCCTCAAGCAAGTAGTTTATAAACTACCTTTTCAGTATTGATTCATCATTGGTAATAATTCTTACTCTTTAATTGATGTTAACTTCTTGCTAGGCACTATGCTAAATGCTTGAAATAGATTATACTTTTTATCTCTCTACAATAATACTATCAAGCATATATCTTCTGATGAGTCATAGTAAGTATTGTGTTGGATTTCCATATATTCCAAAGTTTGGAACATAGAAAAGATGTTGGATTTTTTAAAAATTTTCTTTTGGTTTGTTTGTTGATTTGCTTACTCATCTCTAAATAAGTCCTAGTTTACCTAAATATATCTTAGCTATGAAGACTTTCATTTATATTGCTTCCTGCTTGCTTCCATATTGACCATACATATTCCTTTTTGAGGTCTACAGATGAGTGAGAGGTTGATGCTCATTGCTCATAGTTCAATGTCTACTTAAGCTTTTCTCTAAAATGGTTCCCCTTGCCATCTTCCCTCTAAGGCACTTTGAATAGACTGACTACACAAAAAACTACTGTCATGGACAATGCCCAGCACCGGTGATTCTCCCTATACTGCCTACCTTCTGCTTCTCCCTATACTCACTACCTTCTGCTTCTCCCTATACTCCCTACCTTCTGCTCTCCCTATACTCCCTACCTTCTGCTTCTCCCTATACTCCCTACCTTCTGCTTCTCCCTATACTCACTACCTTCTGCTTCTCCCTATACTCCCTACCTTCTGCTCTCCCTATACTCCCTACCTTCTGCTTCTCCCTATACTCCCTACCTTCTGCTTCTCCCTATACTCCCTACCTTCTGCTTCTCCCTATACTCCCTACCTTCTGCTTCTCCCTATACTCCCTACCTTCTGCTTCTCCCTATACTGCCTACCTTCTGCTTCTCCCTATACTCCCCACCTTCTGCTTCTCTCTATACTGCCTACCTTCTGCTTCTCCCTATACTCACTACCTTCTGCTTCTCCCTATACTCCCTACCTTCTGCTTCTCCCTATACTCACTACCTTCTGCTTCTCCCTATACTCCCTACGTTCTGCTTCTTCCTATACTCCCTACCTTCTGCTCTCCCTATACTCACAACCTTCTGCTTCTCCCTATACTCACTACCTTCTGCTTCTCCCTATACTCCCTACCTTCTGCTCTCCCTATACTCCCTACCTTCTGCTTCTCCCTATACTCACTACCTTCTGCTTCTCCCTATACTCCCTACCTTCTGCTCTCCCTATACTCCCTACCTTCTGCTCTCCCTATACTCCCTACCTTCTGCTTCTCCCTATACTCCCTACCTTCTGCTTCTCCCTATAATCACTACCTTCTGCTTCTCCCTATACTCACTACCATCTGCTTCTCCCTATAGTGCCTACCTTCTGCTTCTCCCTATACTCACAACCTTCTGCTTCTCCCTATACTCCCTACCTTCTGCTTCTCCCTATACTCACTACCTTCTGCTTCTCCCTATACTCACTACCTTCTGCTTCTCCCTATACTCCCTACCTTCTGCTTCTCCCTATACTCGCTACCTTCTGCTTCTCCCTATACTGCCTACCTTCTGCTTCTCCCTATACTCCCCACCTTCTGCTTCTCCCTATACTCCCTACCTTCTGCTTCTCCCTATACTCCCTATCTTCTGCTTCTCCCTATACTCCCTACCTTCTGCTTCTCCCTATACTCCCAACCTTCTGCTCTCCCTATACTCCCTACCTTCTGCTCTCCCTATACTCCCTACCTTCTGCTTCTCCCTATACTCACTACCTTCTGCTTCTCCCTATACTCCCTACCTTCTGCTTCTCCCTATACTCACTACCTTCTGCTCTCCCTATACTCCCTACCTTCTGCTTCTCCCTATACTCCCTACCTTCTGCTTCTCCCTATACTGCCTACCTTCTGCTTCTCCCTATACTCACTACCTTCTGCTTCTCCCTATACTCACTACCTTCTGCTTCTCCCTATACTCACTACCTTCTGCTTCTCCCTATACTCACTACCTTCTGCTTCTCCCTATACTCACTACCTTCTGCTTCTCCCTATACTCCCTACCTTCTGCTTCTCCCTATACTCCCTACCTTCTGCTTCTCCCTATACTGCCTACCTTCTGCTTCTCCCTATACTCCCTACCTTCTGCTTCTCCCTATACTCCCTACCTTCTGCTCTCCCTATACTCCCTACCTTCTGCTTCTCCCTATACTCCCTACCTTCTGCTCTCCCTATACTCCCTACCTTCTGCTTCTCCCTATACTCACTACCTTCTGCTCTCCCTATACTCCCTACCTTCTGCTTCTCCCTATACTGCCTACCTTCTGCTTCTCCCTATACTGCCTACCTTCTGCTTCTCCCTATACTCCCTACCTTCTGCTTCTCCCTATACTCACTACCTTCTGCTTCTCCCTATACTCACTACCTTCTGCTTCTCCCTATACTCACTACCTTCTGCTTCTCCCTATACTCACTACCTTCTGCTTCTCCCTATACTGCCTACCTTCTGCTTCTCCCTATACTGCCTACCTTCTGCTTCTCCCTATACTCCCTACCTTCTGCTCTCCCTATACTCCCTACCTTCTGCTTCTCCCTATACTCACTACCTTCTGCTCTCCCTATACTCCCTACCTTCTGCTTCTCCCTATACTCCCTACCTTCTGCTTCTCCCTATACTCACTACCTTCTGCTCTCCCTATACTCCCTACCTTCTGCTTCTCCCTATACTCCCTACCTTCTGCTTCTCCCTATACTCCCTACCTTCTGCTTCTCCCTATACTCCCTAACTTCTGCTTCTCCCTATACTCCCTACCTTCTGCTTCTCCCTATACTGCCTACCTTCTGCTCTCCCTATACTCCCTACCTTCTGCTTCTCCCTATACTCCCTACCTTCTGCTTCTCCCTATACTGCCTACCTTCTGCTTCTCCCTATACTCCCTACCTTCTGCTTCTCCCTATACTCACTACCTTCTGCTTCTCCCTATACTCCCTACCTTCTGCTTCTCCCTATACTCACTACCTTCTGCTTCTCCCTATACTCACTACCTTCTGCTTCTCCCTATACTCCCTACCTTCTGCTTCTCCCTATACTCCCTACCTTCTGCTTCTCCCTATACTCCCTACCTTCTGCTCTCCCTATACTCCCTACCTTCTGCTTCTCCCTATACTCCCTACCTTCTGCTTCTCCCTACACTGCCTACCTTCTGCTTCTCCCTATACTCCCTACCTTCTGCTTCTCCCTATACTCACTACCTTCTGCTTCTCCCTATACTCACTACCTTCTGCTTCTCCCTATACTCACTACCTTCTGCTTCTCCCTATACTCACTACCTTCTGCTCTCCCTATACTCACTACCTTCTGCTTCTCCCTATACTCACTACCTTCTGCTTCTCCCTATACTCCCTACCTTCTGCTCTCCCTATACTCCCTACTTTCTGCTCTCCCTATACTCCCTACCTTCTGCTTCTCCCTATACTCACTACCTTCTGCTTCTCCCTATACTCACTACCTTCTGCTTCTCCCTATACTCCCTACCTTCTGCTTCTCCCTATACTCCCTACCTTCTGCTCTCCCTATACTCCCTACCTTCTGCTTCTCCCTATACTCACTACCTTCTGCTTCTCCCTATACTCACTACCTTCTGCTTCTCCCTATACTCACTACCTTCTGCTTCTCCCTATACTCCCTACCTTCTGCTTCTCCCTATACTCCCTACCTTCTGCTCTCCCTATACTCCCTACCTTCTGCTTCTCCCTATACTCACTACCTTCTGCTCTCCCTATACTCCCTACCTTCTGCTTCTCCCTATACTCCCTACCTTCTGCTTCTCCCTATACTGCCTACCTTCTGCTTCTCCCTATACTCCCTACCTTCTGCTTCTCCCTATACTCCCTACCTTCTGCTTCTCCCTATACTCCCTACCTTCTGCTCTCCCTATACTCCCTACCTTCTGCTTCTCCCTATACTCACTACCTTCTGCTCTCCCTATACTCCCTACCTTCTGCTTCTCCCTATACTCCCTACCTTCTGCTTCTCCCTATACTGCCTACCTTCTGCTTCTCCCTATACTCCCTACCTTCTGCTTCTCCCTATACTCACTACCTTCTGCTTCTCCCTATACTCACTACCTTCTGCTTCTCCCTATACTCACTACCTTCTGCTTCTCCCTATACTCACTACCTTCTGCTTCTCCCTATACTCACTACCTTCTGCTTCTCCCTATACTCACTACCTTCTGCTTCTCCCTATACTCACTACCTTCTGCTTCTCCCTATACTGCCTACCTTCTGCTTCTCCCTATACTCCCTACCTTCTGCTCTCCCTATACTCCCTACCTTCTGCTTCTCCCTATACTGCCTACCTTCTGCTTCTCCCTATACTCCCTACCTTCTGCTCTCCCTATACTCCCTACCTTCTGCTCTCCCTATACTCCCTACCTTCTGCTTCTCCCTATACTCCCTACCTTCTGCTTCTCCCTATACTGCCTACCTTCTGCTTCTCCCTATACTCACTACCTTCTGCTCTCCCTATACTCACTACCTTCTGCTTCTCCCTATACTCCCTACCTTCTGCTTCTCCCTATACTACCTACCTTCTGCTTCTCCCTATACTCACTACCTTCTGCTCTCCCTATACTCACTACCTTCTGCTTCTCCCTATACTCCCTACCTTCTGCTTCTCCCTATACTCCCTACCTTCTGCTTCTCCCTATACTCCCTAACTTCTGCTTCTCCCTATACTGCCTACCTTCTGCTCTCCCTATACTCCCTACCTTCTGCTTCTCCCTATACTCCCTACCTTCTGCTTCTCCCTATACTGCCTACCTTCTGCTTCTCCCTATACTCCCTACCTTCTGCTTCTCCCTATACTCCCTACCTTCTGCTTCTCCCTATACTCACTACCTTCTGCTTCTCCCTATACTCCCTACCTTCTGCTTCTCCCTATACTCCCTACCTTCTGCTTCTCCCTATACTCACTACCTTCTGCTTCTCCCTATACTCCCTACCTTCTGCTTCTCCCTATACTCCCTACCTTCTGCTTCTCCCTATACTCCCTACCTTCTGCTTCTCCCTATACTCACTACCTTCTGCTTCTCCCTATACTCCCTACCTTCTGCTTCTCCCTATACTCCCTACCTTCTGCTTCTCCCTATACTGCCTACCTTCTGCTTCTCCCTATACTGCCTACCTTCTGCTTCTCCCTATACTCCCTACCTTCTGCTTCTCCCTATACTCACTACCTTCTGCTTCTCCCTATACTGCCTACCTTCTGCTTCTCCCTATACTCCCTACCTTCTGCTTCTCCCTATACTCACTACCTTCTGCTCTCCCTATACTGCCTACCTTCTGCTTCTCCCTATACTCCCTACCTTCTGCTTCTCCCTATACTCACTACCTTCTGCTTCTCCCTATACTGCCTACCTTCTGCTTCTCCCTATACTCCCTACCTTCTGCTTCTCCCTATACTCACTACCTTCCATAGTATTTTTTTCTTGCAAGAACTACATCAACACCATATACTTCCCACTTCCTGCCTAATTATATTCTAGGAACAGTAGTTTCTGTTAGCACTTGGAGAGAGAGAGAGGTGATAATGGGAAAGAGGAGGGAGACAAAAGTATTCTAGCTTTCTCCAAAAGCATCACTGATCTTACAGAAAAGGGCAACAGTTTTCTGACTGGTTTGTCCTCATGGGTTCTCAAAATAGGCAGGAGGTAGGGGTGGGTGTTCTTTGTTTCTGTGAAGAATTACAGGGTGTTGACTGCATTTTTAAATCCAGTTTTACAGACTTTATAGTCAGTAAGATATCTTCAGATTTGGGTAGTTTATTCTTTTTTTCTATCTATCTATCTATCTATCTATCTATCTATCTATCTATCTATCATCTATCTTTCTATCAACATTTCTACTTGTTTGGTTAGTTGGAAAATTCTATTAGATCTTCCAGCCAGACATCATAATTTTACTTGGAAATCATTCCCTTCATTGCCTCTATGTCCCCCTTTGAATGTTGTTTTTGTCATCCTCAGTTTATCGGAGTTTGGGACAGACTATATTTGGAGTCTGAGAGAGGAAGTTTTAAGCAACTTCCATTGATTAAACATAATCACAGGTTTCAAAGTGATTAAAAGACACGTTAAAAGAAAAGATTAACACTAAATAAAGTCTTTACTCTGAAATTCTGTGAAAGAACACTGCAGAGGGGAGGACTTTTGGGTGAAAGCATAATCAACTGACAGATATACTTTGTGACCATCACAAATCTCTTATCCATGTATTTATTTTTTGCTAAACAACACTCCCACATTTCTTTATTCAGGGAATAATTTTAAATGTATTTCCCACACAAGAGGATTTTCCATAATTGATTTACCATAAATACTGAAATGGAATTATATTTTATGGATACTTCCTGCTCTTCATTTTACTACAAGCTGCATTAATTCAACAGAAGCTGTACTAAGCTAGCACATTATTTCAATTTAAATATAGCATGAGATTGCAGTCCATAAAATATTTCAGGAGCACCCTTCAGTACTTTTTTGTTGTTTTTATGTTCTTTTAAATATGGTGGGTTCTTGTCCTTTCATGAGTGAAGTCAAAGAGATGCTGTGAGATTTATCAAATTAAGTGAAATGCATTCTGCTGTTAGTGTCATATATCACAGAGCTGACAGACATGTGGAGAACAGGGAAAGTTCTTGAGTGAAATTTTAAAGCAGGTATTCTAGAATAAAATTTCAAAATTTGAGTTAGAATTCACCTATTTTAGATATGCATAGCCAGCACATTTTATATTAAAAACGTGAATTTTAAAATCTACATTTTACTCTCAGAGTATTTGTTATTTCATGCCGGTTTTTACAAGTTACAGGATAAGGAAGATGGATGATGCTGGCATTTTACTTTTTTAAGCACTTAATTTGGAGTCTAGCTTTAGCTTTATTTATCAGTTGTCCAGTGGCTTCTGCAAAAACATTTTAAATTCAGAATCTCTTTCTCTGTCAGTGACCATTGAGAAGCTGTGCATGAAAGTAAACATAGACTGGACTCTGAGAAGAATAATGTTACCACCTCTTTATGCAGTAGAGTTTTCTAAATTAAGTTCATTGCATGGATAATTTCCTATAACCACAGGGGGCTGGAGCTGGCTGGTTGACTAGAAGAAAATTAATGAGAATCAGAGAGGCCTGAACAAAGAGGGAATGAATGAGTACACCAATGCCTAACGAAAAGGAAACAGACTAATGTCCAGATGAAAGGAGGTGATCAGGAGTTTACCCACTCAGGACTAAATAATTAATCTGGAGGTGATTCCTTGGCCATCAGTGAGAAATCCAGACTGCAAGCTGATGGGCCTTGTGCTGGTGACCATGAAGTGCCCCTGGTGGTTTTGCTTGAATGATGTCCACCCTCCTAGGATTGTTAATGGTGTGTTCAGTTTCAATTTAAAACATTTCTGTTGGGCCTTTGAATTATTGATCAGGAGGTGATGAGGAATGAGTCTACAACAATGTGTGAAGCTACTTGTTAAGTCAGAGCCTGGAAAGTCTTATTTGAGGCACCCCCACCCCCGCCCCTGCTGCCCCTTGCTTTATAATATACAATTTTTGTTGGGAGAAAAATATGCTCAATGGAAAGACTAAGAAAACGGCACAGTTTAAATCCAAGGAGTTAGTGAAACTCTTACTGGGCCATCAGCTATAAAAAGTAGAAATATTTCCCCATGTAGCAAAAAGCAAAACTTCTGCTTCAGCATATCATCATGAGGTATAAAATTCAGAACTTGTGTTTTCTATGAGAAGAGATCTGTAGATGTGCCACAGTGATAGAAAATTCTGTCTAGAAGCAATACGCTGATTTTTGGCATACATCTTTTTAAATTGGAAGGTTTAGAATTGCATAAACAGATTTTGAGCGCTTCCTTCCCTGTCTAGGTGTGGCACTGGTCTAAAATGAAGCAGGATGTGGGATGGGTGCTGGCTAGAGGAGCAGTTATCTGCAGAGGGAAGGTGAAATGTCTGCATTTGGTGCACAGATACAGCACCAACAGCTTTTGCAGCTCCATGCAAAGAGAAAAATACACACCTGACTGTTTAACCAGCACGTTTATTTTTAAACTGTAGAGTTGAACTGTCATTGACTATTCATACATTCATACATATAACATGATAAAAACATAATGCATGTATTGCTAAAAGTCTGGTACAAAATTGATACAGAAATAAATACACTTCATCACTTGTGAATTTCTGTCTCCCTGTCCCTTCAAGCTCCTGCCTGGCTCTCACGTTTGCTCAGTTCACAGAATCATATACCCCAAACAATAAACTTCATTCCTCTCTGGATCACACATTAGCACAATAGGCATTTTAAAAATTGTCAATAAATAGGCCACCATGAGGATGCTAGTCAATTTGCTGGTGGACTTATCAGGGAAGGCTAGAGTAGAATACTTTGTTTTGTTTGGGCATGGGAGGAGGAGGAATAGCAAAGTGTAAGGACAAAGGTGAAGGAGGTCATAACCCTACAGAGGTTCAGTGTGGGTACTTTCCTGCAGTAATAGAGGACTATGTGTCAATGCACATTAATATTTTATGTGCCTCATCGTATTATCCTTTATGTGCACTTTCACAACATTGTGAAGCAGCAAGGTTGCTTTAGACAAGGATTTATATGACCAAGTGCAGCGGCTTTTACTTGGCAAAATTAGCACACATCCTGTCCTTACAACGTCAAAAGGGATGCTTCTGTTTATATTGAATAAACAGGCAGAGGATGGGCCCAGGCTTCTGTAAAAACACTATTATCTTGAGTGCATAAACAAGACTGACAAAATAGTTTTTCTTAAATGGCACACTGATGCGTTTTGTATTCTGCTCCTTGGAAACAAAGACTCAGTTTCTGTCATTATAAAAGACCCTTGAAACAGATCTGGAAGTGAAAGCTTATGCATTGTGGGACAGACTGATGAAGAAAACTGAAGAAAATGCTTAGATCTACAAAGGCTTCTGCTCATTTTTATTTTCTTTTTCTGAAAATTGAATACAAGCACTGGGAAGCATTATTTGCTCACACAATGCCTGACCACATGTGCAGACCATTAAAAGGGCGTAGCTCCCCTGCCATTTTGATGCAGTCCAAAATAAAAATATAAATGCCAATGGAACAGTTTCTCCATATGCTCCAGCTGTCCCTTGAATCATTAATTTTCTTCTCAAGTACAATAATTCACCCATGACAATAATCTAAATACAATTTTTGTAGAGGCCAAAAAGAACCCATGCTTAGAGGGAGGGCAGTCCATGACAAGGTGGAAAATAGAGAAATTAGTGCATTTATCTTGTGGAAAGAAAAGGATTTGAAATGATACAGACATGCAATCTTAATTTTGCAAAATTTGAGGAAGATATCCAGGTCAATATCTCATTTTGATTATTTTTTTTTCATAAAGACTGCTCATAAATCAAAGTTCTACTGCATTGCTCACTCACCCACTCACTCTAAAAGCATACATTCAGTGCTTACTACGTGTTGCAAATTATAAATGACAAAGGAGTGGTATATGTTTAGATAAAATATAGCAAGGAGGAGTGCTGTCCTTGAGGATATTATCACATAATATGGTTGTAAAATAAGATGCACATATAGAATTATAGAGTACAAGGGAGAAAGGAATAAGTTAAAAGAGAAAAATGATGTTGAATGTGGCAGGCAGTATCTAAGAGAATCTGGATGACCCCTTGTTTCCTGGTGCTCATGCTCTTGTGTAATCCTCTCATCTAGAGAGTGAGCTGCATGTAGTCACTGTCTTCTACTATAGCCAAAATGTTTCATGGTTATGTGATCTCTCCCACACCAGGCTCTGCTATAGGCCTGGGAATGAAAATCTTAATGATTTTATATTTACATTTTTGTAAGTCAAGCCAAACAGTGGATCATCAGTATGAACAGGGGATGTGCTCAGTGAATGCATCTGTCTCCTTTCTTTGCCACTATTGGCATGCAGTATTTTCAATGCCTCTCAGACACACAATTCCTGGGGTTCCCTCAATCATGGAAGTTCAGTGAGATTCAGAATAACTAAGTGGCTACTTCTATAGTTGATCAGGTAGGGCACTGACAGTTTCAAGGTGAACTTTCTGTTCTTGTTTAGAATCCAGAAGCTAGCAATCTAAGAAATGCAAATGACCAAGGATATAATGTGTATTACTATTTCCCCAAATTGGCCAATGACTTATGCTGAAAATTATGGTATAGGAGAAAAAGGAAAGATAAGGCAGACTCATCTGTTACTTACAAGTAAGCTTAATACTAAAGAGGATAAGTAGAATGTATGAGTATCATGAAGTGAAATAAAAACAGTTGAGTTAGTTTTGCATAGTAGTTTCTGCTCTTCTGGTAGGAATGAAATATGTATGCATGTAATAAGCTAAAAATACAGGTTGTATAATTTTTGTGATTTTATTTGAAAATTAAATGCTCTTACATTTGCAATTAAACTTGGCATGAGACAATATAAGATGAAAGGTAAAATTCACTCTAATAATTTTAAATATTAATCTTTCTCTATTCTGAATAACACAGCAAATAAAAGTCATCATAGTAAGTCAAGAAAGGAAACCCAGTGGAAGAAAACAAAAAGACTTCAACAGCACTTCTTTTTTGCTTTTTAAACTAGGGACTTCATATATTCTTTTCCCAGTGGACACCACAAATAGCAGGCCATGATGGTATGCATCAATTTCAAGATTAGGTATAAATAGACTCTGCATTGCATTTCCTTTTCTTCCTTCCTCCCTCCCTTAATTCCCTCCCTCCCATCCTTTCTTCCTATATCTTTTTCTTTTTGTTTCTTCTCTTTCTCTTGCTCCCTCTTTCCTCATTTTATTTCCCTCTTTCTCTCCTTCTAGCCTCCCAGTTCTTTCTCAGGGGTTAGGGGAAAGGAGGAAAACAAACTACCATACTCACATTCTTAATCCACAGAAATTGTAAACATATTTATTGTTTTAAGCTGCTAAATTGTAGAATGATTTGTTATGCACCAGTAGAAAACTAATATATTGGTATTTGGTGCAATGAAAGCTTCCCTTCAAGGACTGAGGAATATTCATGTGACCTAAGTCTTTTGGGACAGTTCTTCAGTGCTAAAGGAAATGACATTACAGATGGAAGATACTGTGTAATCTGGACAAAGGGAACGTTTCTCAAGTTGTTTGTTCATAGAGCCCCTTTAAAAGCTTAAAAGTTATTAAGGGTGCCAAAGAGCTTTTATTTATATACATTGCATCTATCAATATTTTTTATGTGAACAACTGAAATGAAGGCATTTGAAAATCTGTATTTATTAATTCATTTAGAAACAGTATTACACCCACTACATGTTGACATAGATAATATACTTTGCAAAGTGAATATATTTTCTAAAAATAAATTTAACAACAAGATTATCAGTGTGTACATTTTTGAAAATCTCTTTAAAGTTTGGTTTAATAGAAGAAAGTTGATTTCTAATACCACCTTCTGCACTGAATCTGTTGAATAATACATATCGAGTCGACTTTGGAAAACTCCACTGTGCATTTGTGTATGAATGAGAATGAAAAAAGTCCAATAATATCTTGTCCCTTGACTACACATTGAGATCAACTGTTTTAGGGCATGGAGATGAGAGAGTTCAGAGCACATATTTGCTAAAGCATGCTGTAGAAGGAAAAATAAGGTTTATCTCAAAGGCTGGTATATCAAAATCCATAGTGTATTCAGTAGAGGATTTGGCAGATATTATTTGTTGTCCGTTCCAAATCCATGACCACTCCCCTTCTGCCTTTCCAAGAATCCTTGATTATGTTTAGCTACTGAAAGCTCATATGTTGAGGGGATGCATGCTGACTGGTCTTCCCCCCTGCTGTGGTTGTCATAAGCACAAAAAGAGGTCAGCTGTAGTAGGCGGTGACAGCAAAGTTTCCTTCCTGCCTTTGGATGTTGTACTGCTCCTGTTGCTGCCACTTTCCTGTTTCAATGATGAGAAGACCACAGAATCTGAGCTGAGCCAGAGACTGGATATTAATTATCCTCTTAATTAACATGCCCTGGAACTGCCCAGCCACTTCACTGTTTAAGTTATTTTGAGAACCGTTGAAGATATTGGGACTATGAACTGACAAGCCCAACAATGTCTATCATAGTTTGGCTTCAGGGCACTAGAAGAAGGATTATTAAAATAGTCTAGTTAGAGGTTCTGTGAGTCTCAACTACACTGGTGTTAATAGAAATGAAAAGAAGAGATGATAAAGAATTGTGGGATCAAATGTATTGAGCCTGGCAGCTGAGTAGAGGGATGGGCTGTGGATGTGTGTAGACAGAAAATGGAAATCCAGCATCAGCCATACCATGGTTCATTGCCTGCGTGAGAGATTAAAAGAACAGCAGAAACACTGCAAATGTAATAGGTTGGGGGGATAATGGATTAAATTTGAATATAATGGAGGATATGCTTAATATATATGGCATATGGTTGTTACTCAATATATGTTTCTCATGATATAGGACAGAATTATGCTGACGTCAATAGGGGTTGGTTTCTGATATCCACTGCATTTTTATGAAAATGTAGTCTTCTTAAGAAAGCCTTCCTTGGTGTTCCTTAAAATTGGAATATTCATGATCCACCTCTTTAACATTCTTATCTAATTCATCTAATAAATCTTCTGTCATTTCTATATATTCTTTATTTTTACCTGAATACTTATTTTTATTAAATATTTATCTATTAAAACACTTATTTCAATTAAAATACATGTTTTTAATAGAAAGTAAGCTCGATAACAATGGGACTTCATCTCTCTTTTTGCTTACTTCTTCAACAACAGTGCCTGGGACAATGCCTGACCCTTAGGAGACATTAAGTGAATATGTGTCCAGTGAATGGAAGGGTACTCAGCATGAGGTGGGGTTGCAAAAATATTTGTTCATCATATGCCTAAAGGTGAAAACTAAAGCTTCAGTTCTAGGTAAACGCACTGTAGTTAAATGCTGAATGTACAAAGACAACATCTGGGAATTCATTGAGTACCAGGGATTGTCCTAAACATTTTAGACACATTCTAGCATTTGATCCTTAGAAAAGTCCTGTGGATATGTACTGTTTCCTCTCCCATTTTTCCAGGTAGAAAAGCTTAGGTTTAGAGAATTTAGGTCACAAAGCTGGAGAGGGAGATGGGTCTTTACGTAAAACACTAGAATCAGCTCTGTCTAGAATCACTGATGGAGATTTTATCTAATGGATGCAACTTTAAACTGTGTTCAGCTATGATACATATTTCCAGGAAAATGACTCAAAGTCTTTCTTGCTTTCTGGATTTGTAAGTGGTAAAAGTGAAGACCTCTTAATCTTTCCAAGGAAAAAAATCCTGGCCTTGAAATGAGAAGATTATTTGAATAATATACATACTTTAGACACTTTTAATGATTGACTAAGAAAGAAGTAAAAGGTAGATAGAGCAACAGAAACTTTAGCAGTTAAAAATATAATTGCTTGCTCTATTCACCCTACCTGGAACTACAGTGTGAAGGGACCTGGAGACCTTATAAGGCATTGGACACAAGCAGAGTAGGGGAAATTATACTACTCCTCTTGAAATCATATAGTGGCTGTACTTGAAGGATACATGACTTAGAAGGTGAGTCATGAAATCTTTCTTAATGCTTCAGAGGTGCTCTTCACAAAGAAATGACCACATTATTTGCTTTACTTAAAACAGATTTGTATTAAGGATGGTTTTCCTCCTTCTAGGAAAAAAGCAGGCTATTAGTACAGATAAGGATTCTTTTGGCTTCGCAACACAGTTTTACATTTCACTCATGGACATGAGATTGAAAAACAAGATGAAAATGATTCTTTTACTGGGCATTCAATTAAAAAATGTCATGACTTCGCCATTAGTTTGTGTAAATCCTAGAAATGAGTTTCAGTGAAGTGTGTTATTATATTGAGAAAAAGACAGAAGTATGTAACCTTGGGCAGATCATTTAACTTCTCTCTGCTTTACATTTACAAGCAGTAATACAAAAAGACAGAATTAAATAATCTCCACGCCCTTCCAGCCAGACTTAACAGGTGGCCATCATTCGGGAGGCAATTCAGTGAGGGAGTGAGAACCTTGGACTCTGTCACCAGGCTCCTGCCTTCAGACCCTGGCCCCCTCCACTCATGAGCCAAATGACATGGCATGAGTCCCCTCATGGCCCTTTCAGCCTTAGTTTTCTCATCACTAAAAGATAGTGATATTGTAGGGTCCTTTTGAGTAGTAAACAAAATCACCTTTCTCATGTGAAAAAATTGCTATTTATAGGTTATTTTCTCAACCACCAACAAACTAACTTTCCTGAGAGTTGAGGATGGAATAATTTTCTTATTTTAAACACTATCTAACATCTATATTACTATTTGATGTACAAAAGAATAAGTGCAAGCATTAATTTTGTTTTTATAATCCCAGTTGGATTGTTTTCATGCCTCCTCACTCCCAGCCCCCATGAAATAAGTGGTAATATTCAAGAAAAATTAGTTTCTGTGATGAGCTAGGACACCATCATATAGCTCAGCAATGGTGAGAAAAGAAATAACGATCCTTCAAATCATGGTCTGAACAATAAATGATTAAGATTTAGAAAAAGGGGCCAAAGAGGTAGCTCAGTGCCAGAGCACTGTTTTGATGCTTGTGAGGACCTGGGTTTAAACCCCAGTAGGCTGCCCTTCCAAAAACATATATAAGCAAAGAGAAACACATTTGAGATATAACTTCTTAAATAAATTTTTTAAAACTGAGATTAATAATAATACATTTTATGTGTCTTCCTAAAAAAGCCTCAAATAATAATTGTTTAAATGTTCCTAGAATGAAAACCTTGTGACTCAGGAAGATTGCAAAACTTACAGGTATATTAGAGTATGTTGCAACACTGATATTCAAGGCTTAAATGACAACTGCTTTTAACATAAGAGCCTTTGTTCAGGTTTTACAGTCTGTTTTCCCTCAAGACACCAAACCTGCCTTGTTAGGTAAATCTATCCACACATTCATCTAACCCTCTGTCATCCATCCATCCATCCATCTATCCATCTGTCCATCCACCCATCCATCCACCCATACAAGTTTCTCTTTTCCTATTAAATTTGGCCAGCAGGACTTGAGGTCTTGGTTCATGGCCAATGAATAAGGTGAGGCAGATTTATCAGATTTAGACTGACATAATGTGACCACCATACTCCTGGGATTTAGATATACCTCAATCACAAACGGAGCATCTACCCCAGTAAGGTATTTTTGTTAGGCAGCAAGAATTCTCTCCTTATGAAAATAAATTCCTAAGAGAATTAGTTTAACTAGTTTAGTTTATACATCTTCTTTTAAAAAGGAAAAATAAAATGGGAACATGTTTTTTTTTTGAGTTTTGCATATAAATAAAATTGATGAGCATGCTTTCTATTTAGAGTTCACAATAAACTTGAAATTACATTTAAAATATTAAAACAATTATCTTAAATAGGGATTTAAGTATAACTCCTCAAATTTAAAATGAGGTTTCTATAAGTAGTCAAAGATTGAGCTAAAAAAAGATCCTCATTTCCTTTCTCTTTGACCTTCCTCATCACCCCTCCATGGGGGAAAAGACCACTAATATGTTGCACATTGTGGGAAGAAAATGGATTTACCTCTTTTTGTTCTCCTTCTTTTCAATAATCTCTCCATTGGTAGGCCCCATATGGAAAACCAATTTCTACTTTATTCTCGTAAGCTTGGTTTTATCTTCCTAAATATATCCTTCTTGTCAGAACCCAATCAAGCATTTTGCTCTCTCCTGTTTATAAACTGTTGTCCTACTTTTTGGCTGTGATATTTCTGGCTCTTTGTTCTCTTTTATCATGGGCACTGTGGCACTGGAGATCTGGAAGCACCACTAACTGTCCTCTCAACTTTTTGTTCTTTAGGCAAGCCAACCTAGTTTGTGTTAGTTATATGGAGGGGAGGTGGAGAGTGACATACCAGCCCATCTGAGGGGCTCATCAGCCTTCCTGGAGGAAATGGCCTGTCTACTTTTCCCTAGGTAGAGATGGATAGGTTAACACACATGCAGTGACACTTTCAGAGCCACTCCTCTGTAAGGCCTTTGGGGATAAGTGTGTTGGAAGGTTGGTCAGTATCACTTCCCAACTTTATTTCTCTTCCTTCTTCAGAGAGCTCCAATTTCTCCCCTGCTTCCTGTCTCAGGAGTGAATCTTACTACACATCTATCCTTCTTTACTAACCACTAATGCTAACTTCATCAGTCAAGGTAAGAGGTTAGCTGCAGTAACAAACATCATCTAATCTCCGTGGCTTAACATAGCAGAGATCCATGTTTTGATCATGCTATGTGTCACCTAGAGATTCAGGATAATGAAGCAGCCACCTGTTTGAACATGGATCGTTACTACATTGGAAAAAGAAAAGAACTCTGCCAAGTGTTGTATGGGAAATCAAACATTCAGACAAAGGTCCCAGTCTTGATCTAGGCAACTGAATATCCTCACCCTTGTGAAGGCAGACAGTAGAATCCGATAACAGAGCCCTATTTCTCCTACTATGCAAGTAGGGAATCAGAAGGCAGTATTATTTTTTGAAATAAACAAATGGAAGATACCACCTCCCTAGTTTTTTCCTTCTGTTTTATTTCTAATTTCTGGACAAAATTAATATATTCTGATATCTATTTCCCTTTACTTACTTGTTATTTATTTATACTATTCCATTGTTTTCTGTAAATATTTTGTGTCATTTTACCCAGCACTTTAGTTTTTTGCTACCTCAGTCTATTCTCATTCCTCAGTCCCAAATCCATTTTCTTTATGAGATTTCTCTGAACTCCTCAGTCCTTTCTATCTGTATCACACAACTTAACCTTTAATTATTTGCCTACTGGGCACGTCATTTGGTTCTGCCTTTCATCAGTTGACTCGGAACATATTCTCTTACCAAATTCCTCTTCTACTCCAAATTGACTCTCCCTCCTGATCCTTTATTTCTAAAGATATTCCATTATTCTTCTCAGTGCTCAGCCACAGTCTTCACTTCTCTTTGACTAACTCTCTAATCTCCCACTTGTCATAACTGTGCAGATAAAAAACTCTTCCCCATGAAACCAATGTGCTAGTGGGAATCAAATGACTCAGTGAAAGGAAAAGCATGTTGTAGATTCTAAATACAAGGGTCCACTGCCCTGCCTTCTCTGACCATTTCCAGTCTTTCTTTTATTTATTCATCATTCATTTATTCATGCACTTACTCAGGACCTAAGTGCTTTCTTGGAACTAGGCTTGTTACTGAGAAAGCCACAAATTAAATATAAGTCTCTGCTCTTCAGGAGGTTACATGCCAGGGAAGGAGATCACATATCTACACTTCAAGGTAACTAAATATTGATATGGTCAAATCAAGGGAAAATGTTCTGGGGCATGAGAGAAGAGGGTGGTGGTATGTTTTGGAGCATTCTGGAAATGCATCAGCAGGAAGTGAGAGTGGGGACAAATCATATCACTTTCAGAATAAAATGTCTGGAGGTCTTTCAGGATATTTAAAATTAAACTGACTCATTAAGCCCTGCTAGAACCTTCATGATCAGAACCCTTTTAAACTTCATCTTAAAGCCTCCAGTCTGATTTTTTTAGGCTGCAGACACACTGAACTTCCATCAGCAACTTCAACACACCATGCTCACACCCACACTTTTGCCTTTGGAACGGAGGTCCTCTTTGTTCATAATTACCGTTTCTACACATCTTTGCATGATGACTGTCTATTCCTCAGAGAGACACTCCCTATATGCCCAATCTTGCACAGCATTCTCCTTTCCCTGGACCCAGTTTTTCAGAACTCTGTTTTTCTTCATTTTAAAACACTCATTATCTGAAAACATCTTGTTTATTTCCTTATTGCCTATACCTTGTCTCTCCCTTTCTCAGGATGTAAACTCTTTAACCGCGTATTTCACCCTGTATTTCTGGGGTTCAGACAGAGCATAACCCACCATTTGTATAAATATATGTCTCCCAATACCATAGAACTTCACTAGTTCCAATCTCTTTCAAAGATGACTTACCAAAGCTCATTTCTGGGTTCTTTCTCTTTAATGACACTTTTTTTTTTTTTTTTTTTTTTTGGTATAGTGAATGTAATGGCCAGTGGAATGTGGGTGGAATCACCAAATGTCATTGCTAAGACTAGATGATAAAAACACCCATGTAGGAACTTTTTTTTTCTCATTTGCTTTCTATGAAATTAATGAACAGAACCCTGACAATTAAGAAAAGACAAACTCATGATATGAAAAGTGCTTAGACTTCTGAAACTCCACGTATAGGGATGGCTGATTAGGTACATCTGCCCTGAATTGAAATAGAAGTAATAAATAGGTATATGTGTGTGTGTGTGTGTGTGTGTGTGTGTGTGTGTGTGTGTGTGTATACATGTGTGTGTTATACTTCTGAGAATCTGTATTTATCTATTAAAGCATTTAGTTTTATTTATCCTAACTAATAAACTTGAAAACTCTCATTATGTAATTATGAGTATTTTTCTAACCTTTCAGGTCCTATACACATTCTCAGCCATAAACTTTCCCCTAAAAGAAAATTTCACTGTCTCTATTTCACCCTGACATCTACCTTCTAGAATTATGCAATGAACAGGATGATGATCCTGGAAATGGCAAAAGTTTAGGCAGAACTCAAGATCTATGCCAACCAAGCATTATATAATAGCATTTTATTTACCTTTCAATCTTGGTTTCAGGCTTTACACAAATGCAATAAAATAATACCTAAGTCACCATTCTTTTTTGAAAAAATTAAATAAGATGGTACACCTGACTTCTCATGGGATAATTAATATATTTCTTTGTTTCTCCCAATAAATGTTTGTTTTTCCTCTTTCCTATAAAACTCCAAGTACTTATCATAAAAAATTGACTAGATCAAAATTTTCTTGTTTTGTACAACTTACATAACAACCACATCTTTTATTATTAGTTAATAGTAAAATAAAATATTCGGAAAGAATATAATGTAAGGAAATGACACTTTATGGCACAAACCAAATCATCTATTTTCTAAGTCATTCATAAATAGTTTGGAATAAACCAGAAAATACTTAAGGAAACACTATTCAAATACCATATTCCACAGTCTGCTACATAAACAAATTATTTATCCCCTAACAACTACTTAGTGTGTTCTCTCCACATGGGAAATATACTTCTTTTTGTCCTTTTTAAGAGTAACTTTTAATGTTATTTTTTATTAGTTCTTTTAAGTTATACATGACAGTAGAGTCCATTTTGATATAAATATACAAGCATGGAATATAGCTTATTTGAATTGGGAATATATTTCTAAAGACTCATATTAGATAATCAGATGTTCTGCCTAATCTCTGGCTGAGATAACTGAAAATAAATAGGTGACCAAGGGATACCCTAGCCATTCATTACTCCTATTTTAAGCCTGTATTAAGTCAGCTAAGCATAACAATGGTATCTCTGTATATCAGTACTCAGGTCTTAAAGAGTCACTTCTACAGAGTTAGGATTTACAACTTTAGAACTTCATCATTAATACATTATATTAAGTTCCAATATGAATAATTTTATAGTAACCAATAATGGTATCTTTCATTCCATTCAAAATTTTACTAAAAGCACAGAATGTAGATTGTTGTGTAATTCAGAAGTGGTAAGAATATCTCTTGATAAATCATTTGTCTTTTCTAATCACACTACAAGTTATTTTTTTCTTTTTTGCCTTAAATTCAGGACACGCAGAGATAAGTTTTTAATTAATCATAACAGCTTCTCTTAGTCTTGGTTTTTCTTTAAAAATATTTTTTTCTCCTATCTTTCATCTTCTTCCTTCTAAACATTGTTTTATTATTTAACTCTTGAATTTTCTTTTTATTTAAAGAAGAAACTGTGGAAGCTACCTAGATGCTCTTCGATAGATGAATGGATAAAGAAACTGTGGTATATATATACAATGGAATATTACTCAGTATTAAAAGAGAATAAAATTATGGCATTGGCAGGTAAACAGAGGAGTTGGAGATTATCATGCTAAGTGAAGTAAGCCAATCTAAAAAAAACAAAGGCTGAATGTTCTCTCTGATAAGTGGATGCTGATCCATAATGGGAACAGAATGGAAAAAAGGAGGAGCTTTGATGGGGCAAAATGAAAGCAAATGTGGGTAAAGGGGATGGGGGCAGGAAAGATGGTGGAATGAGATGGAAATCATCATCCTATGTACCTGTATGACTGTGCATATGTTGCAATGCTACATTGTGTAAAATCAGAGAAATTAAAATGTGTTGCAATTGTGTGCAATGAATCAAAATGCATTCTGCTGTCTTATATACCTAATTAAAATAAATTAATTAATTAAGAAAAAGAGTTTCATTCTATATTAACCTGTAGCCACACCTGCTTCAAATTATTTGAGAAGCTTTCTATTTTCTATGCTTTCTAAAGAGATGACTAGCTGATATAGTAAAAAATACAAAGAGGGAAGTGCTGTTTTGGGGACACAATAGATCATCTTTTCTAACTTTAAAGTAACTTGGTAAAAATTTCAGGTCAGCAAGGCAAGAGGAACAATGCTACTGGGACCTCTGGGGTCTGTGTAGCAGTGCTTTCTAACTCACAGTAGTCTGCTCCTATTGTAGAAATGTGAGAGTTCAAAGGAGTCCTGTATGAAAATACACAGCTCAACACTCTCACTTCCTTCATTTTACCTATGAGAAAATGGAGTTCAGTTCTGACATAAGGATGAACATATAGATCACTGGGATAGAATGAGAACAATTAACAAGCAAGGAAATACACCCTTGCTAACAGTGTTCATTGAGTTCAACAAGGGGGGCCAAAAAATTCATTGAGGAAAGAATAACTGTATAGCTATATGTGAAAAATGAATTTGGAGTCCTTCATTACTCCAAAAACAAATATTAAGTTAAAATAGATCAAAGACCTCAATATAAAGCCAAAACTATAAGCCTCCCCCCTCAAAAAAAATGCAACAGTAAATCTATGTAGCTTCTGGTTAATTAACACTTTCTTAGATATAACAACAAACACAAGTGACAAAAAGAAAACTTAAATTAGAACTCAACAAAACTAAATACTTCATTTTTCTAAAAGATGCTGTCAAATGAATGAAAAGACAACTCCACCACATGGAGAAACTATTTGCAAGCCATCTATATAATAAGGGACTTCTATCTAGAATATATTTATTATAAATCTATTCAACTTAACAAAGAGATAATTCAATGTAAGAATGCACAAGAGATCTGAGTTGATGTTCCCTCAAAAAGATATACATATGGCAAACATACATATAAAGAGACCAACTAGCATTAGCCACTTGTCAGTTGGGAAATATAATCAAAATCACAATCAGATACCACCTGATACCCAGTAGGACTGTAATAAGAATTTATTAAATAAAACAGGTAATAGCAAATATTGGCAGTGAAACAGAGAATCTGAATCTTTATATACTGCTGATGGAAATATAAGTGATGCAGTCTCTTTAGAAAACAAGTCTGATAGTTCCTTAAAAAATTTAAATATGGAGTATACCAGAAAATCTAGGTATATATCCAAGAAAATTAAAACCATATGTCTTCACAAAAATTTGTACACAAATATTCATAACAGCATTATTCATCATAACCAAAAATTGAAAACAAGCAAATGTTAATCAACTGATGAATGGATAACCCAAATATAGTATATTCAAACATTAAAACATTTTATCAATAAAAAGAATAAAGTAAAGATACATGCTCCAGTATGGATGACATTATTCTAAGTGAAAGGAGTCAGTTACAAAGAACCACACACTAAATGATTCTTCTTATATAAAGCATCCAGAAAATACCATTAGATCAGTTGTTATTTATAATGCTGAAGGAAGGAAATTGAGGAAAATGGGGAGGGCCTGTTAAAGGGCTCAGTTTTCTTCTTTTAGTGATAAAAACAGATTTAGTTGATGACTGCATATACTAAAATATGTTGAATTGTATACTTTGGGTAGATAGTGAATTCATTTGCCATGTATCATCTATTTATCTACATCAACATATATATAGAAAATGGAGACCAAGAGAAATGATGTGACTTCACCCAAAGAAGGATGGCAGTTCTCTGAATTCCTGATCCAGTGGTCTTTCAAATGTGTCATATAAGCTTTTCTCTCTTCCTTTAAAATCTCTTTTTAGTAGTTTTAATGAGGCAATAACCTAAATCATGAAAGCCCTTTCTCTTTACTACACATTGATCAATTTTAACCATTCAGAGATTTCATGTATTCATCTGTCTAATGATAATTACCTGCTTTACCTACCTCATAGAGATATCAGAATTCACAGAAGAGGAGAAAGTAATTTGAAAAGTATAAGGTTTTTTAAAATACTTCAAAGTTTTCTTCTGATAGCACCTTTAAGACATGAACACCTTAAAAGGGAACTACTTTCTCCTACATAAGTATAAAAAGATATTTATTATAAGGACTTTGAACTCAGGTATAAAACAAAGAATTTTATGTACCCTAAATATGTAATATCTTTACACAAAAAAGTCATACTATTTATGATAGCTACTTTTATTGTATCATTCTGACAGGCCTATAAGTATCCAGACATTGATCACACGTGATTATGGGTATGTCTGAAAGGATTTTCCTGAATGAGATTAGCACTTGATTTGGAAGACTGAACAAGTATAATGTTCTCCCTAATATGGGTGAGCCTCATCCAATCAGTGGAAGATCTAAATAGGACAGAAAGGTTCAGTAAGACAGAACTCATCCTGTCTAATGGGCCTAATATTAGCTCTTTCCTACCTTCAGAGTTGGACTGAAAAAAATATCTTTTTCTTAGACTAGAGCCTGCCGATATGCAACCTACAAGTACACCATCCACTTTCCTGGGTTGTCACCTTCCTGTCTGCACACCATGGAACTTGTCAGTCTCTATAACCATGTGAGTTGATTCCTTATATTCTCTTATAATCTCTCCTTCTTTTCCCCCCATCTATCTCTGTTTCTTAATCACACTCCAAAACATTTCCTTCTTATATTGTTCCTCTGGAGAACCATAATACAGGTTTTGGTACCAAGAATGGTTCTAGGGAATGAATGTTAAGAGTGATTTTTCTCAATTGGGTTTGGTTTTCCTGGAATAGTTCCCTAGAATCAGTAATAAAGAAAGCACTGTTCATCCATGGTGTAATCTAGCTATAGAGATGTGCAACATATCACCAATGGTTACTATTAATCAACCAACTATAAAAAGCAAGGATCTGGGTGACAATATGATGCTTTAAAACATTTTTGACAATTTAATGAATATAAGAAAATTATCAGGTTGCTACTAGTTTTGTTGGAAAAAAAAGGGGAAAGAAAAACAGGAGTCCAGAATTCAAAATCATAGGCTTTATACAGGGCTTGAAAAATTTTGTGTGTTCTAACTCTAACTGGAGACCCTTGCCTCTTAAAGACACAGGGCTGACTTTGTTGAACATCAAACCCAGATTTAATCCTATGACTAACTGAATTGCAATACAAATTGAACTCTCAGCCTCACAAGATGTGTACCGTTAGCCTATGGGCATTGCTGGGGAAGAAGTGGCATCCTGGAAGTTTGAATGGGGATATGTGGGAAGAACCTGATGAAACTGAGCCAGTAAATTCTGATGAGTCATCTTCGTTATTGGGAACAGACACTCTACTTCCATCTGAAGAGATTAACCTTGCATTTCTTGAGGAAAATGTAATGGCCTCCTCTAAGGCAGTTGCTGTGTAAGGCACTACTGAGTCTCCTCAAGATCTACTTCCACGGTTTCTTTTTGCTTCTAGAACTATAAAAGAACTCAAGTCCCAGCAGCATCTAAAAGTAAAGTACAAAATGTGACCCAAAAGGAAGTGGGCTATAGTATCCAAAATATTTGAGTTTCTATCTTATATAGACTTGAATCCAAGGAATGTGAATGGAAGTGGATAATAAATTGTGAGGCAACAGCAGAAATAGCATACAATTGGATCAAGCTAAATTTATTGATAGGGCTCACTACATAGAGATTCTACATTTAATCTGGGTTGGGGAGTTAGAAAGGGCTTTAACATTTTGGTTGGTTTAAACATGTGTCAATAGGAGACCCACAGTGACTGAATTAGAAAGGTCATATCTGCCTTGGTTCAATGTAGAGGAAGGGATTCAAATACTGAGGAATATGAGAATGTTAGAACTGACTTGTCATTTAAAACTTATTCCCCCACAGTGAGAATGTATAGAAGACATAATTTTCGCCAATTCTGTGAGAAATACATTTGTGAGAAGAATTCCATCCTCCTCAAAGAGCTCTATTATTGCTCTTCTCTGTAGACCAGAATTTACAGTGTCAACGACAGTAACTGAACTGATAAACCTAAATGAAACATGAGTAATTGGATCCCATTATGGCAGAGGCCAAAAGGCAGAACTCAACCACCAAAAACAATGTGAGTATGGTGAACATAATGGACAGTAGAACCAAAGAAGCAATCAATCATCACCTAGTTGGGCTTATGATAATCAACTGTCATTCTCCAATAGGTCTACTCGTGTAGACCTATTGTGTTGGCTAGTTGATCAATGTATTCCTAAAGTAAAATATGTATATTACCTACTAAATTCTCATTTGATCTATATAAGGAGTAAAGTTCTAGGGTAAGTAAATGAAATAACCTGAATCATAAAAGCAGAGAAGTATACCCTCTTGATCAATTCTCAGACTTAAGATAGTTTACTGACCCAGAACTCCTTGAATGAAGGGGAGTTCAGTTCCCTTTGAAGAAGTACTCCCACACAATGCTAAAAATTTATACTCTTATTCTTTATCTTTGTCTCTTCCAAGGGGTCTGATAGCCGTTTACCAGAATAAGTATGCATTGGGAATGAGGCATAGAAACCCTAATTCCTTCAGACTCAAAATAACACTGTGGCCTGCTAGACAGATCAGAAGCTCACAGAGATCAGGTGAGCAATAGATCTTTAATTCAGCCCATTTTTCAGTGGGCTTAGTGGGTCCATGAATCTATCCTGTGGTTATTTCCCCAGCTCTGGAATGCATAATTGTAATAGACATACCCAGCTACTGACAGACTCCCATATTTATACCTTGACCTTTGGAGTGAGGATTAATATGGTGGAAAAGGACAAGCATAAGCTGACAGAATTACCTCTATCTAGAAAAATATTAAACCAAAAATAATACTGCATTTCTGAAGGAGATGCAGAGATTAGAGCCACCATCAAGGACATGAAAGATTCAGAATTGGTGATTCCAATCACATCACCATTCAGCTTGTCTATTTTGCCTGTGCAGAAAACAAACAAATCTTGGAGAATGACAGTGGATTATCATAAGCCCAACCAGGTGATGACTCCAATTGTTGCTGCTGTACTAGTTGTGGCTTCATTACTTAAGAAAACTGACACATCCCTTATTACCTGGTAGGCAGCTATTAATCAAACAAATAACTTTTTCTCCTTACTGGTCAGTAAGGACTAGCAGAAACTGTCTGCTTTCAGCTAGCAAGGCTAGCAATATACTTTGACTGTCCTGTGCCAGGGATATACCAATTCTTTAGCTGACAGAATCTTTTTTTTTTTTTTTTTTTTTTTTGGCAGTGGGGATACTGGGGATTGAACTCAGGGGCACTTGGCCACTGAGACACATCCCCAGCCTTATTTTGTATTTTATTTAGAGACAAGGTCTAACTGAGTTGCTTAGTACCTTGTTTTTTCTGGGGCTGGCTTTGAACTCATGATCCTCCTGCCTCAGCCTCTTGAGCCTCTGGGACCACACGTGTGCACCACTGCACCCAGCTTGCATATCTTGAATACCTTTTCTTTCAAAAGATATCACACTGGTCCATTATGTTGATGGCATTATGCTGATACATTTTAGTGAGCAAGAAGTTGCAACTACTAAGTAAATCTGACAGAGTCAGTGAAATTTCTAGGGGTCTATTGTTGTGGGGGATGTTGAGCTAACTCTTCTAAGTGGAAGTATAAGTTGTTGCATCCACCCCTCCTACAAGCAAAAAGGAGGCACAATGCCTAGTTGGCTTATTTAAAGGCAACATATTCCTCATTTGACCTTGTTACTCTGATCCATTTACCGAGTGACCTGAAAATCTGCTAGTTTTGAATAAGGCCCAGAATAAGAAGGGGATAACAGGTCCAGGCCACCACACAAGCTGTTCTGCTGTTTGAGCCATATGACCTAGCAGATCCAATGGTGTTTAAAGTGTTAGTGGCACATAAGGATACTGTTTAGAGCCTTTGGCAGGCCCCTGTAAATGAATCATAGTACATTCCCTGAGGATTTTGGAGTAAAGCTTTGCACCCTCTGCAGATAACTATTCTTTCAAGAAATAGCTGTTGGCTTGCTTAGTACAGTCTGAATACTTAACCATGGGCCACTATGTTACTATAAAACCTGAGCTTCCCATCATGAATTGGGTATTATCTTTCCTACCAAATCATACATTTGGATGGGCACAATAGTACTCTATTATCAAATGGAAGTGCTTATGTGAAATTAGGCCTTGAAGGCACAATACACTTTACACAAAGAATAGGTACCTAAATGCCATGGTAACCACTCCTGTTTCACTACCTTCTCTAGCTTAGCCTTCACCTATGGCCTCATGGGGTGCCCCCTATCATAAACTGACAGAGAGTAAGAAGACAAGAACTCAGATGGAACATGGTTAGAAAATTGGTGACAAGAAAATTTGGGGTATGGATGAAATTCTTTCAATAGTCAAAAAGATGAAGTTATTTGTGTTCCATGTGAATGCCCACAAAAGGGTGATTTTAATAATTGAATGGCTTGAATAATCTGTTCTGTAGATATTAGTCAGCCTCTTTCTCCAGAGCTGTTATTGCCTGATGAGCTCATAAACAAAGTGACCATGAAGACAAGAAGGAATGCTAGGCCTGACAAGAGCAGCATAAATTCTCACTCACCAAGATGAGTCTGGTTACATCCATTGCTGAGTTCCTAATCAATCAACACCAGAGACCAACACTGCATCCCCAGTATGGTATTATTCCCTGGGGTGATCAGCTAGCTACCGGGTGGCAGGTTTATTATATTGGACTGGTTCCTTCATGAAAGAAGCAACATTTGTTCTTATTAGAATAGAGATTCTGAATCTTGATTTGCTTTCTTGTATGTGATTTTGTCCTAATGCTAATTACTGTCCATGGACTCCTTTATCTACAGTCATGGTGTCCCACACAAGATTTCTTCTGACCATGGAATTCACTTTGCAGCAGAAGTATGGCAACAGTACAATGTTCATGGGATTCATGGGATTCACTAGTCCTACCATGTTCCCTGCTACCCTAGAGCAGCTGTCATAATAGAAGTGTGGAAGGGCCTTCTGAAGACTCAGTTACAGTGCCAGCTTGGTGACAATAATTTGCAGGGTTCGGTCAAGGTTCTCTAGAAGGATCTATGTGCTTTGATTCAGCATCTGGAGCTGACTGTCCCATAGCTAGGATTCAAGAGGTGAGAATGGAAGGGGCAAATCCACTCTTACCTCTAGTAACTCATTAAAAAACTTTACTTACTATATTTGTGATTTTATCTTCTGCTAGCCTAGAGGTCTTCTAAAATGAAGAACGATTACACTAAAACACATCAATGGCTCCATTTAATAGGAAGTTATGACTTTTGCTTGGCCTCTTTGGTCTCTTCATGACTCTGAATCAACAGATAAAGAAGGGAATTACTGTGCTGACTGGGGTTATTGATCCTGGCTATCAAGGGGAAATTGGACTTCTCCACAATGCAGAAATACAGAAGATACCCCAGGGAATCTCTTAGTGTTACCATGTTCTGAGTTTATAGTTGATGAAATACTACAACAACCAATCTAAACAGAAGGAGAGATGATGGAGATCCTTCAAGGATGAAGGTCTGCCTCCCCTCATCAGATAGGAAGCCATAACCAGTGAGGTGTATGCTGCAAGTAAAGGAATTATAATGGAATAAGGTAGCTGTAATTCCCAACCATGACCACATGATCACAGAAACAAAGACTATGATGATAATGAATATTTCCTCGTGTTCTTATTTAGACTAGAAGTACACCATCAGTTCTCCATGGTCTCCAGCTTGTCAACTGCAGATTGTAGGATTTTTCAGTGTTCCTAATAGCATGAGCAAACCTCATCATAATAAAGGTCTTTATCAATCTATTATGTTTATCTGAGGAAGCTTGACTAATATACTGATATATTGATCAAAGTAGGGCTTCTTTTTTGGTCTATTCCTTCCCACAAGTTTGAGCATCCAATATTGAGGTAATATAAATAGTTCTGGTGTATTTTTTTTGCCCCTATCAACATTCTTTTGAAGGACAAACAATCATACTTGATTAAAATTCAACTACATACTGTTATCAAATATATTATTTTATTTTTTGTCATAAATAATAATTTTGCATTTATATTTGAAAGTCCAAAGTTCCAAATTTATGCAAATATCTCTTTATTACAAAAATACATCATAATTCGTGCTACCGTGAAGCTGATATTAATTTCATTTTTATTTTTGCCTTTTTCCCAATTCTTGTGTACTTCTTCCAGATATACATCTCTTAATACCCGTTGACTATAAACCCTTATGGCTAGTTGGGACCCAATATTACTTTTATTGCCCCAGATAAAACAATTTTGATTCTTGAAAACTCATTTTAGGATGAGCTTAGAGAACAGAGAAAACGTGCTATGTCAAAGATTTTCAAATGACTGCAATGAATTAAAAAAAAAAAGACTGAGATAAACAATCCTTAGAAGATCATCTGTCCCAAGTGCAGTGTCCTAATTTCTTATGTTTCATTCACAGTTTAGTGACAAAAGGATGAATGGATCCACTCCTGATTAATGTTATTTTGCAATAGGGGGCTCGGAAAATTGATTTTTGTATTTATCATTTATTTTCTTTCTTTCTTTTTTAAAAATTATAATAAGCATTTAGACCTTCCTTAGCATTGATTTTTCAATTTGGCATTGCATATAATTTTGCGATTTTGTTCAATCACTTATTGGATATTATATATCCTATTTGTAAGAGGAAATGTCAGGAATAGACTGATGTGGGCTGCAGAGGACAGTTCACTGATTTGTTGTTTAGATGAGCCAACACATACAATATATTACCATTTGGAAGTAAACCACTGAAGACCAGTGATAGTTTTTACCCAATTTAATACACCTTTGGGAGGACAGTTTCTCAGTAAACAAAGCTTATGTTTCAGAAAGCTATTTATTATGAACACTCTGGATTCAGACAATGGAAAATGTTTTCAGTACACATACTGTCTAGTCTCTTGGAGTTAACCAAGAAATCTGTCTAACTCAGACTTAAAATACAGGTCTCAGTAATTTTGTTTTTAGATTGCAAACATTAGGACAGCACCCTCAAGTCAATAACTGGATATGCAGTCATAATGCAGATATTTTATTGAAGAATAATCTAATACTTTTACAAAAACAAATTAAACCTAAATGGTCTTGAACATTCTGCAAAGAAAATAAGAAGTGTATACCTAGTGGGAAAGAGCCTCAGGGGCATCATAAACAATGTGAGCCTGTTAGTGGTAAATTTTATAACACACTGGCACTTATAGTCTTTGTTTTATACTTCATATATATATATATATATATATATATATATATAAACATATACTTCATATATATATATATAACATGTCTAATATATATGTTACATGTTTAGTTTAGAATTACATGTGTATATATATGTATATATATAACATATCTAATATATATGTTACATGTTTAGTGTAGAACTACATTTTACATTACATCTAGTGTATTTGTTATATATATACACACACACATATGCAAGTCTGTGTATAAACATGACATACACCACACACACACACACACACACACACACAATTTATTCAATTAAGTGTTTGAGAAGGCCTTGAGTTCAGTGTTCAGTAGTAGTTCAATAGTTCAGCGAAGTCAGCCTGACTGGTTTAAATCATAGCTATTCCACCTACTTTTGGGTTTTGGGATGTTTGATTAACCTCTCGTGTAGTGCCTAAGTTTTCTTTGTAAAATGTGATTTACCAGTATATGGAACTTCATGTTTGGTGTGATTGATTAAATGACTTCATACATTTATACATTTGAGATCGTGTCTGACACACAAAAACATGTTTTTGAAAGTTCTGCCATATTTCGACAACAAGTACATTGAGATTCACATTTTTTATCTCTAACCTTACATTGGGACACTGGAACATAAAGCATATCATCCCTGTAGGAATAGGAGTTACTAACAGAATATATGAGAAATTGAGACCCCAAAACTTTAGGAAAAAAAAATCAAGCATAAGTTTAGTGAGCACAAAATATTCCATTAGCAGGGAGTACTCTATAAGTTGATTTTTTAAAATACATTAAAAAGAGAAACTATAAGGAAAACAGTTAAATTAGTGGCAGAAGCACAATACACACTTAAGTGTCCGTAGAATACGAAGTCCTTTGTTCTGCAGTCATGTAGTATTTCATTATTTTGATATAAAATGGAAATTGCAAAATTGATACTGTATAGCCTAAATAAGTACTATAAAAAATGTAAAAACTTATTAAAGTTCAAAATCCTTTGTTCCTGGGATGGAGTTATAGCTCAGTGTTACCTTGCATGTGTGAGGCCCTGGGTTTGAACCTCAGCACCACATAAATAAATAAATAAACAAACAAACAACTAGAATATTGTGTTAATATACAACTAAAAGTATTTTTTTTTAATTTTTTGTTTTTATAGTCCTTGGCACTCTATATTAGATTAGGTTTGTAGCTGTCATACCCTAATTAAGTTTCATTAATTGCTCTGTGATAGCTAGCCCAGTTGAGGCATGGAAGCAGAAAAGTTAAAAGATTCTCTAGAATTTATGTGAAAATCCAATTCCTTATTTTTTTAAGAGAGAGAGAGAATTTTAGTTTAGTTTTGTTTTTTAGTTTTCGGCAGACACAACATCTTTGTATGTGGTGCTTGCATGCATGCCAGGCGAGCGCACTACTGCTTGAGCCACATCCCCAGCCCCCCAAATCCAATTCCTTTTAAAGTAGGATAAAAGAGGACCCAAAGTTTTAAAGACTGTGGCTTATTTTCAAATTTCAATTTTAGGTTTTAAGTTACTTTTCATAAAGCACAATTCTCCTTTTCAGAGAGTGGGGTAGTTGTTGGTTATTGCTAATTGACTGTTGTATATCTGAAGTGTCATTTTTTATTAATTTATCTCTTAAGTAACGTCTGAAGCTTTCAGCTTCAGTTGGCAGATATGAGTACTGGCAGCGACTGCAGAGACACATGGGCCACAGATGTGCATTTGTTGACATGGGTATTGTTTAATGCCTTGTATGAACCGCTGTACAGACCATGCCAGAAATACTAGTCCCACATAGCTAGAATTGGACTTCTAAATTTTATCTCATTGCATGAAATTCAGGAAAACACAGGCTATTTTTGTGTTGATTAAGATAGGTGGAGGAAGGAGATATAAAAGAAATAAATAACAACAAAAAAAAAAAACCCTGAAACTTTTAGATGTAGCTTTGTAAAAAAAAAAAAAAAATAGCAATTTTCTCTTTTCATTATGGGAGTGGAAAATGTAGAAATCAAATTCTCTCTCTGAATTTTTTTTTCTGGGAAAATGAAAGCATGGGAGGAAAGAAAGATGCATTTACTTTTTAGTCTCCACTCCTCTCCACAAGCAGCAAACATGATGGCAAGCTTCAGAGATGACAGCATTTTTTCTCATGGTGGGGTAAGAGGCAATTGGAGAGAAGGAGCATCCCAGCCATGCTTTCCTCGCCTAATTAGGAAACCACTGGAATTGAAACGGGCTTTTCAAAGGCTACATAAACATCCAGCATAAGCCTTGGATTTTCTAGACTGCACTTTTGCTATATTCTTTTTCATCATCTCCACTAGTAAATTCATATTAGAAGCAGTCCCAATTTTGGTTTACTACATTTACAATTCTGAGGCCAAAAAGCAAAGAAAATTAATAAAAAGGAAACCCTGTTTTGCTTGCACTCCTGATTCACTAACATTTTGCGATTAATCAGCCTCCTCTTCTTTGACTACACCATGTATATAACCCATCTGATCTTTTCATTAAGTAGAAAATAATCACAAACTTTTCACTTGCAACATGGTCTTTCTGTTCAATTCTCAACCAGTAGTAGTTTAAAAAGAAACCATTTTCAACATTTTCTTCAGAGGTATCTTAATTTTCTGTATCAAACTCACAATCTAAATGCACTAAAGTCAGCAGGACCTAATGTCTAATTTACTTATATGTATGGTGAAATCTAGTGCCAAGGATCATCCACAGCCATTGCCCTGCTTCAAATATTCATGAGTCTCCTCAGTCCAAATGCATTAAAGGTGGGAATGATGCCAACAGTGCACACTCTTCCTAGTGACAAGGAGCCTTCTCAGATCAAAGGAGCAAGATGTTAAAGACTTCAAACTAAACTGTCTTTGTAAGAGACACTCACAAAAGAAATGCCAGATACTGCACTCTTTCCCTTAAGAAAAGTGAGAAAAAAAAATAGACGCTTACTGTCTTGTGAACTTCTTTTATTTCTTCTACCTTGCTTCTCTCCTTTTTTACCACTGCAGTTGATCACAAGGATGTTATACACTTGTGGAATAGAACTACACTACTGGAAAACATTATTAATGCTTTCAAAGTGAAAATTAATGATTGCTGCAAAATTAATAGCATTTAAGCCAATACGATTTTGCTAATGGAATTTGAGTGGCATGTGAGAATATTACAAAAGCAAAGTTAAAACAAGGATAAAGAACTATAAAAGATGCATAGAAAGCAAATACACATACTCATTTAAGTTGTTCCTTTATATCATTTGTCATTCAGCTGCATCTGCTCTTACACCTGTGCCCCCTGCCTTGATCTCTTCTGATGCCCTGGAAATATTAGGCACACCGCCAATTTTAGACCCAGCCATTTCTATGATCAGACCCAGCTATCAGCTTGCTTTTAAAAATATATTAAATCAAGTATCAACCCCAGGGCTCTGAACTACTTCTGACTGACAGGACCAATAGAAAGTTCCAGGCTAATTACTTCTAAGAAATAGTTCCCAGTACAAAGAGTTAACTACTGACCTACTTTAGACTTATAGAGATAATTTATCAGGTAAGATAATTAAAGGAATATAAAGCTGTTTCTAAAATGAACCTAGTATCTGGAATATTTGTTGAAATCATAACTAAGTATTCCCAGTGCTATCAGATAGGATTTTATTATTTTACAATGAACCAATGTTATTATGTTTGTCTTATTTATAAGACATTCTATTTCTTTATAAATTTAGTTGGAAGGATGTATTTGAGAATCTCTTTGATGTATAAATGCATTAGTTTTGACTCATTTCAGGCTAGATAGAAGGAGAAGTAATTTTTCAAGTCCTTCCTTTTTCCTTCCCTTAACCCCTTCCTCAAAAAACAGTCATGCACATCCTTTACACAGGTATTTCAATTGCTTTTGAAGTCTGTCTTAAATAAAGGATGCTCTGGTATTTCATATGGTGGTATCTTGCTGAATTTTAACTCTCTTTTGGAAACTTGATTTTTTTCAACATTTAGGTAAATATCTACAACTGAAGAGTTTTTTTGTAATAGTCTGTTGTCTTTCCTCTTAGGAAAACCTGAACATTTTCTGATTTGTATAAGCCTTGATCTTCCCATAGGAAGAAAAAGGCAAGAGAGAACCTTGCAATGAAATCATCAGACAAAAAACTGGGTCTTAGATTAGATTATAAGCCATCTGTCTTCTCAAAATAAAAGCATTAAATGTTAGGTCACTAGTATCCTGGCTTATCAATGCCAACCCCTAAGTATTATTTTTTCTTCTTCTTCAGCTTTCTTTCTCCCCTTTGTGATCATTTCATTTCTTCTCCCTCTCCAGTGTGCCTTGCTCCTAAATTCAAAAACTCATCTAACTAGGAAGGCTGATCAGATGACAGCAAACTGGCTTTTTAATTCTAACAAATATTTATCTTCACTCTGGAAGTACTTGGGTAATTCTGAGTAACCAGACTTAGCTCTTGTGGCAAAATGTAAAATATTAATTTCTTACCCCAGGGTTAAAGAAAGATCAAGAATTATTTTTTCACCTTTGTATATGCATTGTAGACATGATAAAAGCATTTATTATTACTATTTATTTATATCTCATTATTACTTCTTTATGTAGGATAGAAGAAATTTATTTGCATAAAATCATAGTTAAGTTGATGTCAAAGATAAGATAAAACAAAACACTGAGTTTCATTCTCTGTGGCCAGATGGCATATGCAGTATTTTATGTTTGCAAGAGAATCTGGCTGTGGTCTCATTCAAAATCAACAGTGTATTTGAGCCCAAGGAAGTTCTATTGATTAGTACTGTAAGTCAGATCACCCTCATATCACTTCCTATCTTACTTTATTGCCTCTTTCATTCCATGCTTATTTAATTTCATTTATTGTTTTATTCCTATGCCCCTCAGCTGTTTCTAATCTGCCCTTCATGGTCATAACTAAATATAATATGCCAACATACAAAGATATTTATGTAAATGAAAATCAATGCACTCATCACCTCAGCACTGTTCTTTATTGCTTACATTGGATATTTTAAATACATTTTATTTAAATGCTAACAACTTTTCATTCTTGCCTGGGAAGTACAATGATCTTGTTGGCTCCCTGCCCCTGCAGCCCTCCAATCTTCACAGCTATGGCCACTTAGCCCCCATCTGGAGGTTCAAATTTACTCCAATTTTTAGAACTAATCTTGTCCCTAGGCTGGGGACATGCAAGATATCCTAGCCAAAAGCTAACTGATTTAGCAACCAGTGAGCCTTGCTGTTGGTTTCATTTTGACCTTGTAACTGACTTCCCAGATTTAGGCTATGCATCTCCCCACCTCTGGTAACCAAGACTTGGCTTTCTATACCATTTCCACTATCTACCTAGTCTTTCCAGTTTCAGTCTCTGATTTGCTTTCTTGTTGGGTACCTAATTCCTCCATGACTGAGGTCTGTCTTGTTCTTCTCATTTACCATTGTTTATCACTAGGCTGCTTTTTCTGAACTCTAGTTGCCATAGTTGGGCCCTATAGTCAACTGCTGAACTTTTCTGATGCTACTAGCTTAGTCCATATCTCCATGAACTACCTTCATACCTTAGATCTGAACTTTTGCAAGATATCAGAAACGACACTCTGCTTGCTGGATGGTTTCCCACTGCCTGCAGTAAGCATCTCCCTAGTCACTGGCTCTAAACTGCAGGTCCTGAGTGTTACTGTGAATACACTGCCTGCAATCTGGCCATGTCACTATTCCAGCCACCACAGGAAAGAAATACTCTTTTAATTGTATCTTTGGGTGAATTGTCAAGCTAACACCTTCTGGTTACTTTCAACTCATATTTCATCTTGGCCCCATCATTTAGACAACTCAAGACCTGTTCTATTCTTTGAACAGCAAAATAATAATAGAATATACTTACTACAATTATTTGAAGAAAGCCAAGAAAAAAAGTGTGTAAAAATAATGAAACACATGATAAGCAATCAATAACTTTTAGCTGATATTGTAATCTCATGTCTTAAATCTTTGTACTTAGAAAGTGGAAATGATCATTAAAATGATGAGAAAAGAGAAGAATGGAAGAAATTCTTTAGACAATGACTAACTCATTTTTGTGTTTTTAAAGCAAAATAATTTACAGCAAGAAAGTTAACAGCTTGAAATTTGACGTGGAACTCCTGATGCTGTCAGAGATTCTTTGGATCAGTCATTTATTTTAGAGCAGTGTTTCTATAATCATTTGAGAAGTTTTAGAAAAATAACATTTTAAGTTGATATCTGAAATTTTGAGTCATTAAGTTTGAGGTAGCATTAAAGAATTGGTATGTTTAAAAAATTCCTAAAGGAATTTTTATTATCTGTTACATTTTGGAACCATGAACCCACCAACCACATGATGCTCAGGATGTTCTGCAGTAAATGTACATCTGTCTATGGCAATATTGTCATGCAGTGAATGTAGACTCTGACTCCACTCCTACCTGCCCATTGGCAAGAAGTGTCAACAGAAAGGGAAATGCTACCATTATCTGCTTTCATCAATAGAAGGTTGTAACACCTGGCTATTTATTACATGGCAGTGCTTACCTACAAGTATCCCAGTTTATTCAGATGGAATCTTCATATTACTTTGCATTAAAAATGTAACTGTTGATTGTTTCCCTCTTGTCCAAATTACCTTGCCTTCATTTTTGTTGTTGTTGTTGTTTTCATTTCCCTTAGATAAATTTCTCCTTCCACTCACAAAAGTTTGATTAAATGCCTGTTAACTGCTCTAGGAAAATACATATTGACAAAACAAGAGCAACCAACTGTTTTGTATGAACATTGTGAGATGTAAGTAAGAGTGTGTGTGGGAGCGGGTGGCGGGGGGGAAGAGGAGGAGATGAAAGAGAGACTAACTCCCTCTTTTCACTATGAAGACAGAAAAAACTCACTCTCATCTTTTGGTCATTCTCTTTGCTATAAGATCAGGCCAGGGCCAATATACCTGGATGTTACAGAAAGCTAAAATTTTGATACCCACTCAAAATAATGAATATTATTGATTATATGTTCACCATATCATTATAAGGGAAGCTAAGTATTACTTGGAGGAAAAGAGAAGTTGATCCTACAGAGCAGGCCAGTGGTCATTTTTTATTAAGTGTCTTCCCAATTCAGTTATGAATGTGCACCTGCACATTACCTAAATCAAATATCTGTGGTTATCAGAACTTACCATCTCAGAAATCATATTAGCACTGCTGTGGTCAGAGTGTGTGTTGTCAGTGAACATGCTGAATCCTCCTCCCTTGAAAGCCCCTGTGTCAGGAGGTAGAGTCTTTGGTGAGCCTTCATGTTACTACCTTTATTGAAGGCCCAGAGTCATCTTGTGCTTCTTCCACCTTGGTAGGTACAGTGAGAAGAAGGCTGTCTATAAGAAAATGGGTCCTCACCAACTTTTGCTTGAAGTGTTAATTTTGGAATTACCAGTCTCTAGAATGGTGTGAAATTAGTTTCTGTTTCTCGGCTATCCAGTTTATGATATTTTATTATAGCAACTTGGTCAGAGTTAGACAGCAATCTGACATTGTTTCTTGATGGTGTTTCCTGAGAGATATTCCTGTAAATATGATTTTCCCTATTATATCTTAACATTGCCAAGCGTTAGAAAGGGGAATCAGTGATATTTTAGTGTGCCTTACCAGGTAATGCCCTGGATAGCTTCCCAGCTGGCCTACCTCTTAATTCAGTTCCAGAAATTCCTTGCTACTATTTTCACCTCATTTTTACCCTCTTCAGAACCCAAAAGAAAAGAAAATACCAAAATGTCTTCTTTGGGGGAATAGTTTATGGAATAAAAAATAATAATTGCTATCATTATTTTGCTTAAGACTGAAAACAGCATCTTACCAGACATCCTCAGCATCCTCATCACATTCTGCGCCAAACTGGCAAATATCACAGGTAGATGTCTCCTTTTGACTGGTTTCTCCAGAGCCCTCATGGACTATAGGACAGAAAAAAGTAAACAAAGGAAATGCAGATAAGTGTGTGTACAATCAACAATGTTGACACAGTTCTCTGATAAAGCTGTTAATTTCCAATGGACCTGTCTGCTACCAGGGCTTTATAGGAACATCATTCTCAACCGTTTTCTTCCCCTTTAAGGGCAACTCTAGCAACGCTATGCTACCGATTGGATTGGAATGTAGTCAACACTTCTTCTGAAAAGCAAAATAAAGTAACTAAGAAGTATGTTTACTGGATTTATAAAAATTGCTCAGCTAGCAAATAGAATATATGAAAGAGCTATTTAATGAAAAAGAATTTAGACTGTTATCTCTGTAGAAGAAAAATCTAGTGTCTAGTTTATGAAAACTACTGAGTTATCTCTTATTGCTAAATTATAGACATTTTTCATTCAAAGGCTTTCATGTATAATTTTTAAAATATTGTATAGGTAGTCATATCTTATTAGATATGTCCACTTTCCCCTCCTCAAACTGCTAAGTACTTGTGGGGAAAATATGTTGATTATAAGTCTTTAGAAAACAGCTCTCGTTTTACTGTCATTTCTTGAATCTTACATAAAAATTGGACAGGGCAAATCATAGTGATTTACTCTTAGAGTTTTGGACATAAATTTTATTTAAAATATATATATTTAGTCACTGGTGATGATCATTTATACTGGCCCTTGCCATCCCCAGAATTACAGGTATAAAAATAGGCAAAATGTAACCTAATTACAAAATGTACCTTTCAAAAATCATGACATGATGATATCAACTGATAAAAAATTTCTAGTATTTTAAGTAGGGAGGAATAAGCCGGACTTTTGAGGTGATAGACTATTGTTTACCAATTAAAAGACATTTTATTAAAAGAAAAAGTAGCTTTACTTGAAAGTGAAAAATCCCAACTATCTAACTACTACAAAGATAATCAGATTTCATGGACAGATTGCATGCTTTAAAACATGTTTAAAATCTAAGAGGGCTTTAAAAAGTGCACTTCTGCAAAGATCACATATCTTCAAGAAAAAAATATGAGAAATTCCTGTCTTTATGAACCCTAATGAAACATTTTTAACAAATAATTTAAAATATGCACCCTGAGCTTGTCAAATTCAATGTTATTTTAACACTTTATTTTTTCATTTATTTTTTGTTTATTAACAGGATTTTTAATATTTATAAAAACAAAGAACTGCACTTCTTAATTTTAATTTATTACCATGCAGATGACTGATTTGTTATACCAAAATAAATAAATAAAAATAAATAAATAAATAAGACACAAATATCAAGGAGAGATTTCTGTTTTGTAGCTCTTTCAGGAGAGGTGGGAAGAATTATTGTCTTCTAAAACAATATATTTTTTGTGTGCCTGAGGATCTGAAGTTATATTGCTTTAGTTTCTCTGTGCTTGACAACCCCTTAATTTGTGTTAAAATTACAAATTTAATAGGTCAACTATAATTGCAAAAATATTGATGGCATAATTTTGAATTTGGGTGACTTTAAAAAAAAGTGTTTTTCCCCCAAAAGAAGAAAGGATTTTAGACTCTGATAGAACAGAGAACAATTGTCTTATTATCCACTCTATTATTCTAATACAGGGAAGACCATTAGAGTGGACCATTGGGATAAGAAGGAAGCTGAGGCCGTACCTCAGGGGAGCCTGAACAGCTGAGGCTGGATTCTTTATTACTTTCTTATTATTAATGCAACACAGAAGCTGCTAATGGGATAGAGCCTTTTAGTGTTAGCAAGATTAGCAACTTCCAGGTTAAAGCTTCCCATCACTCAGGAAACACACTAACACAACGGGAAGGTCCTTAATGACCAGTGAAGGTCCTTAGAGCAGCCCCATTTTCTTTAGCGCTGAGATCCTTGGTTGGAGATCTACTGGAAGTAATCCAGGGATGAACTTTGCTAACTTAGGGGGACTAGTAATAATATTTCTACCCAAAGTCACATTACATTTCTATAAAAGGGCAGTTATTGGTAGAACAGAGATGTTTGGAAATTTTCCCATAAGGAGAAGTAAATCCAGAGGAAGCTGTAGCAATATCTCCATCAATAAATATTTTGGGAATGAAATGTCTTTATATGAAGTCATCTACAATGAAAACTAAAGTAAAATCTTTCCATAGTACCTGAAGCACAGATTTTCACATTTATAAAGCACGAGCAATTAAAAAAGTGCCCAGCTTTCATTTAATTTTGTGGACCAATGGTTGTTAGAACTGGAGCTAAGAGTTCTGGCAGATTTATTTGTTTTTTAACATAAATGTCTTGTAATATTCTTGGAAATACTTAATTAACTGAAATAACTGAAGTTTGGGGCTTGAATATGCACATTCTAAAAAGCGGACAGTCCCTTAGTGATAATCTGTGTCTTAAGCAATACCAACAAGACTCCATTCGTTCCAAGCCTTCTCCTCATGTTGTCTAGTACAGGGTTTCTAACACTACAAAAGTCCCAGGAAGCATCTGAGGTTTTGTTAAAGGGAGATTCTGCTTCAGTAGGTAAGAGGAGCAGCTTGAGGTTCTTCGTTTCTTACATGCCCCCAGATACTGCTGCTACTGTGGCTGGTCCACGGATTACATTTTGAGTTGAAAAAATAGCATTGTGTTTTTCAAACCACAATTCACAATCTATTAGTAGGTAGTGAAACTTATGAATCACAATCCACATTTTTGTAGATACAAAACAAACTAGACTAGAAAATATAAAAGTGCATCTCATTTAGCATTAATATGTCAGATTTTATAACAATGCTTTAGTTACATAAATGTACACTCATACAGGCTGCAATATAAATTACAATTCTTACTAAAGGTCAGAGTCACGAAAGCTTTCTTGAAAACCACTGATTTAGCATGTTACATGCTCAATAATGTGTGTTGAATTGGACTGTTTCTTGTCTTTTTACATTACCAGAAATGGGAAGGATCAGTACTTAATTATTTGCAGTTATATACTGATTATACAGGAATAAAACACCTTTATCCTAAAGTATTATCTTAACCACACATTTGCATTTTAAGTTCTTTATTTTGTAGTAAAGTTTTAAACCCTTTATTTTGAAGTTGTGAAGCAAAATAATTATTTCCTTTTATTTCATAGAAACTTAGGTTTTGGTAAGTGATTGAAAGAAATTTGAGGGGCAAGGGAGGTGGAGCTACTGAAAGAGCAGCATATTTAATATGTCATTCTACAGTTAAAACTGATTTATTCCTTTTAGGAAGATTTGGAATTAGAGGCTTATTAAAATGATAATGTTATGTTTTCCTCAAATCTCTCTGCCCTGGTGTTTTTTCCTGAAGGTTCCTAAAGTTCTTTACTCACCACTCTGTTCTGTCCCAATACAGGTGGGCACACTGGTCTGACACATCAACAGGCCTACTGAGCCCAGTTTCTCTGCTGAACTCACTATCATAAATAACTCAACCTCCTGTTTCTCTTGTAATATTCTTAACCTATTCTGAATACATGGTGAAATATAATGTTCAAATACTTAGTCATTCAGTGTCACTTAATTTGTTAAGAACTGAGTTAAAACTGACATTCAGTGAAACACTCAGATCATAAGGATTCTTTTCAATCAGTTTTGAAGAGTGCATATGAAGACACATATGAAATGATCATCTCAGAAAGGAAACTTTCTGCTCCTTCCCACTACACTTGCATTTCCCTACCACTATGCTACTTACATACAAGCAGATCATTGATCAGCACAGATTAGTTTTAATGATTTTAGAAATCATCTCAATGTAATAATACAACAATGTAAATTATGTTGAGATTCTTTTGCTCAGAATAATTTGAGATTTAGATAGTTGCAGAGTTTAGTAGCTTGATAGCTGGATAGTAGAGCTTATCATTGCATGAGGCCCTGGGCTTAATCCCCAGTACCAAAAGTAGATGAATAGACAAATAAGTAAATAAATGGAAAGAAATTATAATTGTGTACTTATGAATAAAGCGGACATAAATATTCTTGGTAAAAGGTTTCTGGTGTACATATTATTATTTTGCAGTGCCGGGGATTGAATGTAAAGGCACTCTAACATTGAGGTACATCCTCAGTCCTTTTATTTCAATATAGTGTCTCCCTGAGTTGCTCAGGTTAGCCTTAAACATAAGACCCTTCTGCCCAAGGCTTCCAAGTAACTGGAATTACAAGCATGCACCAACACAGCCATGTACATATGTTTTTGTTTCTCTTGGACAACTACCCAGCAGTAGGATTATTGAGTCTTAAGGTAAAAGTTATTATTGCTGGTATTTTTACATTTATTTCCCAGTGCAGAAAATTTAAAAAATATTTTGGACACATTTTTTTTTGGTTTTGTTTTGTCAGATATACATCTTGTGATTTTTTTTTTTCTATTTTTGGATGATGTGCTTTTTTTTTTTCCCCAATGAGAAACGTTTTTTGATGAAGTTAATTGTCTTTTGTGTGAGTCTTATTTTTATGGCTCTTTTAGGAAGCTTTCTTCTCAAAGGTCAGGAAGATATTTATGTTTTATTTAAGTCTCAAAATTTATAAATTTATAAATTTTTACACTCAGGTTTATGAGCATCTTAAATTGGATTTTATGTATGATATGAAGTTAAGATTGAGAATGGTTTCTCCAAATATTTTTACTTTTATCTCTTGATTTGTAATGTGGTAAAATGCCCTGCAGTAAGCCAACCTCGCATTCCTGGAAAACCCAAACCTATATATTGACATTTTTAATTTACTGCTGGATTTCATTTGCTAATATTTTGTAAAGAATTTTTGTACTCACTTTCATGAGATATTCTTGCTATATTACTCTTTTCTTATATTGTCCATGCCTGATTTTAGTGTTTGAGTTAAAATGGCTTCATGATATAAGTTGGGAAGCATTCTTATGTTTGGTTCTTTAAGAAAGAGGTTATGGCAGTATGTAAAAAAGTGGATGTGTAACCGATGTGATTCTGCAATATGTATACGGGGTAAAAATGGGAGTTCATAATCTGCTTGAATCAAATGTATGAAATATGATATGTCAAGAGCTTTTTAATGTTTTGAACAACTAATAATAATAAAAAAAGAAAGAGGTTGTGTATGATGAAGAGTTATTATTTTCCTGTGCATAAGATTGTTATAATTCATTAGGAAATTACTTGGTACAAGAGTAATTTTTCAAAGTTATTCAATTACTAATTTAGTTTCTGTATATAAGACTATTTAATGTTCCCATCTTATTGTTTTCTATTCTTTATTTTTATATATTTCCTTTATGTTACATGATTAGGGTTTAAATTATTATTTTTATAGTTTCTCAAAATAGAGGTACTTTATACTTTCTGATTTTCTAACACTGGTATTTAAACCTATAGATATTCTTGTAAAGACTGATTTAGCTGCATCTCACAAATATTGATGTGTTGTGTTTTCATGTATTTCTGTTCAGAGTACATACCATATTATCCTTTGAACTTTCTTCTCTGATCCATAAATTATTTAGTAGTGTGTTTTTAACTTTCAAATATTTAGGGATTTTTCAAAGGTTCATTATTTTTATTCATCTTTATTAAATGCAATGATTTAATTTGTCATGGCTAGAGAACACAATTTAAATTAAATCATCTGAAATATATTGAAACTTGTTTTGTGGTTTTATGATCCAGAATATGGTCTATATTGAACATCCTTAGAAACTACAACTTTCTCTTGTGTGGAGAATTTTCCTATCAATGTTAATGGCTTAAGTCAATGGTTAGTGCAATTACATTATCCATAACTATACTAATGTTTTTGTTTAATTGTTTTATCTGTTACTGAGAAAAGAGTTTAAAATCCCCATTGGTGACAGTAAATTTGCTGCTAGTTACCTTTTGTTTTGTTAATTTTTATCTTGCATTTGGCAATTCTGCTATTGGATGTTTAGTGGTCTTATGAACAGAGTCCCTGGTAAAGCTATTCATCTTGAAGTCTACTTTATCCTGATATTCATACTTTATCACCAGCTTTCTTTTGCTTTTTCTTCACATTCTTTAACTTTCAATCTGTTTCCTTATGGTTAAAATGTGTTTCTATACAATCTTAATATGTATGCATTTATTTAGAATGCAGCTTTGGCTTTTGTCCAATGTGAAAAAAATGTCCATTTATTCTAATTTAATTACTGATATGTGTGGTTTTTAAGCCTACCAATTTGATGCTTGAATCATATTTTACTCCTCTTCTTGTGTTATTCTTTCCCCTTTTCTTCTTTCTTTTGGCGAGTCAACTATTGTGTGGTATTAATTTTATTTTATCTCTTCTAATGATATATGGAGGAGATGTTTCATTTTTGTGTTATTATTTTGATGGCTATTTTAAATTTTCTTTAAATTATCCTAACCTATTACTTCATTACAAACTTAATAACTTTATGAAAACATATTTCCAATGGCTTATCTTGCAATCTTTTCATTCTTACCATTATGTGTTTTATTTCTTCCCACATGGTAGAATTCATGTTTCTTTTAAAATTATCTTTACTTTAAATAGCCATCCTACTCTTGTATGCTAATTTCCAAATCAAAAATCCTAATGAAGTCACCTGCTAATTCTTGCTAACAATGTGACTTTGACCTATATTTGGTTTAACTTTTCAAGACCTGGGTATAGAATCATATTATCCATGGAAAAGACTATTGGCATATCACACTCAGAGTAGATTTATTGTTTTTCCCATTGTTTTCCTCTCTTTCTAATAGAAGGATCACGTTTCTTACTGTAGTTCTAGGACTTGGAGTGTCATGATACCACACTTGGCCTTGTGACACTAATTTGCCATGAAAATGTGAGTGGAGTCGAGAGAGCTCTGGATAGAAGCTATAAAAAGGCTATTGTGTAGATTTGTACTTTCTTGCTCTTTCCCTTTGTATAAAAAAAAGACACATTCTAAAATATGGGTTGTTCTTTCAACAAGTTCCAGCATAAGAAGAAGATATATAGAGCAGAGCCACAGCTGACCGTAGCTAAAGGAGAAAGATATATGCCATTGGTGCTGCAAACCACTGAGATTTTGAGGTCATTTTTTTACTGTAGTTTTACCTAGTGAAAACTGACTAATAAAAAATGAACAAATGTTATTAATACACCCTAGGAAAATAAATATATTCATATCTCAGATTTTTCTTGCTATACTTAGCTATACAACCTTAGCTCTGCTTTTAATTTTCTTCAAGTGTGCTTTGCATCTTTTTGAAATTTTCTTTCCATGGCAGCATACGTTCTACAATAGTTTAAGCATATTTCTTCTATTGCATATTTATTTTTTCTCCAGATAATACTACCTTTCCAGTCTATGTATGACTCCCATTTTCTCTTGAATGTAGCTTTAGGACTTCTTTTTAACCAACCTATAAAGTGTTTAATTTGTATTAAGTATAATATAAAGATGTATAAATAGAAATCTCCAATTGCATCAAGTCTGAAGTAAGTGGCTCAAGTAAGTGGTCTGAGAAACAGAGTGTATCAATAAATAGGATGAGCTTTCCAGATTTAAATGGGGATTATATATATAGTTATAGATATTAGGGATTATTTAAATAATTATAAATTTGAGAAAAAGAAACTTTTATATAAATATTATGCTGACCATAATCTTAATTTTTTAAAAATTTAGAACACATTTTTTCTCCTTCTTTTTCAGTTAATACCAATCTAGTGGTCAGTGTTTTTTCTTAAATTAGTAGAATGACAAAGCAATTTTTGGTAGAATTTTAATTTCTTTCTGCTTTTTTACATAAATAAAAAATTGGTTAATGATAGCATTCAATATACCTGTTGCAACTAAAATTACTTTATCAAATTGTGAATGACAATTGTTTCTTTGTTAACTAATTGAGTAAATTACAATAACTTTATTACCTGAAAGCTGAACTGTGAGTGTCCCTTCCAATGAAGGATACGGTCCACTTAAAGAATGGAAAGGATATTTTAATTCACACTTTCCATTCCTTCTTTAATTTGTGCAACTGCTTATCTTGCATCTGTATGACAATCTCTCTCATATACTTCTTCTGCAAGTAAGTTGGATTTAAATAAGAGGAGTTGTTGACAGTTCCTAGAAGCTCAGAAAGTTCTAGGCTGCTGTGTTTGAGCCATAACAATGCCATATTTTACGTTTTCTGACTTTTCCCTAGAAATCCCAGTATGACTTTAAAGAAAAATAGGAAAACACTCTCCTTTTTTTTTTCATTTAATGTGAGGATATTTGTCATATGAATAATAGCTACACTGTTATATACTATTGAAATGCTAAAATAAGAGAAGTGGCATTTTGGTTTACTATTTGCAAGACTAACATAGTTAATACTATATATGTATCCATGTCACAATGCAGCAATATATATTCATATTTTAGGGAGGAAATCAATTATCTTTACTTTCTTTTATTTAAAAAAGTACTACCCTACTGATAATTTTAAATTTTTAATTGATTTAAATGCCAAAAACTGAAGAAAGACTGAAATTATACTTATACATAATGGCTTAAAATTCTAAAAACACTTGAAAAACCCAAGAACCAACTTTATAACTGAGCAAATGTAATTTCATATTAAAGACTTCAAAAGAAGAGATCATTATAGAAAATTTAGTTTTTCATAATTAAGCTAGTTTGCTAGAGCTTGACAAAGCTTCTTTAGAAATAACACATAATTTATCTTCTGCACAACAATGAAAAATAATTTAGGAGATTAATACAAAACTACCTTGTTGAGGCATAATTCTATTGTCATCATTTAAGCCTGACTGATTTCACTTAGTTTTGTCTGAGTCAGAACTGAAGATACTTAGTTTATTTAAAAGGAGGAGGAGAAAGGAAGTCAAGGTGGAAAAAAAGAAGAAAAGGAAGAAGAAAAACAGCTTGATATCATGCATAGCATAATTCAGTTAGATCAAGTTGCTATGCTAGACTTCATGAAATGATATCATATCAATTAAAAGATAATTATAAGAAAAATAGTTCTATTGTTCCCTGCATAATGAATTTGAATCTTTTTATGCATATTCATATAAATGACTTTAATTTTTTTCCTTATTGAATGCCTAAAAGATGGGAAATTTATTTTTCCTTGATATATTATGAACATTAGTTTAGGTTACGTAGAATATGGTGAGTACCAAGTCCCTGTGAGAGGAGATTAAGGAAAGGTTGGGGGAGTTACTAATAGGAAACAGTGATGTGAGCAACACTTTTGCACATTTTTTCTGATGAAGCAAACACAGAACGAGCATTGAACAAATAAGAATTTTGAGTCAAGACAAATATTTTCATGGAAAAGTAATGTTAAGGTACCTTTGTAGCTAAGAAGAATGATGGAGCAAGAAGGAACAAATTTAGGCACTAGGGAAAGAAGACGTTTCAGAAGCAAGGGACTTGAGAAGGAATTGGGTGTAGACAATGGTGTAGTGGTTGGTCTCAGAAGAAGGAACACAGATAGTATAGGAAGAGGGATGGCTGAGTAAGTGGATACACATGTAAGGAACAAGTAGCACTGACAGGGCAAGAGGAAGTATATCTTTTCTGATTGTTCTTGTTGTCTCTTTGTCTCTGTTCATACTTAGGGAAGCCATCCGTTGGGCGAACAGAAAAGAGACAAGATGTGAAATGCTACATGAGAATGAATATATTAATTTGCACTTACCTATTCTACTAGTAAATCTCTGGTGAATAAAGATATATTTTTAATAATTCACACTCCTTTATGTCTTTAGTACATGGCATTTGATGTCGGTAGCTTAAATGTATTTTGTGATATACAGTTTCATTTCAATAATCAAATAGAGACTATATTACCAAATGATTTAACTTTAATCTACACAAGGTTTATTTTGGTAAAGGGACTTCACAATTTGGTTAAAAACTTACAAGTCCTGTTTGTATCCTACATATTTTCCCATTCCATTGACACTATACTAGTTCAAATTTCATCATATCTTGCTTATATTGCTTTCAATCTTTTTTATTAGTGCCTACTAATGATGCAGAATAATGGGCTTCATTGTGGCATATTCATATGTGCATATTTCATAGATGGATTATTTCTATCCCTGTTTTCTAATAGTCTCCTTTCTACTTTCATGTCACTTTTTTTTTTAATCCCACGTATGAGATAAAATACACAATACTTGTTCTTTGGAGTCTGGCTTATTTTGCTAAACATGATCTCCAGTTCTATTCATTTTCCTACAAATGATGTGATTTCATTCTTCTTTATGGCTGAATAACACTCTGTTTGTATATATACCACATTTTCTTTATCCATTAATCAATCGAGAGAAACCTAGGCTGATTCCATAGCTTGGCTATTGTGAATTGTGCCTTGTAAACATGGGCATATAGGTAACTCTATAGAATGCTGACTTTAATTCCTGTGGGTATGTGCTGAGGAATGGTACATCTGGATAATATGGTTGACCTATTTTTGCGGCAACTCAGTACTGATTTTGACAGCAAATGTACTAATTTATACTCCCACCAACAGTGTATGTGAGTTTGTTTTTCTTGCATCCTTGCCAGAATTTACTGTTTTGAAATCTTGATGATTGCTATTCTCACTGGAGTTAGAAGGAATCTCAAAAGTAATTCTGAGATCTCAAACATTTTTGCCATATAATTTTTGGTCACTTATTCTTCTTTTGAGGTGTCTGTTCAGTTCACTTGCTCATTAATTAATTGGAGAGGGGTTGGTTTTAGGTTTTTTGAGTTCTTTACGTATTTGGGGTATTAATCCTCTGTTAGGAGAATAGCTGGCCAGATTTTCCCACAATCTGTAGGTTGTGTCTTCTCTCTGTTGATTGTTTGCTGTGCAGAAGCATTTTAATTTGATGCCATCTCATTTGTTGACTCAATATTATTTCCTGAGCTCTTGGAGTCCTATCTAGGAAGTTATTGCCTGTGCTTACATCTTGAAGTGTTTCCATATTTTCTTTTAATTGTTTTAAAGTTTCAGGTCTTATTCAGATGTCTTTGTTCCTTGACTAAATTTTAAAGTAACTAGTAGATCTTTATACTTGCAAACTTGCTTCTTTTAGATATATCTCCTAAGTCCCTAACTGAAATGAAAATATAATCACGTCACTGAACACTGAAAATTACATGAAGTAACCTAGAGGCAGCTTCACACTGGACAAATTCAGACCTGATGCTAGGTGAGCTACACATGGGTTCTTCAGATTATTTCTCAAGCCCCAGATTTTTTACTTGTAAAGTGAGATGCTTGCCCTGCTTAGCACACAGGCTGGGGTGAAGATGAAACAAGTGGATATGTGAAAGTGCTTGCATCCACTAAATTCCTCTGTCACCCTAAGGTGTTATCATTAAGAAAGTGTTAAGTCATTCTCTTATTCCAAGTAAGAAGGATTTTGAAGGAAGTCCAAAAAGACTGAGCCTCCCAAATGTGAATTCTTGGCCCTGTGAATGATCTTATGATGATACTGGTCTGAAAAATCTTTGTGGGAGCAGGGAAATAAGAATCATAAAACAACATAACAAAAATAAAGAATTAAAGATATGATAGAACTTATAAAGAATGTCTTGCACCAAAACATCCAAATTTGACTTTTGTAAACAAGAAGTAAAAAGATCAAGACAGGACAGTTGAGGAGTGGTGAGACGTCTGATAGACGTCCTCAGAGATCGTCCATAGTGGCAGGCTCCTTGCTTTAGCACACTGGACCTTGCTAGGAATAATGTGCTAAGGTAGTATTCCCTCCTTTTTCTTATTGATGAAAACAAGAATGGAACTGAGAGCTTTACTCTTTTCCTTTTTTACTGGCCTGATATGAGTACTGGTTTGCACTGTAAACCTAAAAATTATAATCCATCTAAGCCTGACTTCAAGTTAAAGTAAAACTTGAAGAAAAAAAATAAGATAAAGACTTGTTTAAATATATAATTTACTTTAAAAGTAACAATAATAAGGCAATTTTAAGAGATCACCACATTTCATAAAATTGGTAAGAACAGCAACAATTTTTTAAAATTGTGTATATTTTCCAGCAGAGTTTTGTTATTTTAAGGTTCACCCTTGGTTTTGGAATGACAATAACCAAACATAAGGAAGCTTATTAAGATGATAAATCAGTGTTTCTTATTAGTTTCAGTCTTCTGCTAGATCTAGCTGTACAACTTGACACCTTGCTTGTTCCATAATGAGACACCCAGGTTCATTTCCACAATTTCCCTTCTACTGACTCCAGTTGGTGGAATCTGGTGACTCTTCTCATTCTCTCTTCTAGTTTCCAAGTGCCCCTTAAGCTCTGGTTTCAAACCAGTAACTTGTGGTCCATTCTAGATCTCCCCAAGTTCCTTCTTTTAATGCTGTTTCTTGGAATCTACCTGCCCCCAGCAACTCCATTACTTAAATTTCATTGACTCCCAAAGTGCTTGCCCATACATTGTTTCAAATCAACATACAAAAAAAAAAAAAAAAAGATGAAAAAAAAGTCTTCTTGAAAATTTCAGGAGAGAAAGGTTGTATTTATTTGATTTGAGGTGTGAAAGAAGATATGACCATCTTCCACAAAACAATAAAAGAAGAAAATACTAAATAAAACAAATCCCACAAAATGGTCTAAGAAAGCTGAAGTGCTGGAAGAGGTAAGAAATTGACTTTGAGCCAATCAATATGTCTATTTACAGAACCATTAGCTCAGTCTAAAACTGTAAAGTGAAAAGAATGAAAAATTGTGGAAAAAACATATAGAGTAAAAAAAAATACAGGTGCATTAGAGAAATTTTTGTTACCATTAGATTGCCCAGGCTATCCAGAGAAAAATGGATTGAAATTTTACAAAATTAACAATGTCTGTTTACAATTTCATCATGAGACCAACTTTCTGAACCTTATTTTTTTAAAAAATTCAAACCAATGAAATTCTATCATTTTCCCTAACTTTTTATAGGTTTGGAAAAATATCTTGAAAATTTAGGGAAAATTTCTAGTGCTCTAAATCATAAGATTTAGGATGAATAGGTACTGTAGTATATTTCTTCAGTTTAAGGGTCATTTAAAATATATATATATATATATATATATATATATATATATATATATATATATATATATATTAAAAGACATATAAGCTTTTCAGTCATAAAATATGGTTTACATTTGTGAATTAATAAAATACATTATGGTAAGAATAAACCTTAGAAGTGAACAGTTTGAAAGGTCAAAACATTTATCTAATTATAACATTGTGGGTTATATTGATGAAATTAAAATTTAAAAAAACATACTTTTATAGAGCTTTACTATTGTTCATATTGAAGACTGTGGCCTCTGTTTAGCTGTCACTGAAGAATTTCTAATGAATATGATATATTGGCTAAGAAATGATTGTGAATGACACTTCAAAAATACAAATTTGATTGAGATATAATCCTTTCTGTTCAAAGTTTTCCTATTACTTTAAGGATAAAAGTCCACAGTCATTATCATTGTATTTAATCTTTTATGATTGTCCCTAACTAATCTCTCCACCTTCATGTCTAGTCACATGTCATGCTTGTTATGTGACAGCTACACTTATACCTTCCTCAGGAATTTACACATGTTGCTATCAATGTCTATCTGGGCATGCTTTCTCTGACCTCCAAGTCTGATTGAGACGGTACCATATGATTCAGTTGCAGAATCCTACCATTCCTGAATGATAGCCTCAGCTTTCTCTCTTTTCCTCCATTGTTGTGCTTGGTTCTTAGTTTGTGGCCCAATATTCTTAGCACCTATGATATTCTAAAACTTGGATCATTTTTCTTATTCTCCCTCATTGTGCTGAGGATGAATCCTAGGGTCTGAATGAAGTATGGGGGGCAAACATTATACCACTAAGGTATATCCCCACCCCTCAACACTCATTTGCTTTTTAAATTCCTCTTAGAACAGAGCTTAGAGTTGACAAGAAGTAGTAGTCAGAGTGGGCAAATTCAGAATTTGTGATCTTTGGGTCATGGTAGCTCTGGGTAACAAGGTGTGATCCTGTGTTCAGATGATTAAATTGAGGTAGGAGTTGGAAACTGTGGCACCAGTGTCAAACAGAAAGATCAGACAGATTCTGTGGTAATCACTAAATGTGTACATTAATTGTCCAGGAACAAGATAATATTGCTTTTTCTGCATGCTCTGATATCGAATGGAGGTGACACTGGTAGAACTTCAGGCTAGAGTAGTTAGTTGCAGGAAACTCTGGAAAGTACTTAAGAGTCAACTCTCCCCACCTAGCAGCACCTTGCCCAGCCAACTTTAGCAAGAAATTATTGAAAGAAGGCGAGAGCATAGGTGTTCTTAAGCCACTAAGTTTGGGGGGTGTTTGCTACTTGGCATTCATTTGTGTAATCTAGCACAACCTGAATATATAAGGATGATATTTAGAGGTATGGATGCAGTCTCTTTAGTGGACATACTCCACCAGCAACTCTCAAATGCCCCCAGATCCCAAAAGCTTATCCTAGATCAGAGTACACCAAAGTGATTCCAGTGCTAAGTCACTGATAAAAATGGTACTGAGGTGGAGCATCAGAAAAGGACAATCAGCAAACAACAGGAGGAAGTGTTCTATTGGATGATAATGCCAGATTCCATTAATGGTAGTTTGAAAATGACATATGAAATAAAAATTAGTCTTCTCCTAGCCCCACAAGAGGAAGAAGGATAGAAATAGGAAAGACTTGATGTGGTGCTATATTCTTGTCCAGGGTGGAAAAGACAGGAGGAAATTGTTGAGACATTTAGTACAATTTGACCTTATTCTTTCAATAGAGCTAATACTGGTGATTATTAACAACAAAAACAAATAGAGTCAAGCATATACTAATTTCTTTGATCATTAAATAAGCTTAATTTTATGTTCATAGAGCATATGGGAAATATTTCTAAACAATCACAGGCATGATTAAAATGTCTGTTCACATGCACACATTTAATGCCCTATAACACAAAGATCAGACTATGGCTGACTCAGGGTATCCCCAAATGGAAAAATATTGTTTTTCCTCTCTCAAAAACACATTCTGCTTTCTTTCCAAATTCATACCCACATGACATTCCTACTGTTGCTTTCATTTTTCCTAATGCTGCTTTATCTCTTCATGCATATTCGTATTTTTAGATCAGATAAAATGAATAGGAAGTTCTTTCCCTGAAAAATATGTAGTGTGATTCAAAGAGAATGTTAATGAAATGAAATACTTAAAAGCTTTGTGAAATATTGATACATAGCAACTAATTCTGTCTCTGTACTCAGTTGCTTTTTCTTTGTGTATCTGAAGCACTGTTCTTATGAAATTATGTGGATGTACAAGCACTTGTATTGACAGCATTTTTAAATGGAAGGGAAGGGGGAGAAAAAGGAACGTAATATATGCAATAGTACATAGAGACTAATCATGCCTTCACTGCACCAAATCCATTTTTCAGGATATCTACCTCCATACAAAAATACCTTTCACCAACCCAGTATAGGTACTCGAAATGAAGAGAACTATACTGGGTTGTTGAATTCTATTTCAGAGACAGGGACTGACTTTGCTCACAGCAGTTCCATTCCTCTGCTCTCACACTGTCGGACAAGCAGTTCAAAGAGAGAGATCTTGAACTACATCCCCTTGCCTGAAAAGAGATTACAAATAAAACATGTACCTCACTTTATTCTTAGGGCCTATGTGGCCAAGGTAGTGATTTGTTTGTGTACAGATGGGCCTAGTGCAAAGAAACAGAGAACATATTCAGATGAGGCATTGCTAAATGGGAAAGATATGTTTCAAGGACAGCTTCTATATTATATTAGCTACACCTGGCAGAGTCCCAGGGCAAGGTAAGTACACTCTAAACAATGAAGTCTCCTTAGTAAAAACTGCTGCATATTGAGCGAACTCTATGGGTGGGAAATAACAACCAAGAATGTCACTCTGAGGAGGAGTATATGTTTTAGAGGCAGATTTTACATCAACTTTAACACAGCTGGAAAGAGTTCAACTTTTTTTTAAAGACAAATGACTTGAATTTTAAAACTTTAAAAATTTAAGACTATATATGATTAGTGTACTAATACTAGATTAGGAATAAAATTCAGTGTCAGAACTTCAGTAAAATTAAGAAGCCAGTTGCATTCTTGGCACATAGAAATGTACATTTAAAAAACCTACTTGTTTGCTTAGTGCATCTGCTAAATGATATAATATCCATATATATGATTACTCCAGAGATCAAATTAAGAACATTGCTCATTTGTTGGTATGTCTCTAAGGAAAACACAGGAAAACAAATGCTAATCCAAAGTGTAATGGAATTTTCAATGTATAATACATTAACCATTCCTTCAACCTCTGGGAAACAAAATTAAAATTAAATAAAAATAAGACATTGTCCACAGGTTTCTTTTTTTTTTTGGTAAATATTGCATTGCTAATTTAAGGCACTCCTTAATATGAATTTGGTATCAGTTTATGAATCTTCTATAAATATCCCTAAATCTATCTAGATAGAAAAATCAAACATGGATTTTTTTTTATTTCAGGACAGATCAAAATCTCAGTGGTAAAAGAAGATTTAGGTATCTCTGAAGGTTTCTTATCACTCAGCAACATAACTCTGATGGTTCATACCTGAGAGAGTCGTCTGAGATCACTCATCAAATAAATCAAATAGTCTGCTCACTGAAAGAGTGAGCCTATGGTAATCCAAAGCCTTTACTTTCAGACATCAAATCTTTCCTTTCATAAGCCAGAAGAGAAGTTAATATGTCATTCTGGGTAGTGTATGCAAACCTGAGGAAGAACTTGCTTTAAGCTGCTACTACAACTTAAAGGTTTGACTTAGCTTAGCAATGACTATATTTAGTTTTACTCTTTTAAACCCCAAATTCCACAACCTTGATATGCTGAGGAAAAGGTGGTAGTGAGAAGACTGAAAATGTACTGGTTTTATCTCTAAATTTTATTGTAGCATATTTATTAAATGATGATTAAGGTCTACTTGTTCTATATATATGGTTAATATTTGACTAAAAGCAGTATTTTAAATTACTACTATAAAAAACAGTTTTTGAAAAAGTAGAAATCAAATTCCTTATCTAGGTCTGCGTTGTCCAATATGGTAGTTAGTAGCAATCTGTGGCTGTTTAAATTTACATTAATTAAAATTAAATAAAATTTAAAATCTTGCATTAACTACATTTCAACTGGTCAACAGCAACACGTGATTGGTGGGTATTGTACTGAACATGTGGATATTGGACACTTTCATCAATGTAGCAAATTCTATTGGGTAGGACTGTTGTAGCAAGTTTATAAATCAAATACAGTATATAATAATATTCATAAATCAATCTTCCCAATTCAGTACTTTCATTTTAGAGTTTTTCAGACTGTGTAAAATAAGAGATGGCATGATTTCCATTTTCATCTTCCTTTGAGGCAGAGAGTGTATCTTATACATATGTGTGATTTGATTATATATATCCGTTTTGTATGAATCATCTCTTGATTAATAAATAAACACAACAGAAATTATTAATTAATAAGAGCTTACATTCTTACTTTATCTCAAGGGCTGTATAGCTATCGTCTAATTTATTCTCTAAACATCTTGATAATGAACATCCATATTACTGTGGCTTGAATCTCAACAGATTGGAAGAAAAGAACTAAGCACAGAAGAATGGATGTGACTACAATGAATATCTTTTATTCCTCTGTCCAAAGCTCTGGATACTACACTTGCAATGACATTTACAGTTTGGATTAACATGCCTGTCTCATTCACTGAAGTTCATTACTGTGCCTAGACTACAGCACTATTTCATACAAACCATGTACATTCTTGCAAAAAATGCTTCCTTTGCACAGGGGCCTAATTTTTCCATGTATAAATTTAGCTGTGTGAGTTTAAATGAAGCCAACATGGGAGCCTTGAGCAGTATATTATTTGTAATAGGACAGATTTCATTTTGGGTACCTAAAAACTTCCTCCAGAAGAATTATCTTCTAAACTTACATCAACAGGCCTCTCATTACCAGCAGTTTGAGAAGGGAGATTAAAGCAAAATGAAGGCATATAGAGATTTAATTATGTGTTCACATCTAGAAGCAGCAATAAGCTGAGGATCTGCCATTACCTTGATATTTTGGAGATAAAATGGGTATCTGAATAAATAGAAGCCTTCAGCCTCTGCAGCTGTCACTAACATATTTCATCCTAATTGCAAAATATTTATTTTAAACACTAGAACACACTCTGAAGAAGCTAACCTCAGCTGGCAAAAAAAGATTTCAATTGCTAACTTTTCCAGATTAATTGAAATAGTGTGGGAGAGACTATGGATGCATTTTATTCTTGATAATTTTAACTTTGTATTCTGTATATGAGGAAAGAAGGAAAGAAGACAGGAAGAAAATAGAGAAGGAAAAAAGGAGAAAAAAAGAAAGGAAAGATGAGATAAAAAAAAAAGCCCAAGGAACTACCCCCATTGTTTCTTGGTGGATAGGAACTATTTTACTGTTCTCTCTGCGTTAATATCCACATTTTACTTAGCACACAATAGGTTCTTAGGAAATATTTGTTGGAAAAAAAGAATAAAATCACTAAATTTTGGCTGAGACTAGGAAAAGAGTCATTTTAAATTTAGTATTTATAGGCATATATTTATATACTTATAAACTTTCTTTACTCAAATATATATTGCTTTTTTATATTTAAGAAATGAATATGAATCACTGTCTCTATCTTCTATCTCCTCCCAATTCCTTCCTTTTCTGTTATCAAGAGAGGTTTGCAATCAATCACATTTCTGATATTTGGGAGTTTTCACCACAAGGAAAAAAAAAAACTTCCCTAAATATGTATTAAAAATATAATGCCATTAAGGAATCAAGAAAAAACTAGATATTGAGTTTTTAGTTCAATGATATGGACCAATCTCTCTACTGTATCCATTCATTCTATCAGCATTCACCTAACCACTAACAGATATTTATAGGGAGAAAGTAGTAAGTCCCTGTTATTATGGAAATTACTGTGAGAAAATAATATAAGCGTATTCAAATACTTTTAGACTGTGCACTGCATGTACTCTTTTAAAATCTGCAAGTTCATATAGTCCAATGTTCCCCCACCTCCCACCACTACCAGTGCCGTAACAGGAAGTGATGGGGAGAGTGAAATTGAAGGAAGCAATTTTGCATTGCTGGACACTGATGCTCTGGAGCTCAGGCTCTGAGGGGATCCCACCACAGATGGTGAAGTGGCATGTGGGCACTTATGGAGCTGTGAGTGAGCCAAAAAGTCTGCACAGGATGCACCTAGGTGTGTAATTAAAGTGAGAGTGAGGATCAAGCTCAAGGCTCAGTCTTCTAACCACATACTACCTCCTGCAATTCTCTAAATAGAGCAAGCTGAGCTTTGGTTTGACCCTTTTCCTAGTATTTGCATTTCCTTTTCTTTTTCAGAAAATCCTGGCCTCAAAGGATGATATCTAAATGGTAATGTGTCATTGTGCTGATGAGTAGGGTTACAATGCTTGAGACAGATAGAAACACGTGAGAAAGACAGCTAGATGGCAGATCAAAGGCATTTCCTGACCAGAAGGTAGAAAATAGCAGTTGAGAGTTTTAGCAAATGCACTTAAGAAACTAGAGGAGCTTCTCAGGCATTTATTACAAGCTAATTCAAACCCTTAGGGTTATTGAAGATTTTGTGAAAAGCACCTCTTAACTGACCAACTGTCAATTAGCAAAGGAGAAAATGCCTCAAGTACTCCATTATGATGATGATCAAATAAACGAGCTTTGATTACTATAATAATGGTAGTATAATGTATAAAAAACCCTCTAGTTTTAGATATGAAAAGAATTTATAAATGGTGATCATCTGTAAAAATCTACTGTGGAAAAAAAATTGAGTGTAATTGCCAAATGATGCCAATTTATTTTTTCTTCCTCCAACTTTTCAGGTGATCCATTATCATGAGAAACAATAATCATTAAGGTTTGATCATGCTAATCTAATTTTCTGGATGGCTTATTAACCTTCCAAGGATGTCTTTCTTCTAATTCTTGATCATCAGATTAGACGATAATTAAGCAAGGAATGAGAAACGTCAATTATGTAATACTGTTGGAGAGGATGAAGAAGTTGTAATGAATATTGAGCTTTGTTTTCAAGTTTCGCTACATTCATGTGGATATATGTATATATACACACTTTATGCACAAACAAGTATACACATACAGAATATATATGCATAATTATGTATACACACATATGCATGAATATGAGTGTGTATATAGTTATGCATGCATTTATACATGTTAGCATATAAAACACAACTTTCTGCTTTCTTATAGAAAAGAGATTTAACAAAGCACATATATAAAAACACTATTTAAATATTTTTTCCAAACTAAATCTGACTCTCTAGCTCTAGAAAATAAACAGTAGCAAGACATAGAGAATCTGTCTTAAATAACTTCATTTGCACTAGACCTATGTCTTTTAAGAAAAGAGATCCAAAAGATTGTTCAGTTTTTACAGAGATAACACATAATTGAAAACGCATGGATGCTGAGATTATAGGGACCTTAGTTTAATATCAGACTATATCTATATTAATCATATGCCTTTGAGTAGTCACTGAATCTCTCTTAGCCTTAATTTTATCATCTGAAAAACAGGGATAATGGTATCTACTGCAGGAATGTTCCAAGAATGGATGCAACATACATGAAGATTTTGACCTTCAATATTGTAGGACATTCAGTAAGTAGTAGAAATTTATTGTTCTTTACTTTTCTGTTTCTTTATTGAATTATTTTCCTCTTTTTATTATTCTTTTTTTAATGTTAGGGATTGAATCCAGGGTCTCATGAATGCTAAGCAAACCCTTGGCCACTGAGTTACACCTCCTTTCTTTGATTACTTGGGTCTGACAAAAAACCTCAACCCAGTTTCTCATGTTCTTTTTCATTAGAATTAATGCTAGTTAATTGTTGGATTTTGAGAGCAGTAGAGAATAAGAATTTTTGCCATAGGTATTAGAATTGTATTGCAGAGGTTCTTTTGATGAGAATCAAGAAAATTTACAAATTAATCCTGCTGATTCTCTATATTCCAGATTATTTGTGTAGACCTCAGGCAAAGGACCCTCATTTGATCTTTCTCAATGTTTCAGCTAAATCTCACATCATGCAAATGAAAAACTATTTTCTGCATAGCATCAGCTTATAAACAAAGATATTCAAATTCAACAACGTATTAGACCTATAGTCAAATATATCAAGTACTGAAATAACTTATGTATATGCAAACACATATATTACTAACTGCTGGTGTATATGTATGTGTGTGTGTGTGTGTGTGTTTGTGTTTGTGTGTGTGTGTGTGTGTGTGTGTGTGTGTGTGTACACAGCTAACTGCAGGTGTCCCCTATATACCCATCCTCTCTTATTACATAATGTAGCCATGGAGGAATCTAAATCAGATCTCACTTTAAGGAAAGAACTTGCCATTTACTTGCAAGATGTGTACTTGGCTAAAAGCCTCTAGTTATTAGCAAATTCAGGATTCACCTTTATTTTTAGGCCCAAGCCACATTTTTCTTGGGCAATGTCAGTCATAGATTGTGGTGGGAGCACTAAGGTTTGGTCATTTCTGCCCAACAAAAGATTTTTAATGGGCAATATTTGCTCCAGAAGTGTACTTTGCTTTAACCTAGTATTTGCTGTGTTTGACTCAGTTCCCCAGAGTCCAGCTTCCTTTCCTCTTTCTTTTCACTAGTATCATATCTGCATCATTTTGAAGACTTTCCAAGCTGAATTCTTCACTATTTTATCTTTCACTCACCAAATACACTCTGTATTTGTACATTTGTCTTAATGTCAATTTCCCAGAAGACTCAACTGACACATCCAGTAATAGAAAAAAACTGGATCTCTGAGTGGTCATGTGGGGCCAAGCTGTTTATTTGTCCTGCAGGCCTGGATTGTCATGTGTGAGAGATATAAACTTTACTTTTTGAGGCCTTGTATTATTGCATCCGGTTTCTGCAGCATTAGACTCTAATATATGTGTGAATAAATACAAAATTAAAATGATTTTCTTTTACTCTCCACATTTTATATGCCTCAGTCATTTTTTTAATCTAAGTTTTAAACAGCATTCTAAAAATAAATATTTATTAGCTTTTAAAAGATCTAAAGTATTTCTCACTTCTTTATTAGCTTCTTAAAAACCTAAAGCATTTGTTTTGGTTGGTACTTATGGATCATGTTGTACAAATACTAAGAGGGCCATAAAACATATGTGGACTTGAGTACCATGATAAGTCTAAAGACTATTAACTTCCTTTAATCTAAAAGAGTTTGACCTTATTTTCAGAACTATTACATGATAGTATGGTAATCGTGGTAATATAGAAACAAATGAAATTCTACAAATGGCTAAACAATGATTGCAGACTCTAGAGAGCAATTTACTACAAATGTAAATTAGGACATACTGACTCACATCAAATGGACCAAGTTATGACAAAATAATTTACCATCACATAGCTTTATTACTGTTAGTCATTCAGAAATTCATGCAACTCACATTTCTTGGACACTTTTGTGAGCCTTGTATTGTGGTAGTGAAATTAAGGCAATGTGGTATTTCCAGATACTGGAACAAACTTAGATCTATTAATTTAAAGGGCCAGCTTTGATATGCCATAGTTTTCTTGTTTGCCTAAAAAAAATGAACTTGAACTGTATAAAGTAATCTGTCAAACTGAAAACTCACTAATTTGAGCTACTATTTTAGATATATAAAAGCTTACTTGATTTCCAAATTCTTATCTTCTGCTTGTCATTACATATAATATTTTGCAAAACATTTGATCAAATAAATGTGGTATTTAAAAGAAAATCCTAAAATGTAATGATATTTTCTGATTTTATTTTTTCTTGCTGAATAGAGTATTTTTTAAAATTAGCATTCATTGCAATGGTATTTAGGAAGATGATGTAAGAATATTTTAAGAAAATAATTTTTTGTTATTATAGAAATGTATGAAAGAAAAACATCTTATGATTGGTATTTTCAGATGCAATAGCAGGGCCTATCCAAAACATATAAATAATGGAAAATGTAAAGTGATACTCTTGGTTTTTCTAGCAGAAGCTTGGTGCATAGCTTATTGGTTTACAATAAATCTGCAGAAAATGCCGTATGCTTTATAATTTACTCTTGAAGCTGTCTCTGAAAAATTTATTTTCAAAGAAGCTTGTCTACTTTAATATTAAGCCTGGAAATATAGGGAATGAAAATATGTTTCATTCTTAAGTAGTTTGAGGTTTTGTTTCATTAGTGAATTTCACTATAAAGAGGCACAAGATGGAAGTAATTTCTCTCTAGACATATTAATTCTAATTTGTGAAAGATAAAACAATCAGCCAAATGACGTGCCAATTTATTAAATTCATATACCTGAAATTTAATTTCTACTGAATTAACTGTGATAAAATACCAGGCTTTTCTTTCCAAAGAATGAAGGAATCATAATGGTTGAAAAAAAATGCCAATGGGCAGAGGGTGAGGCAAAACTGATCTCAAGTGGCAAAAACTCCAGTGTTTTTTAATCAGTTCTGTTATTCTCCAATTGCCTACTCTGAGCATATTTATATGGAAAATATAATGGAGGAAATATTGAATTTGTCTACATGAGCTTTAAGATTATACATTTTAGCGTATAAAAATCAATGATAGGGTATCATAACTACTAAAAATTTTGTTTTTGAATTTGCCTCCTTTTTTGTCATTATAGTTAATTCTATAAGAAACACCTTTTAATTGTATTGTTTTTCTCCTTACTGAAACATATGCTTAGGAATGGAGTTTTGTTTATCAAAGAACTTGAAATTTTTTATTCTGCTCCTTTATCCATGACTTCTATTTAAGTCTAGTGCTCTTTCCTGCTAAGATTAAGATTGCATGTGGCTTCAGAGTTCTTAGCAGGATATGTACGGCTCCAGTCATTCCAGGCAAAAAGAAGGTCAGAGCACACTAACTATAACCTATTTGTCCACTTTTACCTACAACATTCTCAAATAGTCAATTTTCAATGCTACCAAAAACAGATTAATATATAATACATCATTACAACTTTGCTAACACTCTCACTCTTTTTTAAATCATTTTCAACTTTTAATTACTTTTATCATAAGGCTATTACATTTGTATTTCTTACACAATGGGTGAAGGCAAACATTTCCTTTATGTACATCTTCTAATTATATTTACTCCAGAATAAACTTTTAGTAAAGCCACTTTGCTTAAATATAATTTCCTGGGATTCTATAGAGGAACAACATTCCTCAAGAGTTAGTTTTGGATGATCTCTCTCTCTTTGGTGTTTATTTTGGTGCATTTCCCCAGTGAGGCTTAAAAACAAATTTTTTTCCCCTGATTAATGGTTTATTTTTAGTCATAAAATATCTTTTCAATTAAAGAAAAATGGAAATGAATAAACAATGTCAAAATGATAAACTGAATATTTTATTTCATCAGTTGTTCCTTGTGTTTTGGAACATCTCTATACCAACAAAGTTTTTAGACAGGTGATTTTATTTTTCTGAAGAAGGTCTATAAACTAACTACCTTCTCTACATTCTTGTGCAGTGTTGGCAGTGTTGGTGACACTCTGGCCATCTAGAATAGTTTTTTTTTCTTTCCATTTTAATTTTAAGATAGGGTCTCACTAGTTTGTTGAGATGAGTCTCAAACTTGTGATCCTCTTGCCTCAGCCTCCCAAGTCACTGGGGATACAGAGTTTATGTCACCACACTGGTTTGGAACATTGTCTTTAGGGACACTCATTATTATGATTAGTTACATTATGTGCTTTATCCTCATATTTACTTACACAAACAATAAAACCAACATCTCCAGTCCCTAAAAGGGAAAGAAGGAAAAGTTTCAAAGGTCTGGGTGAAAGGTATGAAGCAAGGCAAAGCTGGAGGTGTTAGTGGGATAGAACCGTGAGGGGTGCATCTAATGTTAAAATCACTGTCCTCTTCCAAGTCTCTTTCCAGCTCTTTCCACTCGCTGGATAGACCAGGCCATCATCTAAATTCAGGGTATAAAAAGGCTATTCTCCTCATCATATGTGGTTTTAGGAAAAGATAGAGGCCAGACCTCCCAAATTTTCTATTTATGTAGAAAACAGAAATATGGACAGTAATGCTATTGGCACTTTCTTCTGGAGGAGGAATGCAGATGTTGATCAAGAAAAATGTTGTTTTCTGGCATTTGGCAATTATAAATGCTTGATGAAGTGAACTGAAATGAACTTCTCCCAATGCTATATTAATTTGGCTTGCGTATGGAGAAAAGTTATTGCAAAGTCAACTAGTAGAAAAATCCTTTGCATGGTGGTTACGTATGTAGTACTGAGACAGCTCATCAGCTTTCAAAAAGCATCAAGTAGTACTAGGTCATCAGTTCCTACCAGCTTCTAGCATATTCCTTATTTCTTAAATGTTTAGATGGTATTTTGAAGTGCCAGACTTGGTTCACCTATTCATTTATGGAATGTGTGTCTCCATTTCTAAACTTCTAAGATCTATTGGACCTAAGGTTCGACTCAAGCAATTAAAGAGTTAAATGGTGTTGTTGGCAAAGGAGGGCTTAGGAAAGGGAATTAAACTTCATTCAGGGCCTTTTTCAGGCACTGGTCCCAGGAGTTTAAAAAGAAATGCTCTTATAAGTCATTACTGAATTGTACCTACCATGAGATAAACCCTGGAGGAGTTAGTTTTGTACATTACCTAATTTAATACTCAAAATAACTGCATGGGGAAATATTATTATCCCCATTTGTACAAGCAGAATAAGTTCTGTTTAGAGTCACACTGCTAATAGCATTAGAGATGAGATTCACAAACAGGGTCACTGCAATCCTAAAGCCCCGCTCTTTTCTATCCCTCACTGTCCACTTTTGCCTTTGCTCTGATCTGGAAGGTATAATTTTTACTCTAATATGAATTTCTCATTTAAACACATGTAATATTTACTGTGTGTACCAGTCACTCAGCATTCCTTCCTTGTGCCATGTTTACTTGCTTGTATCATGTATCAGCATGCATATGCTCTATTTCACAGACGATAATTGATTGAGGAGAGGACATTAATTATCCAACTGTGTCAATCCCAATGCTCTGTAAACAATAGGTGCTAAATAAGTGACTTTTTCTGAGGATAATTGTTAATCTAAGTATCATGAGAGAGAAAGGTGAATGTTCTTTTTTAAAGAGGAAAGGAGCCAAGGCAGAACTGTTATTGAAAGAGAAGGAAAAGACAAAGTCTCATTTTACAATTTGTTCATTATGATTTTCGCCTTTTTACCTCTTGATCATAATTGTAAACATTCATATTTATTGAATATTTATTTCTTTATTATTTTGTATTGAGAGCTATATAGAAGTGGTTGAAGTGGTTGTTCTATTGTGATTTTATTTATTTTTTTCAGAAAAGAAGATACCACCAAAAAAAAAAAAAAAAGGATTTGATACTTATGTATTTTATGATGACAGAAGGTATTTTAAAATGTGTGAGTGGGTGTCTAGCACAGGTTGATTTTTTTATTTAGTTTTACATTAGCTTTTTATCCAGAGGGGATTCACTAGGTTTCTGCCAATGAATTATAGGCACTTTTTTAACTTCCTTGCTTGGCCTACTGCAAAAAAATGCAATTCTAGTTATTCTTAACCTTAATACTGCTTGGGATTCCTTTAAATATTTTAAACTGGAAACTGAAATAAAAGCTCTCTTAGGTTGAACCATCCTCCAATACAAGTAAAGGTTTAACTTCTTTTCTTGTCTCCTTCTCAGAAACGAAATCTGTATTCAGGATGTAATGCTTCTTCGGAAGTGCTTGGAGAATCAGAGAAAATGGCCCATTTTCATTTTAATGAATCATGCTGGAGAATAAATTTACATGATGTTAATACTGAGACCTGGAAGATGGTATGGTATAATGCTCATAATAAAGGATTTAGGAACCATGACAGTTCTGGGTATGAATTCTGGTAAGCCACTCATGTGTGACTTTGGATAAGTTACTTCCGTTCATGGTTCCTCAGTAAATTGAGATGGAATGCTAAGGAGAGGCAACCCATCACTGAGACCAACTTGGCAGAGCCAAAAGAAGATAAACAGGCATCAGGACTTTACTCTTCTTATGCACCCTGGGATATTGCACATAGAACAGCACCACATAGTCAGGCATCATTCATTGTGGGTTTTTTAAAGGAATCTGACATCAGTTGAAAGGCTTTGCTCCTAAATAGGGTGAGGTGTAATCCTATTTTAGGCAGCCCCAGAAAGAGGAAAATTGGGACGATGAAAACCTTGAAACTGTGTGCTTGTCTTCATCTCTCTTTTTCTCTCTCAATTGTAGAATCTTCAACAGTTTATATCTAATAACCTTGTTAAAGAGGAATATGTAGTGGAAATTTTAAATCTACAGAGATTGAGGGAAGATGAGCTAATAGAAGCAGGAAGAAAAACACCAGTGAGGCAATTTCAGGATCCAGTAAACAAACTTGGGTCAGAGATGCCTAGCATACAAATGTACAAATTTGATCACAAAGCTCTTAGAGCAGACATTTACCATCATCTCACAGCATTTGCTCATCATGCAATTAGTGCTCCAGAGAGCTCTGCATTTCAAAGGATTTATTCACATGGACAGGATCCATTTCCCAAATGTGATGCAGAGACACTTTTCAATGGCTGCTGTGATCTTTAGTAAATGGTTTCATCTTTCTGTGTCAATTCCCTCATTAGGAAAATAGACCTCCATCTGATTCTACAGGCCACTACAAAGATCAAAGGAATTATATTAGAAAATGAAATTTATTATTTTGATTAAGTCTATTTCTTTGACTAATTAAAATCATAAATGATATCAGGAAAAAAATGAACTATTTAGTAGTTGGCTATCGGATTCCTGAACATTTCCCCACAACTGTACACATTTAAACTTTTGGAACATTTTGTTGTTTGTTAGAAATTTTTTACCCTCATAATTCTTCTGCAAAAATCAATGAGCTATAGAAAGCTACATAGAATTATACTTAAAGTTTTTATTCCCTTCAAAAGCACATATGAATAAAAGTAATTCCAGTTATCCTATATTTATCCTGTTTTCTCTGGAGAAAAATAGCCCTCTGCTAGGTTTTTGTCCTGAGTCATGTTTTCTGTAAGCTTATTTTAAATCACTCATTTTGAAAATTGTTTACAATCTGGATGTCCATGATATATTTCTATGGTAATTCTCATCTCTTTCATCATACATGCTTTGTAGTACGTATCACCTTCACAATGCTCCATAAAGGGAAAAGGCTTGTTAGCTGAGATAAGGTGGTTGTCATGAATTATAAGTCTGGGTATAAAAATGCTCAGACTACTGTCATGTATATATAAAAAGAACAACAACAACAACAAAGCACTCATTGTAATGATCAAACTTTGTGGTCCCTCTACATTTTTGTAGGTGCCACAGAAATAGAGAATGAGACAACCTGAGGTTCATGTGCCACATTTTTCTTGTGGAATCAACCTCTTAACTGCTTTATGGCCTACATACAATCTCTAAAAGCACTTGCCTTGGAATATTTTAATTTTGTTAGCACATAGAGTTGCAAGTTCTACATGGTAGGAAAATATATTAAAAGAGTTTTCTCTTTTAATATGATATATGAGTAATAAAAATTAGACATCATTTGCTAGATTAGATTTTAGAAGAAAATAAAGGAAGTATATATCTTTTTTAAAAAAATATTTTTAGTTGTAGATAGACAAAATACCTTTATTTATTTTTATGTGGTGCTGAGGATGAAACCCAGTGTTTCACACATGCTAGGCAAGTGCTCCACCACTGAGTTACAACTCCAGCCCAGTATATATCTTTTTGACATTAAAAAATTACACACTAGACATAAAATTCTTAATTTAGGAACTCATAAATAGACATCTTAATCTAAGATATTTTATATTTATTTTAAATGTGAATTTATATAAATTATATATTTATTATAAATAAGTATATTTATTTGTGCCCTACTATGGGAACTCTAGGGAAAATAGATTATTAACCAATGAGGATGGTTTTGTTTGTTCATTGGGAAAAATATTTGGTACTTCATTCATTTATTTCCTAACTTTGAAAAATATTAAATCCTCAGTTATGACTGTAAGAAAGAACAGGTAATACACAGAGAGAAAATAGCTTATTATTCTGTTCAAAAGTGTCAAGGTTGCAGAAGTTATAAGGTAGGCAGAAGACAATATCCAAGTTAAAAAAGAAGAGAAAATCTAAGGGATGAACACTGGTCCTAAAGTGTGTGGGCTCCATGTTTGCTTAGCATTCTGAGTCCCCACAGCATCTGAGAGAAAAATCACCTTAGGGGCAGTATTTACAGCTGCAGTAGTTACCTAAGGGGCTGGAGTTTAGAGACAGCCCATCAAATTTTTGTTTGTTTAATAAACCTAAGGCATGGTGCCAAATTGGTTAAATGTACCATGTCTGAGTTTATTCAAGCATATTACCACAGAAAATTAAAGAAGAAATGAAAAGGGAGCTGATCCATTATAACTAGGTGCAATAAAGTGTACTGGATTACAGTAGAAACTTTTTCTGTATTTATGTACAATATGTGTGATACTGACAAATACTGTTTCTGAGGAAGTTGTTTCATCCTGAGTGAATCAGATACCTATTTTATGTCTGTTGACTTCCTCTCCTAACATCATTATTAATAAAACCATACTTTTATTCATTCATTATTTTCTACATTATATTTTGTACACACATACAGCTATACATTGAATTCAAAAGAAGAAATAAATGTTTTTAGTTAAAACAAGAGTAGACTTATTTATAAAGAATATTACTACAATTAGTTCCTATTTCTCCCCTTGAGCCAAACACTGATTTAAAAAAGAACCTCTTTCTAGTGTGGTTCATATTCTCTAGCTGCCTGATCCAATAGGGAGCAACAGTACTTCAGAGTCCAGTTTTTCTGTCTATAGCTCAATGGTGAGAAAACTTTCCTTGCAAGGGCTCTGAAAGGTGATGTCGGTGTAGGGACATCAATTCCATCACTTTCAGAAATTAACCACCCACTCAATCAAATAAGAGGTTTTGTTTTAAACATACCCAAAGAGACTAAATCATGCCCACAGGTAAGAAAGAACTGAAGGACTGAACCAAGAAGGGACAAGGAGGACGAATGGAGAAGTAGAAAAGGGAGTCTCACACCTTTGCTAATATTAACAATTTATAGGGACTGTATGTCCAAAAGTGTGGAAATAAGTGATCAGTAGATTTTTTTTTTAGCTGATGGAGTCTGCATTTTTCTAGATTATGACGGGCTGAATTAACAGACAGATTTCTTACCTCACTTGATTGGCAGAAGCTGAGAGTGACAATTGGGTCAGGGTGGGTTGACCTCGATAGCATTAGTAGGCACTCCCACAACTGGTGCTACCAGTATCACTGCTTTAAATGAAACAGTAGATGGGCAGAAATGGTGCAAAATTGAAGGAATTACCTTACTATTTTCTCAAATAGTCATGTGCTCTTGGCTTTCTAGGCAAGCCCAAGTACTCAAATTCCTTCCTTGTCCATATTTCATGTTTTCCCACCTTTTATCATGAATTCATGCTACTCCTTTTGTGTAAAATAGTATCTTTTCCTCTGCTATCTCTGAATGTACAGAGCTTATCTTAAACATTTCAAGAACAATCTCCCAAACATATTTTGTTCTTAGCTTTCTGTAACCCATGCTCCTTCTTCCAGAAATAAATCTTTCTCTTCTGAACTCTGGAATACTATCTGCCCCTAACTTGGGCTATCAATATCTTTGCCCTAGCCATAGGGTTAATTAATGGTATGTGATCTCATAATCCTCAATGAATTCATTATTGTTAAGATTTTTATCTATTTTATATTTGTATCCCTTAATCCACTTACCATGGTAGGCACTCAATAGGTATTTGCTTAATAAATAAATTATTGAAAATTGAGATAAAAATGACACTTGGGGATTGAATCAGCCAAACTGCTCCAATTTTTCACTGAATGTAGGATATGTAGACAAAGCCCTTTTTCCCTGAACTCCGGCACAGTCTTTCCTAACCTCCTTTCCTTTTCTTTTTAAATCCCTCTAGACTCACATACAGCCTTTCTCCCTAACCCCACCCAAACACCGCCCTACTTGACCTAGTTACTGTGGTAGAAGAATTAGGTAAGAAGCCGAGGGACCAGCAATCTTGTCTTTTTTTCCTCCCAAAGGTGAGGAAGACTGACTATTGCTCTCTAGGTGGCAGAGAAATTTGCTCGTGAAATTCTTTGATAATCCTGGAGAGTATGTGTTCTAAGAGAAGAGATTTCCCACTCTTTCTGAGTGGGCCTTAAAGTCAGCAGCCACTCTTAGGATCTTCTTTGACAATTCCCTTGCCTTTCTCCATAACCTGATATTTCGGACTGTTTTTCCTGAGAACAGCAATTTCAGTTCGGGTCTGCCTCTGGGTTTCACAGCCACTGCTTTAGACCGAGCCTGCTGGTGGCTTCCATTTGTGCAGTGGCTGGCATGCTGTTATGGTACTGAAGAGGCTGGGTGTGAGTCCAAATTATTCTGCTTCAAGCTGTGTAAACTTATGGAAGCTCCCCTACATTTTTTTTCCTCACCTGTAAAATGGGGATGGTAATGTTTACTTTACAGCATTACTAAGACGAATAGCAAAATGCTTAGAACACGGTAACCCTTAAGCTGGAGAAGTGGTCCCTCCTGTTCCCTGAATAACCACATTCCTTTCTTCCTCCATGACTCAATCTCCCTAAGATGTCTTTCTATTTTCTCCTTCTTAAGAAACTTCTATCAATTCACCAGTTGACTATGAAATTGTCCTGCTGTTTTAAGTATGGCAAATTAGGTTGTCAGATCTTTGAGGACAGAGTCATAGTTGATGGCCCCATGCTCTATCTGGGACCTAGCCTAGCATTAGCCATAAAAACTGAACAATAAGCATTTATTGGCTCAACAATTGAAGGAAATATAAAAGACAAAAATTGTATATTCATTAGTGGAGTGACTCTGAGCTTTCCCAGAATTGTTTACTATTGTTCTGGATTGCTAATTTTAAGCATGGCAAAAATGCACTAGTTCATTCATAAAGTTCATTGGCATCATGACATGTCTTTAATCTTCTGTAGTTAAATATCATCACAGCCAAATACAGTGATATAATAAAAAGCCATCTATTATCATAATAAGTTGCCAGGAGTGAAATCACTCACGATGGCAGTTTCTTGACATCTTGCCATGCCCAGACTCTCCCTCCACCATGTACGGCATAAGCTAATTTACATGTTTTCTGTATGAAGAGAAATCAAGGCAATTTGATTATGGATATAGCAATATCAAGAGTACCTCAAAAATGATATATCACATTTTGTCCACTGCAGTCAAGATGCAACTCAGACATGGACATTTGCATATTAATTTATTACAGTCTTAATCAATTCTGAAAATACTTATCTCCATAGTCTAAGTGCCACAGGTAGTTGAACAGGCAGACTAGTGTACGAAATTGAATAGAGCAGGTATGAAGGCCCAGGCGTCTCATTAGTTATACATGGATTTTTTTTTTATAGGATAAGAAAGACTTCATTGCTCTGACAAGAAGTTATTCATCTACATTTAAAAACTGGAAAGACATTAACAATTTCATGGTTATCTTCCTGTCACTCAGCATGCCATGACTCCAGTGCTTTGTTAATGTGTTGGAAACATTACATTTGGGAGATGGTGAAAGCAGCATCTGTCTCACACACTCAAGCTGTGTGCTCTTTCGCCTCCAGTCCTTTGGACATTGTTGTCAACTCTCTGCTCCCCAGACTCCTACTCTAAGTAGTATCACACCTGCTGCAAGGCTTAAGGTTCTCTGCAGTCAACTCCCAGTGGTACTTGTGGGAGGTTCCTGTGTGTCTGTAGCTGTTTAATGCTTTGATGGTTGTTTAATGGCTCCTCTCAAACACCTATTCCTAAATAAGTTGTTGCAAACCCCAGCCTAAGTAAAAGTCACAAGTAGCAGGAACATCAGGGAAAACATGGAGACTTGAGACAGCAGAGTGGTTACCTGAACAGTTAGGCTCCATTGATACTCTCCTCCCTGGCCCCAACACCCCCAGTTCAACACCATCACATCAGCTACTAAACTTGTAATTGCATGAAGGAAAGAAAATGATAGAGCATTAGCACTCTAAAAAAGAGAGAGAGAAAATGTTTACTTCCTTTGCTTGTCTGCAATCAAGTAAGAAGCTTATTCATGCATTTTAAATTAAACCCTTATTTTAATAGCTAAACACAAAGAGCAAATACTCTGAAAGTGGACTGTCTCTGTAACATTTGCTGGGAGAGTTTTACATGCTAAGGTTGGCATTCTAGTTTTATTATGTCACTTTATGGGCAAGAAAATTAGATTTTTTTCAAATGCAATTTATCTGAAGGAAATATTAATTTAGAGGTTATTATCATAGTACTGAATTTCAATGTAATTCTACAACTTGTTAAAAACCGTGAACTGCTGTATGTATTTCATACCAAAGTATCCAAAACCTAGGGGGGAAATGGGAATAAAATTCCTGAGGTCCAGTGACTTCTCCATTCTGAAACCCTGTCTTCCTCCCAGTAGAGAGATATTGTGGCCTCCATAGGATGATTTACTTTTAATGACAGCATAGTTATTTCCTCTTTAGTCTTCAGTACCTGTTGCTTGCTTTCTTGGTCATAAACTTAAACAAATGAAGTCCAGATACTTGACCAAAATTGAACCCTCAAATTTCAGATCTTTTCCTCTTATAAAAGCTTGTTGGAAAAACTAACTTTCTCTGAAGCCTGGCTGGGTATTTATTGCAAATGAAAATTCCTTATATTCCATGTGATTTTTTTTCCCCCTGATTCTGATTAAGTGGGTATAAACAGAGTAGAAACAAATAAATCTTACTTTGCTACTCAGAAATTCTCTTCAATATTCTCCACTTATTTACATATATACAGGGTTCTGTACATTTATTTTTGAATGTATAATTTACATTACCAGTGTGTAGTAGTAAAAGAAAATTGATAAAATATTTGGAATTAAAAAAAGAAATATGGGGACTATATATATGATCAATAAAAGAATGTTCCATATTTTATAGAAGTTTGCAGTGTTCCCAATGATGAACATTTTTGTTTCATTGACTGGGGACTAACAAGGGAAAAAGTCCCTATAGTTTTCTGCAGTAGACAGAATAATGGCTCCCCCAAAATGTCCACCTCCTGATTCCTAGAACCAATAAATATGTAATCTCTCCTAGCAAAAAGGTTTTTACCATTATGAATAAGGACCTTGAGATGGGAAGATTTATTTTTGAATACCTGATTGTGTCCAATATAATCAGAAGGGTCCCTAGAAGAGGGAGGAGGAACAGATCAAGTGAGTGGAAGATGACGTGACAATGAAGGCAGAGAAGGATAAGATAGTGTGATGCAGAGCCATGAGTGGGTAGCCTCCAGAAGTACAGAAGGCAAGGAAACAGATTCTACCTCAGAGTATCAAACAGTTTCCCTGAATGATTCATTTTGGACTTTTGATTTCCAGAGCTGTAAGATAATACACTTGTGTTTTGAAGCTCCTAGCTTTGTAGAAATATGCTATATCAGCAATAGGAAACATACAAACCCTCAACTAAGGATTCACTTAGGAAAGCCTGCCTTGCTGTTTTCTCTAGTGGCCCCTTTTAAGGGACAGATGTATGTCTTTGCTGTCTTTCTCTACTTATTGGCCACATGTCTTTTTAAGAAGGACACCCTTTTCCCTGGTATGTCCCTGCTCCCATGTAACTCACATCATGCTGGGAAGAAATAGATGCTACACAAATGGACTACTTTGGTAAAAGATAAAGAGGTGGTAAATTAAAAAAAAAAAAGAAATTAGAAGGAGATAAAGACTGATGTTTTTGTGTTATTTATTTTTTTGGAGATAGTATTAGGTCTGGTTTAATAACTTCTTAAAAATAATATATGTCAAATTCTGTTATCAATATTGTTGATATGTATTGTGCCATTTTGTTATATAATTGTGTAATATACATTCTCCAGTCATAAAGACAAGTTCATATGGTCTCCTGTTTTTAAATAACATCCCATCTTCCATTGGATTTTAGAAGGCTAGATGTTCTTTATTTCCCCAAACTAGCCACAATTAGTAATGAAGAAAAGAACACAGAAATTATTTGGGTGCAAGTTTCAAGCAGCATAAAATATTTCCTCTTCTTTACCAGTTATTATGGTTTTTCTGTAGTGTCCCCCAAAAGCTCACATGTGAGACAATACAAGATGGTTCAGAGGAAAAATCATTTAGGTTGTGAGAGTCTTAAATCAATCTGTGATCAATCCCCTAGTGCCGATTAGCTGAATGGTAACTGAAGTCCTAGGGTGTGGCTGGAGGATGTGGGAATTAGGGTGTGGCTTTGGGGTATATATATTTGCATCTGACAAGTGGAGACTATCTGCTCTCTGATCATCATATGAACTGCTTCTCTCTGCCACTTCTCTCACCATGAAGTTCAGGCTCACCTCTAGCCCCAAGGAATGGAGCCAGACTTCTGTGGACTAAGACCTCTGAAACCCTGAGCCCTCAAATAAACCTTCTCTCCTCTACAATTGTACTGGTTGGATCTTTAAGTCGGAGCAGTTAAAAAAAAAAAAAAAAAAAAAAGATGACTAAAACACCAGTGGCTGGATGGGAACCAAACAAAAAAGTCCACCAGAAACCCTAGTGTATTGTATCATTTGATGATAAGACCCAGGCCCAGTCAGATCTTATTTGCCAATTTCACATCAACTGCAATTATACCATTGAACTTCATGGAGAAATCCATAGAGATTCCATTTAAACCTCTAGAACTCTAAGGTTAGGAGAAAAAAAAATTAAAAAAATAACAAACAAACAAACAAAAAACAAGAAAAGAGCAAGAAGTGAAGCTAAGAAAAGGAAAGGGAAAGAGACTCCAGGGTTTTCATGAATTTGGGGGCCAGCCTTACACATACAGGTGGCCATGTTGCTATGTCCAGGACAGGTTTTTGGTTTGATTTTGTTTTCCTGGACTCTTTTACAATTATGGTAAATCACATTAATTCTCTACATTGCAACATTTAAATTTCTTGAACTTTTGTATTCCCAACAGCTACTTTTGAATGTACTTATTAGTAATTTCATTTGAATGGAACTTATCAACTTATTTAAATAAATACTTAAAGGGAGAAATGTCAAGACTTCGCCTGGTCAAAATTTATGAGGTTGTCTGCTTAGAGTCAGAGGGTCAGGTAGAATTGCAGCCCCTGACACAGATGAAAGTTTACAGCATACAGTTTTTATCACATTCCTTTTCATGTTTGTTAGCTTTTGTTCTTATTTTAATATGTGATGTAGCCTTTCAACCTCTGTGTGTTCTATTTAATGTAAGATATAACTAAGTCCCAAAGAGACCAATCCAAACCCATTCCAGGTGGTCTTTGGAACCCATTTTAAATAAAATTCTACCACATAATTTAGGAGGTATAATATTCATAGTAAATATGTGTGTGTGTGTGTGTGTGTGTGTGTGTGTGTGTGTGTGTGTGTATGCCCAGCTCAGTTTTCACTTTGCTTTCAAGTTATCTGTGGATGAAGAAGATATGCTCTGATTTAAAAAGAAAGAAAGAAAGAAAGAAAGAAAGAAAGACTTTTCAAACTTGCCAAAAGAAATTTATTGATAAACCAGTATATATTTGATTAGTAATAAGGTTTTAAAATTTAGTTAGATTTTATTTATATTCATTTGAAGCTCTTAAAGGCATCTTGTAGTTTTAATATACAATTAAGAAAATATTTGGAAACATTTGTTCTCCCCTCAACTAACTGTTCCATTCATTCTTAAGAATTATTATACTTTCTATTTCTGTCTTGATTTGCAAAGGGCATGGTAATCAATAATAACTGTAAAATAATGTGGAACAATTAGTTTTTCTTGCATGCTCATAATTTGTGTTGACATCAGTTGGCATTAGGTAATGCATATATTGGAGTTGGGAAAATTAAACTGCCAATAATTAAGTTTCAGGCTCACTGCTATTATTAGCATGTTTTGACTTTAAAGAAATTTTTGAAACTTTGTATTTAGCATCCACTAGCAACAGAAATAGATATATTTTCTCTTAAAACTCAGTAAATTTCTGACCATCTTTGACTTCCTTAAAAATAAGATGAGTCAATTACCTGAGTGCATGTGTCTATATCAAAACTGCCTCTGTTGTATTCTTCCTACTTAGTCATAGGCTAAATTTAACAGTTACTAGAGGAAAGAAGGGATGTCTCCAGACATTTTTTTTAAATCAAATATTAAAATCACAAGATGCAGGGCTGGGGATGTGGCTCAAGCGGTAGCGCGCTCGCCTGGCATGCGTGCGGCCTGGGTTCGATCCTCAGCACCACATACCAACAAAGATGTTGTGTCCGCCGAGAACTAAAAAATAAATAAATAAATATTTAAAAAAAATCACAAGATGCATTTAAAGAGCTTCTAATGGACATAAAATCTGACTAAATTTTCAAACATGACAGTTCAGTGGTAAATCCACTTGATTAAGACTGTATTTTCACATTTAGGCAAATACAACAGTTGATGAGAAGAAGTTGCCTTCAGACATAAAGATTAACTTTCCTGAACTGGACATGGTTCTCTACAACTGTTCATGATCAGACATGTGAAATTCTTCCTCAACCATTCTTTTCTTACCTCTATTACATTGTTGATAGGTTTTGCTATTGTTTTCTTACTTTTCCTTCCACTAAAATGTCTTACCATGGGGTTCCTAGTCATGCTGCAGACAGGTGAGTACCAATATTCCAATTTCTTCTGATCCTACAAAGATGTGAACTTGGAAGGCAATTAAGGCGAGAAGAATAGCTAAAGCCACGAAGAGTTCTATGTTTTAAAGCTTAGTTTTTGGTATGAAAATATTTTATGGCAAAATCCTATAGAGAACAAGCCCTGATTTTACACTCCTACTATTTAGGCTCAGAGATTGATGCTTGCATTACCAGTGAACCTAAACTTTCAAAGATCAACTATAACTTTCAAATCATAGTTTAAGAAAGAATAGAATTTAATTTTTTTCAGCACCACATTTACAGGAGATGAAGAATTTTGTGCATATAAATAGATGCAGGGGCTGGGGTTATGGCTCAGTGGTAGAGCAATCTCCTCGCACATGCAAGGTCCTGGGTTCGATCCTCAGCACCACATAAAAATAAATTTTTTAAAAGTTATTGTGTACAACTACAAAAAATAAATGATAAAAAAATAGATGCAGTATAAACTGATCCCTACTAATGACAAACATGGAAATATAACTTTCTAGGTAGATGTTTCCTGTGATGCTTGTCAATGTATTATGTCATGCATACAACACAGAAGTGAGTGCTTAAGGAGGTTTTGAACTAACAACATCATGGAATTCAGTAGAGGAAAAATATGGTTGTCTTGAAAATAAATTCAAAATATGTGCTTTTTAATGGCAAATGAAATTATATGTTATTCCAATTTTATTTTCATATTTGCTTAAATATTAGAATAAAAGTTATGGGGGAACCCAATAATTCCAATATTTTTTCTGTAGCAAAAATTACATAATATAAAGAATTTTGTCACTAATGACTTTCCAAAATGATGCTGGGGATAAACAAATGGTAAACTGAGAAATTATCAGAGTTATTGAATGTGTGACTTGTAGTTCAAGACTAGTTTTTCTGTATTCTGAATATAAAGATCTTCAGTACTTTATGTTAGCATAAAATAAATGAGAAACAATTAAATGCCAAAATATTAAGAAACATGGTTACCAAATAAAATATATGTAAGAAAAATATCCTTCATAATTTTTGACATAATCCGTAATTTGAGATGAAGATACATTCAGAAGTCTTGTGACTATAATAGTTACCAGGGATATTTATATGGCTTAGTCTGCTTTCACCCATAAACTACAAAGAGGTTTGCATAATGAGAAAAAGGGATATTTATGGGAATTGGAGACCCCACTACACAGAATAGTTACTGGCAGAAAGATGGACTTTGGAGAGCGTTCAACTGCTTTGAAAGGAGTACTAGCTGACTTCACTTCCTTCATCCATTAATGTTACAATGAAATTGATATACAATTAATTGAAACTAAGAACAGTTGAATATTTTTACATGAAGAGATTTTCAACTGAAGTTAAAATTTTTTTCTACATAAACGTAGATGAAGCATTAATATAAATCAACAGATATGTGAACATATTTATTAGACAGGTTAATTTTTAATGACTTAAGGAATATTATCAAAATAGATTTTTTTTGGTACATCATTTAGAAACTTATACTCATTCTATCTATTAAAGAATATTCCTAATATTACTGATATCTTTCAAATTAATCCTATGAATCTACAAAATAAATCTCATTTTAAAAATGAACCCTATTTCCAAAACTACAGAAAGAAAAAGGTTTTAATTTGAGTTATTGTAAAAGTATTCTAATTCATTTATCCATTTTTAGTATTACTTCTTTGTATTTATACACGCAAATAAAATATTTGATAAAGAACAAAATTAGTAGGTTTGGGTGTGCACTGCACTTTGCAAATAGAAAAGCAGCTTTGGACCACAGTTTTTTAAAACTTAAGGAAACACGTTGGCTTCACCTAAAGGTATTCATTGAGGTTATTTTAAAAAAGTTGTTCTGTATTTCTCTGTGTGAGATTCTCCCTTATTTGTTTATTACAAGAATACTTAGCACACTGTGCACAGCATGTTTTGCAAAGGATTTTGAAGTAAGGCGATCTTACAATAGAATTATGTGGATTTAGTTGTAATTCCAGCTTATTTGTTTCCTAATTCATGTATCATATCATCTTATCTATTCAGCCTCAATTTGTGAAAAGCATATATTCTTTAATATTGTCCTTTTCAGCTATGCTAACAAAAATATATTCTTAGCTTGAAAGCAACCACCTGTCAATTTAGACAATAATTCACCCAAACATTTCAAATAAATTTTAAGATATGAAAAATACCTTCCCTTTTCAATTGATGGTATTTTTGGTATCACACCTTACTGGCAATAAATCTATTCATTTGAAGTTGTTTTTTTGTATCTTAAATGTATAATATTCTGTGCAAGCTATATAATAATACACATCATAATTTCATAATGGTTTAGGTTAGGAAATGCTCCAAAGATAGTAAACTCAAATTTGAATTAAAATGCTAGCTTACATGTTCTTTAAAAAGAAAAGAGACTTTTTGTTTAGTCAGTATATTACAAAGTCACATTCTAATAAGCAAAATAATCTTAATCCAAACCTTATTTGAATGGAATCCTGGTTTCCCTTTGTGAAAAGGGATTTTTAAAATTTTTATTTTTCCTAGTTTTTGAAATTTTTGATCTAAATACAAAAATTAATTTGTAATTTAGAATGAAAATATTTTCCTCCAAAAAATGTTCTTACATTACAAAGAATGCTACTAAAATGAGATGCTGGTCTTATTGGGTTTCTCTGTAAATGTTTCTTGATTAGACAATACTTTTACAAACAAGGGAGAAATCAGGAAAACTGTGTATTCCATTCAAGTTTATAGAAGGGCAGCTAAGCTATAAGTAGAAGCTTTCTGCTGTTTTTCTCTCAATTAGATGATAAAAGTAAAGTTTGAAAATAAACAAAAATGTAGCTAAAATAGCAGTTCAATGAAGCTGCAGTTCCCCAATATTTTCCTCCTGGGTAAATGGCCATTCGGTGAAAGGCAGGTCTTCTTGCCAGGTAATCATAAATCATTACATACATCTGAATGGATATTATTAAATTTGTTTAGAGAAAGTGTTGAGTAAGTGTTCAGTTTAATTATTCAAAAAATGATGTATAATTTTCAGAATATTTCAGTTATAGAAACCACGTATGAGATTGTGTTTAACGGGCTGATTTTTTTTCTAAACAAATATATTATATTTTTGAAATTCCTAACAATGCCAGCTTTCAAAGAGTATTCTCCAAAAACCATGAGGTCACAGTCACCAGGGCATGTACACTAAAAGCTGAGATGGAGGGTAGGGGCAAAATAGGTTCTTCCCTATTTTTTCCTTCTTCCCTCTTTTTCAGTCACTACTATTTCAATATTTATAGTGAACACAACATATTTTTTTCTCACAGGAAATAAGAATAATATTTATATTTTATATGGGTAATATTTATAGTTAAATTGAATTTTTCAGTAGTCAACAAATACATTTTTATTTGTTTGTTTGTTTAGTACTTGAGCAATATCTATTTAGATTTCACATCTTAAAGGTAAGGAAGTTTACGAACTAACTCTTAAAGAAGCTTGGGGACTGAGGGTGCAGCTCAAAAACAAAAAACAAAAACAAAATACTTTAGTATATTAGTAACTCTAGAAACTTCTATATTTACTTTGTTATTCAAACCAGACACTTTTGGAAGTAGATTTCTTTCCTGTTACTATTGTGTTTCAAAAGTTTTAGCATTGGCAATATTCTATTTTTTTAAACCCTTGAACTTGGACCAAAATGAATTTCCTTATTCACAATCATGTAAGAATAACTTAAATTGTCTGGGTTATCTGGTAGTTCCAGATGGTCCATGTACAGAGCTCCACAACTTAGAGAGGTTGGCTTTAGTATTTTTAAAAACTATATCTACTGGCAACCTCAGAGGCTATTTAAAGGAAAAAGGTTCCCCTACCCAATTTTCTTACTTTGACATGTAGAATGGTATCATATTCTTCAGACAATGCTGTACCATAACAGATTCAGGTACAAAAAGCACAGAAACATATATGTTAATTTTTAGGTTTATTTTTATGAATTCTTTAAGGAGAACTACTCCCATTGGCTTATTTCACCCCAAGGAATCTGTGTTGCCTAAATGTTTAATGACTTTGCTAGGTTCCTATCATTGAGAACAAATCAAAGATGGATAATAAATGAAAGACCTCCATTCCTAAGCATCCCCGCAGCACAGGGTAAGAATCAAACAGTTTTTTATCTTCCACAATGGTATTTTGTTTCAGTAATGTTTCTGAATCATACAGTTTGACAAATTGATTAGTGGCAAAAAATGTAGATGGCTTTTAGTTTTTCAAAATGTTTTTTTGTATGTATTACTCAAATGTATTACAAACATATGCATCATTTTATATCATGTCCAGAAAACTTATTGAAAATGTTCACAGGAAGAAGAAATGTTAGCCTAATAATAAATTATGATCCTGTCCAAATTTATATTATCAAAGTTACTAATTGTCTTAAAGTAGCCAAAAAATAAGTTGGATATTCAATAAGTCACTTCATATTTTACACTGAGGATCCAGATTTAATTCAAATTTAATTCAATTTAATTCAAATTTAATTAAGTTCAACAAACATATTCAATGTGTACAGGGACTGGTTTTACTTAAAATGTACACCTTGAACATTTCAAGGTAATTCTCTGATTAAATTTGGAGGCTTAAATATGGATCCTTTTACATAATGCTGTGTCAGAACTGGGGTCTGCGGAAAATGTCTGTCCAGAAAGACTTGCCCTGCCTCTGGGCTTCTAAGGGGGTTTGACTGCTACTTTGTAATAGCCCTCAGTTATGTCACTTGATTGTCGCCATCCTAACATGCACTCTATTCTCAGAGCCCTTCTCCACTTCCTCCCACTGGGTGCTGTACTTGATCTGGCTGGACACAGGCTGTTGAGGTAGAATGATTATCATCACTATGACTACTATGGTGATGCTCTATAGGGACTGGTCCATTTAGATAAAACACTAACATTGTAACACTGTAAAAACGCTAGTTGCTTACATGGAGAGATGGACACTAACCTGGAACTTTTTAAAACTCTTTGAAGTCCCTCCAAATCAAGGTCATAACAAGATTCTACTTATACATGTAAAATAACCTGACTTTCTATCTTCACATTGATAGTCTTTCCTAAATTGAGTACTTCTGAAAAAGTGTACAGAAAAACATAGAGTGCAAGCTAACCATTACATTCAAGGTGATCAGAATACTAAATATTAAGGAATTTATACAGTGATGTGTCTTTATATGTATTGCTTTTGAATTTGTAGCATATGGGCACAAACTATTAATTATTACTCCTTCATGAACACAGGAAATATCTTAATTATCTGTGAATGGAACAAAATTTTACCAGCTCTATCTCCACCCTTTACCTATTACAGACTATTTTTCAGAGTAATATTACTTTGTATTTATGAAGAACAGTGCTTTGCAAACTAGATTTCCACACCACATCAGAGTTCATGGGCTAATAAGTGTACCATGGAAGAAAAGGCTGTGTGATAAATTCCTGGTACAAGATTTACTGTGTTTCAGCAGCTTAATTTATGTGAGTGGAGTTAAAGAGATTGAATTAGAAAGCCTTTTCAGAATTTGATAGGCAGCTATCACTGTAAACTGTGAAGAGGCCAGCACTGGGAATACTGACCAAATATATTTGCCATGCAACAAATTGTAAGATATAATATTGCCAAACTGAAGCCATGTGAAGAGATTAAAGAATATATAGCCAAAAAAATGGATGAAAATAAATGAAAAAATAGATTGAGCTATTTTGGTCATAAAATGATAATACTGTTACTTTTTTCTGGAGTGTATGATGTACTTGTCAGCTTTTTAACATTTATATTTTGTATATTTTATTTTCTTCATGTGCAAAAATATTCATTTTTATGCTTAATTTGGTATGATTTCTCTTAACATGTGATCTCAAAATCTTATAGAGTTTGGGTACTCCCTGAGGTATTGCTGTTTTCAGAGAACCAAAATGGAAAGTACCAGGCAGCTGGTGAGCGGATGCTCTGGGATGGAGACCCTGGGTTCTGATTCAAATGCACATATGCGGACCCAGTAGACTATACTGCCTCCCAAGCAGCACCAAGGCTGCAACAAAGCTCTGAAGATACACCCTGGATCCTCTCACTTAGAAACCTAGTAAAACCTGCAGAACATCCTCTCTTCTAACAACATTAGCCAAACTAAAGGAAATATATGAAGAGAGAACTCAGGTCCACAAAAACAGTATAATGTCAACTCCAGCTAAGGCATGTGCTGCATGCTTTTTGTCTTACACTTTCCTTTCCAGTAATATGATAGTGATGATTCTCATGTAGTTTTGGAGGAGTAAATGCAGTTCTACATAAAAAGCAACAAGTACAGCATCTATCACATATAGAAGCTCAAAAATATGATTTAATTTAGTTTTAGGATAACTGAGTTACAATTTGGGGGGGGGTACAGAGGATTAAACCTAGGGGCGCTTAACCACTGAGCAACATCCCCGGACTTTTTTTATATTTTATTTATAGACAGGGTCTTCCTGAGTTGCTAAGTGTCTTGCTAAGTTGCTGAGGTTGGCTTTGAACTCAAGATCCTTCTACCTCAGCCTCCCGAACCACTGCAATTACAGATGTGCACTACCACGCCCAGCCTGAGTCACAATTTTGAAGGAACTTGGAACAATATATAAAATACTGCATACACAAATTATTGAAGTCCATGCAGCAAGTGACTGTTATCACATAGAATATAAAAAGAAACAAAATTAAGACCTTCATTTGTTTCTCTTGTAGTGAACCATTTTGCAATGCTTAGTCAAAATGGAGGTCATACTTATAAACAGCAGCAGTACACAGATACTGTATTCTTCTGTTCAAATCCATTGATTGTCATTCTCTTACTCAAAATAAAAGATAAAGTCCTTGTCATGGTGGTGCATAATGTCCCACAGAATGTACCCCAAATGCACCCAGGCACAACGAGCCTGCTTTTTCTTCCTCCTTACTCTGCTCTAGCTATGTTAGCCTCCTTTGTCTTTGTTCCCAATGTTTAGAATGATCTCCAGGATTCTATCCCTCAACTCAATTTAGTGTTGTCTTTTCAATTAAAGGCTTTTTATAACCATCCTACTGGAAATTGCAACCTCTAGTTTTATTCCTAAAATTAAGCTCATCTTCCACCATGAGCATTCTGTGGTGGAATACTGAAGTTGAGTCTATATCTACTTGAGTTTTCCCCTAAAACCTTGGGTCACTTCCTGAATCTTAGGGGAGAGTGACTTCTCACTAATTAAAACTTGGAGTTGGCTGGAAATACACATAGCTGCTCTCTTACTAATGATGTTCATTGTTCTGACTCATTTTTTTTTTTCATTGGTTGTGGTATTTCTTGATCTGCATACTTTTCCTAAAACTCTTTGTTCATGGATAGCTTTAGTGCTCAGGGATATCTTCTCTGTGAACAGCAGTATCCAAAAGTATATAGTTTTGGTTATATTTCTTTTCTTTGGGCTTCTTTCTATCACAGACTGACCACCAATAAGTACTTTTACCAATGACAAGATTATTAGATTTCCTCCCATATCCTGTCATACCTCGCCTGGATCTTTGCCCAGATATGGATTTTTAAATTTGGATTCACATTCAGACATCTGTCCTCATTTGTTTGTCCTTGGAATGACTGAACTTTGTCTTGCTTCCTTTTTAAAACTGCAACAATTTTCCAGTTCCATGAGGATTTGTAACTAACCTTCCCAACCGGTACGGCTTCTTCTGCAAAGTACAATATTAACAAAACCCTAATTCTGACTCGGCATCTAATTCTTAATGGTAGGAAAGAGTAGAGAGAGGGAGTCTTGTTTTCAACTCTACAGGTAAAACACCTAGTAGAGAGCTATATATAAATTATATATTGTTATGCAAATTGAGTCAGGCAGTAAGAGTGTTAGCATGGGACCTTTTGGTGAGGATCAAAGTAATAGTGGATTCATTGGTAGAACACAAAGGAAGATGAAAAATCCTATGCCTTCCTTTCATATGCAGAGTTGACTTGAAGTGAGAGCATGCTTGGTATGTTTGAAGACAGAGCAGAGGGAAACAGAAGAGGAGTGAATGGTAGGAGACAAAATCAGAGAAGCAGCAGGGATCTAGATCATTACACTGCTGTGAAGTTTATTATAAGACCTTAGGCTTTTACTCCTAGTGAGATGGAAAGACATTGGTAGCTTTCACATGACTAACACAGTCTAATTTTAATTCATAAAAGATCATTCTGTCTGCTAGATTTGGAGATGTAGGAAAGAAACCACCATCAATGCATTGAGAACTATTAAGAGATTAGTTCAGATGGGCACAGTGGTGGGCACACCTGTGATCCATCCCAGAGACTCAGAAAGCTGAGGCAGGAGAATCACAAGTTTGAGGCTAGCCTAAAAAGTTAGTGAGACTCTGTCTCAAAGAAAAATGAAAAAGGGCTAAGGATGTGGTTCAGTGGTAGAGCCCCTGGGTTCAATCCCCAGTACCAAAAAAGAGAATGGGTAGGACATGTATTATGATGATGGCTTGGGCAAAACTGGGTAGCAGCAGGCATTTGCCAGGAGTATTTTATAGGTAGCTTTTGATGTAATTTGCTGATGGACACGAGAGGAGAAGTTGATTCTAAGGTTTTTCTTGCATGAACATCTGAAATATGCAGTTAGTCACAGAAATGGGGAGAACAGGGTGGGTCCAATTTATTGTGAATCTCAGAGTGGTTTTCAATTAGGTTAGTTTTCTTAGAGTGAACACATATCATTTTTATTAGAGATTTTTTTCTTAGTATCTAAAGATATAGGTCAAATATTTATAGCTCTGCAAGCTCATCACATTGTATACTTTAGCATAATCTAATTCATTAAAATAGTAATAAAAACCAGAAAATATTTATTTGTAAACATTTTAAGGCAAAAACCTGACCATTTAAAATCTTTTCTCATCATATTGTATGAATTTTGGATAATTTAAATGGTTGAATTAAAGATAACATAAATTATTCAACCATGAATGATTTGAAAGCAAGTAGCACATTCATTTCATCCCTTTTTTTCCCACAGAGTCTTTCATTAAAATTCAGTCATTCTGAAATTGTCACAATTTTCTGGCCAATACATTAATTTCCTATCATATTCAAAGAAAATTATTTGAATTAAAAAATTTATGCTACATGTAGTATATTGAACATTTCAAGTCTTGACAGTTTAATTCTATATTTGTGTTATGAAAAGTAGTCCTTTTCTTTTTACCTGTCTTATTTCTTTAAGCTAGTTATAGGTGAAATTGTAACCCTGACTGTTATCTCATATTAACTCAAGACAGGAAAATACATATGGATATCATGAAGCGATCTGACCTGGAAATTTTTCATTTATTGAAAAGGCTGCTTTTGGATTTTACTACACAAATTATTACCAAAATTCTTTAAATATTCATATGAAGACTAATTGATGCAGTAATGTCAAGCAACACATTCTTTTCATTTGACCTATTCCAAAATGACACAGTTTTTGTCCCAAGTTTTTCAACATTCATGAAACAGAGAGGTTGCTTATATATGTATTTTGTGTTACTGAAGTGTACATAAAAATTAATATGGTTTTTACATGTTCCCCCCTTGTGTAGTAGAACTCAACCTACAGTCAAAAGAACCATTTATTGAATGTATCTATCACATAACAAAGCTGAATATAAAATATTTTCTAAATAGTGTAGATAAAATTAATAACAGCTGCTATTTCATGGAGATCCAGTTGACAGACACTGGGAAACTTCATATACAGTATGGGGTGTGGCCTTCAACAATCACCCTTTAAGCAAGGTATCATCATTATCATCATTATTTCTATTTGTGAAGGAAAGAATGGTATGTTATTGTTATAGGTATGTTGCTCAATATTACAAAATCACAAGTAATGATAGTATTTAAACCTAGCCAGTAAAGCTCCACAAATAAAATGCTTCTTTAGTTGAACAGACATTTCTGGATTTGCGCTACTGAGTCCACATTATATATCACTAATGAATGTGTCATAATACAACTAATTCCAAGACATATATTTTCAGAATTGCAGAAAATCTAAAAGAGTGTCTAAGTTAAAACATACTTAATCCAATTGCTTGTTCTTTAGCAAGGACTTCATTTAATGTCTTCCTAATAAGAAAGAATTGTAACATCCCAATTTTGAGAGATACTTTGGAGAAAGTATCTTGTGTAAGAACCAGTGCTTATGGATATCACTATTGAACATTCTAATACACTACTGCTGCCAAAAGAAACTGACAAAAAACAAGTTGAAGGGCAAGCTATTAATGTAGATATTAACAATATACACATGTTCTGGAAAGAACAATTTTAATACAGAAATTTATCCCAAGAAAATATTCTAAGATATACATACAGTTTAAGTCACATGGATGAAACTAATGTGATACAGACATAGTGAAAAATTAGAATATTTGAAATATCCAAGAATAGGGACTATACAGAAAAGAATGCTAAGCATCATTAAAAAGATGTAAAAACAGCATATATCTTGGCATAACAAATTGTTATTAGGAAAACAGAAACTATGAAAAATGATATCTTAATCTTTTGAGAGTTTAAAATGGATATTAATATATACTGATGTTATTTTTGGCAGTGGGAGTAAAAGAAATTTTATTTTTTGTGAATTTTTTTGTTTCTCATTATTTTATACAATAGACTTATGCCTTGATAACAAAACCAAAATTAGTTTCAAAAAGTCACCATTTTATGTCTCTTCCTGTGCTGAAACACGAACTTTGCTTAGCTTATGTCATTTTCAAAAGTTGCCTGTGATTCATGCATTTCTTTTTAACACTTTCACCTAATGAAGATTAAATTTTACTCTTACTAAAATGATCTTTCTAAATCTATTTTTGGAAATGTGAATTCCATTCAATCTAATGGAATTACCTGTCTGTGTGATACTTTTTTGGTAGCTTGGTAAAATCTACAATGAAGAATATATGGCCCCCAACACAACAGAGCTCACACAGAGAAAAAATAAGGCACATAAAATCTAACTACAATTCCAGGCAAAATATAAGAAGTGTCTCAATGGTGGCAAAAAATCTTATGGTAGCAGGGAGAGAGAAATTATTTCCCATTCCATGAAGTATAATGGAAGTGATGGCATTGACATTGAAATTGAACTTGACGAATGAATAGAAATTTTATAAGTGTAGTCAATAACACAGGCATTTCCAGTGGGATAGATTACATAAGAAACATGTAGGGAGCAAAGCAGAGTGAATATTATGGTTTGTTTATTACACCAAGTATTTGATAACTCACAGTGAAAAAATAGTTGAAAAAGCATGCCAACATTTTGGAGAAAAAGGCAAAGGTGGTTAGATTTTATTTTGCGTTTATTGAGGAGCTCTAAAAGCTTTTCCAAAAGGGAATAACATTATGCTAAAATATAAATGTATTAATGAAAAACATATGTAGGATCAAAGGACTACTATTTCTACTATATATCAGCCAGATCTTTCGTTTTGAATGCTTGTATATAATAATCTTAATATTTTGATGGGTTATTACAAAAAAATTTCAGAATGTTTTTCTTTCTTTTCTCTCCAAACCTGGGAAATTCTAAGTGTTAAACCAGACTTTCTTTTTTCAAAACTCTCAGATTTACTTAAAAGAATATTCTACACATATTTCATTATTTGTGGGTAATTAAGAACTCTACTTAGGAACAATAGCTTTTCTAAAGCAGAACTACCAATTTGTACAATACTGCATGTTGAAAAAAATGCCTATAAAAAAAGACAAAGATTTTTGTGCATATGGAAACTGTGCATGCATTCACAAATTATTAATCCCAGCCACATATAATGCTCACTGCATTATCATCAGCACCACAGTAATATATTCATGAGTATTGTATACCTCCAATCTTGCACCAAACATGGTTTAGTAATAAATAATTTTTATAATACTGGCACAATATTTTTTTAAAAAGCATAATGGTTGCACCCCTCTTTCTTGCAAAAACATTTGTCATAAAATCTGTGCCAATTTGGTGGCAAAATATGGTAAGTTATGAAGACATTGTTATTTTCCCAAATATAACAATTCACTGTGTTCTCCACACATGTCAGTGTGAATGAGTAAGACTTAATATTTCTCTTCCCCAAAATTTTATTGACATTTCAGTAGTGTGGAATAGTCAAGGAATCATGAGACAACAAGAGAAGTTAGTTTGTACTTTGTCTGCCTTGTAATTCTAATTCTCTATAGATAGAAAACATGCTTTCTTTTTCAGAAAGAAAATAATAAAAATAAAATAAATAATGTGGTTATAATAATTATCATAAACTAAATTCATTTTTTTTGTTCTGACACCAAGTATAAAGAGAGGTAACTGTGTAACCAGTCTCCATTACATACAATCAACTATGATACTAGTTCAAACAGGTGGATTTTTTAAAAAAAACTACTTTCTTTTCTATCAGGAAATTAATTTTGCTCACTTCCACAGATGGATTACTAGACAGTAAGCCTAAAATGGACACTCTTAGTCATATGTGGCTTGGATAGAGCCAAACAAAACAGTGGTTATGTCAGAATAACTTGTTTTATTACCATAACCACAATTTCAATTACATGCTATATTCATGTGAGTTGTCATTATAATCCAAATCCATGAAGAACAGGACTTTATTTAAATGTAAATGTTTTGTCATAAAACTGTTAGGTAATCCCATACTATTCTCTAGACCTAAAGATATTTCCAGGTCAAGATGCTCTGCCTTATAACTTTAATATTTAAATTCTTTAATGATCTTTGCTAACATTGCAACAAATTCTCTATAGTAATATTAAATTGCCAAACATTAAACGAAAATGCCGATGAAAGTATCAACGAGAGGACGGCTTGCATACTTTGGTTGGGAATGAATGTAAAATGATACAGCTGGTATGGAAAACAGTTTGGTGGTTCCCCCCCAAATTAAACAGAATGATCATGATTCAGCAATTTAGCTCCTTGGCATACACTCAAAAGAACTGAAAGCAGATACTCAAACAGATGCTTGTATATCACTGTTCACTGCAACATTCCTCTAAAGAGCCAAAAGGTAGAAATAACTGAGGTGTCCATAAACTGATGACTGCATAAACAAAATATGATATACACATACAGATGGAATGTTAGGCATAAAAAGGGATGAACTTCTGATAATGCTACAATGCAGAGGAAACAATATGCTGGCAAAACAAACCAGATGCAAAATCACAAGTATCAAATGATTTCACTTACAGAAATATCTAGAGTAGGCAAAATTTGGAGAGACAAAGTAGATCAAAGGTTACCTATGGGGTTATTGCTTAATGGATAGTATTTCTGTTTAGTGTAATGACAAAGCCTTAGAAATAGATTGTGGTGATGATTGCACAATTTTGTGGGTGGGATTTAATAGCACTGAGCTGATTATTAAAATGACAATTTTTGTTATATATACGCATGTACCTCAATAAGAATGTGTAAATACCTATGCAAAATTATTATATTCTTACTTATGGAGCCTAGATTGTGATTTTAAACAATCAGTGGACTGTTGGTTCACATGTACACCAATGTAGTCTAAGCTTCTGGAAATCATTTTCTATTGTATTGATACATTGGTGATTGCCTCCTATTATCAACTCTCATCCCCTCAAGTTACCTTTTTCTTTAGTACATTGATTCACATTGTCTTTATTTCTAACTATGTCTTCTTGACCATGAAATATTAAGTCCTTAACCACCAATAAGTGATTGATTATTGAAGCTGCCTCTGGAATTAATGAGCATTTTTTCTTACAATATTATCTCTATTACAGATGATGAAGAGGAGAAGAAGTAGACAACTTTGAAAGAGACTTGGAATGCCAGGTCTGCCTACCTAATGACAGAGTGCATATGGTGGGGAGGCATGGAGGAGTGGTAAATATCACAGTGACTTTTCATTTTCTGGCTTACAGAATTGAATTAAAATAGGAAACTGAAAATTTGATTCTGATGGTTGCAAAATGTGCACATGCCTGTGTGTTGGGAGATAAATAATTTGATAAAGCATTTTTTTTGAGATAGCTAAAATTGCCATGTTGTGTAGGCAGTTATATTTCCAAGTCTGAACCTCAAAAAATTCTGGACTTGTGCCATGTATGATACAACCATTAATATACAGATAATGAAGTCACAGATATAATTATATGACTAAGGAGAAATTTTGGATAAGAAAAAGGAGAGGAAAAGAAACAGGAAAAGAGAAAAATAGAAGAGGGAATCTGTAACATTGTCCACTGAGGATTTCTAATATTTAACCTTTAGATAATGAAGATGAGACAGTTAAAAAGACCAAAAAGTTGCTATCAGAACCATAAGAGAAAATTAGGCCAAGGAAATTAGCAAGTCATGGAAGCAGAAGGAACAGAGAATTTTTAAGAACTAAGAGGTCAATGGAGTGAACTACTTATAAGAGGTTGAACTGAGGACTTGAGTACTTCCATCCAGATTCCATCACCCAGAGGTCACTTTTGGCTTCATGGATAACTCTTCCTATAGCAAGATAGAGAAGGAAACCAAATGGAAGGGGCTGAGATGTGATAAGGAGTAAAGTAGAGGAGTTAAGAGGGTAGACTTACTTATAGAAAAGAGGAGGGTGCTGTCAGATGTGGAGGGAGATGTTTTAGTCTTTCATTTAGCTGCTACTCTTTTTTACAACAAAAATATAACTATACTTCTAGTCTCCTTTATTTGCCTAAATAACTCTCGTCCTTTCTAAGATTAAATCCTTGCCTGCCTCTTTCTACCTCCTTCAGCATACACAGAAGTTAAGTACTTACTCTATGCTCCCTTGCTATAAGCACAGAATTTTCAGGTTTGTTGTGAATATTGAACATCCCGTAGTATCAATAATTTCTTTTTAAAAGAGCTAAATTAGATCTTAAGATGCTTTGTCAGTTATTCTGTGTATGTAGATTTTTTTGACAATAATCTGAAAATATATTTTCAATATATTTGATGTGTTTTAATATGAAACTCTGTATAAAAGCACTTAAAATTTGTATTGCCATTAATTAAAGGTATTCATAGATTCTAAAATGTTGGGCTTATGCACTGTTGAAAAAATACTGACATTATATCAAATGTCAGAAAAGATTATATTAGTTCTAATATTGTTTCTGCCGATGACTGCTAACAATTAGCATATTAATAATTGCATGGGTTGAGCAGATAAGTGTGCATGTTGACATTTTTCAGATAAATTGTAATGTTGTATAGAAAAGAAGAATCTTTTTCATGTGTTCTTGAAAGTTATAGATATCACATACCATGCTATCATAAAACAAGGAAACTAATTTATATGAATACCAGATATGCAATTGTGAAAATAAATGGATGTGCAGACTAATAGAACATATATTTGGGGGGGGATTTATTCATGAAGAAAATTTTTTCTCCTAATAGAAAAAACAGAATAAATATGGCATTTAATCACATTAAATCAATTCTAATAAGCTGCTTAGCTGTTTTGAGTATCTATGGTGGTAAATATAATTAGCATTCCTAAAAATAGTAAAAGAAAATGAAAGATATTTTTCATAAGTAGGAGACTTATAAAATGAACATAAGTTCTCAGGTTGTAACTTCGCTAGGGAAGTTGCTGAAAAGCAGGTAATATTAATAGTAGCAAACAGTTGCTTAGTGCTTAGTATTTGTCAGATGCTGCACCTTATTTGTATAGCTACAACATTTTACTGAGGTGAGTAGCATTCTTATCCTCATTAAACTCATGGTAACAGAAGCTCAGAAAAGGGCATGTCACTGATGGTGGAGCGGAAAGTTGAACTGAAATTTCTTACTTTACCAGCATTTAGCTATTAGACTTCCATGTTTTATAATATTCATCACAAAAACTGATGAGGGTTTCTACTTAGGTTAACACTTTTCCCTGAGAATAATATTCAATCAAATCTGGAAACCACATTGTGGGTGGGGTGGGATGGTGGGGTGTTGCCATCATTAACTAATACTAAGTTTAACACCACCCCCCAAAGAAAATATAGTCTCTGAATTATGATGGCTAAACTTGAGGGTTTTTTTTTTTTAACTCTACTATGGTGCCAAAGTGGTATGCATTCAATAGAAACAGTACTTCAAATTCTGAATTTTGATGTTGACTTGAGCTAGCAATGCACGTTAGAATCCTCTTTTGTGACACTTAGGAAGACAGCCACAGCTCTCAGTCAGGTCTAAAATCATGAAAATAAATAACTGATACTTTACAGCATACTGTGTTACTAAGCTGTGAGGTTTGGGAGAAGAGGTGTCATTAAATGCATTTTCAACTTACAATATTTTCAATTTACAATGGGTTTATCAAGACATCACCCCATCAAAAGGTGAGGAGCATTCATATAAAACAACTCAGATTGTGGATTGCATACATCAAAATTCTCTTGACCCAAAAGAATTACATTAAGTTATGTGAAAATAAAATTCATATAACATTACTTACTTTGTATATGATAATTTTACTTTCTTTATTAGTATAACATTTAACCTTGAATTCTTAAAACATATTGGGAATAAATAAAATGAAAATTAAAAATATAAGGATACTAAGATTATAAGAAACAAGAGAAGAATGCTTACTTTCTCCACTTTTATTTATACATTCCTGGAAGTCTTGGCCAGAGTAATTAGGAAAAAAAAAAAAAGAAACAAGATCATCCAGGTCAGATAGGACATAGTAAATTGCTTCTGTTTGCAGATGGCATGATCTTATATATAGAAAACTATAACAACTGCACAAAATAACTGTTAAAACTAATAAATAAATTTAGCAAAGTTTCAAGATACCAAATCAATATATAAAAATCAGTTGAGTTTTTGTATATTAATAATAAACTATCCCCCAAAAAAGAAATTAGGGGAACAATCCCATTTATAAGGGCAAAGGAAAAATACTTAAGAATAAGTTTATCAAGGAAGTGAAAGCTCTTTACACTGAATATCATTTTAAAACTGATGAAATAGGTTGAAGAAAACACAAATAAATGATATAATATCCCATGTACATGGTTTGAAATAATTAGTACTGTCAAGTGTCCATACTACAAGATAAATAAGTTCTGGGATTTCATAATAGCATAGATGATTACAGATATGTTAGTATGAATGTGGTATTCATCATACTATGTGTACATGTATCAAATCACACTGTGCACCTTAAATACTTATAATTTTTATTTGTCAATTAAATATATTAAAATAAAAATGCCCACTTACCCAAAGTGATATACGGATCTAATGAGAACCCTATGGAAATTCTAATATGATCTTGTAGAGAAATAGAAAAAAAAATTCCTTGCTATGGTTTGGATCTGAAATACTTCCTGAAAAACTTGTGTTTTCAAAGCATAGTCCCCAGTGAAGCAATATTCAAAAGCAATGTTCAGAACAGGGCTTTCAGTAAATGACTGCATAATGAGAGCTGTAACCTTATCAGTGGATTAATCTACTTGATGGATTATTAATTTGAATGGACTTCGGAGTGGTAACTCTGAGCAGGTTGCACATGGCTGGAAGAAGTAGGTCACTAAGAAGATGTGTTTGAGAATTATGTTTTGTCCCTGGTTCCCTGCACTCTCTTTCTCTCTGCTTCCTAACTGCCATGAGCTGAGCAGCTTTCCTCTGCCATCTGCTTCTACCATGATGTTTTACCCCATCTCAGGCCCACGACAATGGAGTCAGACAACCATGGACTGAGGCTTCTGAAACCATGAGCAAAAGTAAACTTTTCCTTTTCTAAGTTGTTCTTGTCAGGTATTTAGGACACAGTGATACAAAGCTAACAAATACAATCCTAAAATTCACATGGAGCCACAAAAGTTCTTGGGTAGGTAAAGAATCTGTAGCCAAAAGAGCAAAACTATAGGCATTGCTGATTTCAAAGTTGTAGAATTAAAAGAGGGTGACACTAGAATAAACCAGGCACATAGACCAAGTGAACAGAATAGAAAACCCAGAAACAAATCCTTGAATATAAGGTAAACTAATCTTGGATAAAAGTGCCAATAATATATATATATATATATATATATATATATATATATATATATATATATATATATATATATATCTTAAACCACATTAAAAATCAGCTCCAAATAATTATTGACTTAGGTGTGAGACCTGAAATCATAGCACACTAAGAAAGAAACAAAAGTTCTGTGATATTGGCCTTTGAAATGCTTTTTTTGGATAGGACATCAAAAGCACACTCAACAGAAGCCAAAATAAATAAGGAGGGTTACATTAAACTAATAAGTTCTTGCACAGCAAAAGAAATAACCAACAAAGCAAAAAAAATCATAGGAGAAATAATTGCAAAGTATATATTCGATAAAGACATTATATTTAAAATGTATAAAAAACTCATAAAACTCGGCAGCAAAAAAACATGCTAAGTAAAGTAAATTAATCCCCAAAAGACAAAGGCTGAATATTTTCTCTGATAAGTGAATGCTAATCCATAATGGGAGAGTGGGCATGGGATGAGTGGAGGAAGTTTGGATAGGGTAAAGGGGAGGGGGGAAGGGGGCATAGGGGTAGTAAAGATGGTGGAATGAGATGGTCATCATTACCCTAGGTACATGTATGATTGCATGAGTGGTGTGACCCTACTTTGGGTACAAGCAGAGAAGTGAAAAATTCTGCTGCATTTGTGTACAATGAATCGAAGAGCATTCTGCTGTCATGTATAACTTATTAGAACAAACAAATAAATAAATAATCAATTTTTTTAAAAAAGTAATCCAATTTAAAAATGGGCTAAAAAGCTTATTTTATTTCCCAAAGTAGGCACATAAATAGCCAAAAGATATATGAAAATACTCTCAACATTACTAACCATCAGGGAAATGAAAACCAAAACTGCAACAAAGTATCACCTCAAGCCAGATAGGATAGCTATTACTAAAAAGTCAAAAGATAATATATATTGGTGAAGGTATGAAGAAAAGGGAACATTTACACACGACAGGTGTGAATGGAAACTGGAAGAGCCATTATGGAAAACAGTATGAAGGTTTCTAAAGAAATTAAAAATTACAACTATCATAGGATCCATTGGTTCCTATTCTGGGTATATTTCCAAAGAAAATGAAATCACCATTTTATAATACCTGCACTTCAATGTTCATTACAGCATTAATTCAAGATATAGAAAAAACTTAAGTGTCTTCCAACAGATAAATGGATAAATAAATTGTGGTGAGTGTGTGTGTGTGTGTGTGTGTGTGTGTGTGTGTGTGTAATATAATCTTTTTCAGTCTTTAAAGAGAAGGAAATCTTGCCACTTGCAAAAACATGGAAGAACATTATGCTTGGTGAAATAAGCCAAATACAGAAATATAAATACTTCATGATCTCATTCATATAAGAAATCTAACAAAGGCAAGCTCATAGAACAGGAAAAAGGATGTTTACCATGGACTGGGAGTTTAGAGAAATGGAGAAAAGCTGGCCAAGGGGTACAAATTTTCAGTTATAAGATGAATGTTATGAAGCCTAGTGTACAATATGGTGACACAGTTTATGTACTGAGCACTTAAAATTTGCTGAAAGAAAGTAGATTTTAAAATTCTTAGCACACAAAAGAAATGCTAACCATGTAAGGTCATGAGTGTATTAATTAGTTTGATTTTGGTAATCATTTTGTAATGTGTGTGTGTGTGTATTTCAAAACATTGTATAACAAGTATATGCAATTTTCACATGTCAAGTATACCTCAATAAGGCTGGAAAAAGTGAAAAGAGCGAGCAAAAATTCCCCTTTTCGTCCTCAAGTGGATCATCCCCAAATATTAAAAATCATAATAATATATTTAATATAATTCAATACATTTGTTTAACAAGTAAAATTGAACCATAAAACTTGCCTTATAGAGCTATGAATGTTATTCAGTAAGCAACATGAAGATTAATGAATGAATTCATTCAATGAATATGGTTAGGTTTCTATTAGTAAAAGGACTTTACATGTTGATATTGGTTATTGGGCATAGCAATAAAGGAAATAATTTTGTTATTTTTGTTATAGATATTAACAATCTGAAACACTGACAACATGATTTTATTAAAAATGTTACTATTTACATGTAAAAAAGTATTCTATGAGAGTAAATATGAAAATGTGTAAGATATATTTTAGAAATCTTCTGATATAAATGAAAAAATCAATTCTCATCTGAAGACCAGAATTCTTAAAGATGCTACATCTCAGTGCACCATGTTACTTATGATAGCTAATAAGAGTTTTTACACCTTTCAATCAAGAGATCAAGCATTTATGGCTCAACAGGCATGCAGAAGAATAACATCATATTTCTGTAGTTATTTTTATTGAAATAAATAGTTTTCCTTCATCATTATCTAATAGCACTACTTGAGTAAATTCTCCTACGTATATTCCCAATACATTTTTAATATTTATTATGTTTTAATGATTATTCAAAGTGAGATTCTAAAATGATTATCAACAATAGAGGGTATAAGAGAGAATGGCTGTAATCAGAGGTGGTAAAAAGATTATTTCAGAAATCTTACAAAAGTGGCTCTCTTGATGTGAAAAGCAGATATATTTAGGTATGATTTCTATAAACTACATGTGATACTATAATTTATCCCTGAGACGTATAAAAAATTCAATTATAAGTAAAATTATTTAACATCAAACTGATAATATATTTTAACGCATGCCCATAAGTTTGGCATAAAATTAAAAGTCCTGGCAAAAGATTAGCTACTAACTAGAAGTAAATGATTCTTCAAGGGTGGAAAATAGCAATTTGTTTAGGGAAAACCTAGGATTCAAATACAAAATTGTGAAAAAGAAAGGCAGAATAGGAGCTAGTTGGTTTCTATTGATAAAATGTAGTTTTGGAAGAAAACTAATCTACTAATGTTTACTTCTTTAATGATTTTACTCCTTAAAGCTCATAAACTTCTTTCAGTTTCAGTTTTGTAAACTGCTCCATGGTATTCTATTCAAGATAGAAGGCTTTGCACCAAAAATTTTAGACTAGAGATCTTTTCATAAGAGATCAATATACCAACAGATGCCTTTGATCTTCTTCAATTGACAACCTCCAGCAACTGCCAGGTTTTCAGCGAGTTCTCTGAGGATTGTGTTCTAATAGGCTGCCACTTTGCCTTGCACATTCTGGGAATGACATCACGACTCCACCACGACAGCTTTAAGAGAATCAATGTTTTGACACAGAAAATTGCTCTGTCTTTAAGGGATGTATCTAAGTCTTAGAGAAACAAAACGCCTCTCCTCTTTCTTCAGTTCTCAATGGTCCTCAGTGTGAATTCAGAAATGCCTCTGTATGAGGAACGCAGACAGTAAATAGTGAAGAGGGACTTGCTGAGTTTAATTATGTAAGTTCTTTCCGAAGCTGAGAGCTTATTCAGCACACCTAAACATAAAGGAAGACTTCAGCTTTTTTAACAAATTGTAACAATTTTCTACCTGAAAGAGAAATTTCCCTGGAGAATAAGTAGGTTTCTTTATACTGCAGATTTAAGTAAATCTAATCTAGATCTAAGTTGTCTAGATACAAAAATTCTTTAAGTTGATTTCTATTTTAGCTCCTATAGTTTTCCATAACCCTTTATTTCAATGACTCATCTTAATTCAGATACATATTTTTAAAATGGGCCACTTTTATTGTCATATATTTCACAAAAATGATTTAGGAAATATGTAAATATACTAGGTTATATCATAATTTATAAATTGGTGAAAATGTCTTCACTTCATTCCCAGACTTAATAAATGTTACTCATTGGTGTGTGTGTGTGAGTGTGTATGTACAGTGCTGGGGATTGAACTTAAGGCCTCACTCATGCTACGCAAGTGCTCTATCACCGAGCCACATCCCCAGTCCTGTAACCTATTTTTGAATGTTTAATCTCTATTTTTGCCACTAGAGAAGAGGTCTGCAAACATTTCTGGAAGATGCAAATAGTAAACATTTTAGGGACCAAGAGGCAAAAACAGAGATATTATGTGGCTACTTATATGACAAGAGACAAAACAAATTTCCAAAAAGACTTATCAATAAAATTCAAAATATAACAATAAAAAATGTAACACAGTTTTGTGCAATATAAATCTGCTAGTGAGAATGGAATTCTTCTTTAGATGGATAGATAACATTTTGCTTAATTTAGATCCAAAGTTATATTTTCCTTATAATCAAAATTAATTGCAAATGTTCCTCTGTAATGATATTTTATATTGCACCTTTAAATATATCTTTATATCCATAAGGTAGTGCCAGATATTGATATAAATGCATGAACATATGATTTTAATTGGGCATATTTGTCATTTGGAAGAAACTTATAGGATTCCATGAAATTAATTTCTTAATTTATGCCTTGTAACATGTCTTTAAATTTTACAACTGAAGGTAAGGTGCAAGCTCCTCAATTGTAGACTTAAATGCATTTTGAAATGCAAATATTTCCTTTGTACTTGCACTGTGGTCCAAAAAGTGCTTCTGAACTATGGTTTGGCTCAAAAATAAATATCCTGCAAATTTGTGTGGGAATGGGGAGGGGGGGAATCTGTCTTCTTGCTTTGAGTTTTGACAGTATCTGGAGTATTGTCTGCAGTTTGACATCACATCTCAATCAATGTCAGTTGTCCTTGAAATGACTTTAATAGTGTGATTTTTGCATACATGTGCTAATTTGTCTTGTGATTTTAGGTTGAATTTATAAGACATATTAGAGACATTACAAATTTTGCAGCAAAACTTAATTTCTATCACCAACCTGGGTTAATTCACAGTGGCAGAGAGCTGTACTTCCTCCCAGGTAGTTTTGGGATCCTATAATAGATGATACTGAAGACAATTGTTCACATTGGCCTACAGAAAATATTTATTTTCTTTTAATCTGCCCTGAGCAAGATATAGAGAACTACTGAAGGTTTTAGTCTTTCATGAATTTATTGAACAAATGTTTGTCAAGGACCTACAATATTATATGAACTCTAGTAGATATCAAAGGAGGAAAAAACAGCTTAGCGAGGGAGACATGATAGAAGTTAATTACAACATAATACAAAATTGCCCTTAAAACAAATAAGTAACATATACTATAAAAGCCAAGAGGAGAAAAGCAACTAATTGTGCCTGAAAAAAAAAATTTCAGATGAGAAGATATTTGGTCTTGATCATAATGAATGTATAGGAGTTTCTTAGGGAAGTCAGAAAAGGAGATTACTATGTAACGAGAAGGTGAGAGGTAGAAGATCATTCAGAGTCAAGAAAAATGAGAACCAGTGGGGGAACAGTGGAAGAAAGGGAAAGAAGTTAGTGAAGGATGCACCTGGAGACATAAGATAGGGCTAGACTGGGGCAGCCTTAGGAACTAGGGGTTCACATGTTTTAATTGCAAACAAAGCTCTCAGGTGGCCTTCTTCATTGGGGCTCATGTTTTATTAGCTTCATTTTTAACTGATAGGTAAAAACAAAATGGTACCTAGTAATGGTGTACTTTTGGTGTTTTGATGCATGTATATACATGTGTAATGTTTAAATAAGGTCAGACACATCTATCTGCTTAAACATTTATCATTTCTTTATTATGAAATTATTCAAAAGTTTTCCTTGTAGTTTTGTTGAAATATACAGTTTTTGTTGAAATACATCATTGTTATTTAGTCATCCTACTGTGCAGCAGGATGACACACACATCAAAATGTCTTAGTTCTATGGAATGCAAATTAGTACCCATTGATCAGTCTTTCCTCATCAGCCCTCCCTCAACTTCCCCAGCCTCTGGGAATCACCATTCTACTCTCAAATTCTATATCAACTTTTTTGTGTTTCTCTGATGGTTAGTAATATCAAATATTTGTATATATCTGTTGCTCATGTGTAGGTCTTCTTTTGAGAAATGTCTATTTAGGTCTACCACCTAGATTTAAAATTATTCTGTGTGTGTGTGTGTGTGTGTGTGTGTGTGTATGCACGCGCGTGTGTGTGCATTTAAGTTTTGAAATTCCTTATATATTCTAGATATTAATCCTTTATTACATATATAGCTTCCAAATATTTGGGACCATCTTTTTTAAAATGAAAATTCTACTTATGTATGAGATCCCATGGTACTTGTTTTTTGGGGCCTGACTTCTTTTACTTACAATAATGATCTCCAGTTCCATCCATGTTGTCAGAAGTGTCAGTATTTCATTCCTTTTATGGCTGAATACATTCCATGATATGTATGTACCACATATGCTTTATCTGTTCATAAGCTGATGGTCACTTAGGCTGTTACAATTTTTTGGCTATTGTGAGTAACGCTGCAGTTAACATGAGAGTACAGATGTCTCCTGGACATACTGATCTCATTTTCTTCTTGTAGACTTGCTGGATCACATGGTATGTCTGTTTTTATTTTTCTTTTATTTCTTTTTTTTTTTTTGAGGAGACTTCATACTGTTTTCTGTAATGGCTGCACTAATTTACATGTCTATCAACATGGTGCAAGGGTACCCTTTTCTTTACATCCTCAGTAGAACTTTAGTACTTTTGATAATAACCATTCTTACTTGAGTAAGCTTATATTTATTTCATTGTGGTTTTGAGTCACATATCCCTGATGGATTAATGATTTCAACCCTTTTAATATACCTATTGACAATAGTATGCATTCTTTTGAAAAATGTCTATTTAGATCTATTGTCTATTTTTAATCAGGTTATTTGAGTTCAATTAATAGACTGGTGAATATTTGGAGCTCTTTGTGTATTCTGGATAGTAACCCTTTGTTCGATATACAGTTTGCAAACATTTTGGGTGATCAGCTCTAAATAGAAATTTTATTCAGTTGGTCTGGGATAGGACCTTATTCTGCATTTCCACATTCCATATGGTAGTTAGGTTACTGGTTTGTAGATGTTGCTGGAATAGCAAGATTTCATACAACACTAAGGGTTTTAGCTCTTATCTAATAGTGAATTAGATACAGTTGACATTTTTAAGAGTTGTAACACAGTCAAATCTTGGAATTACAAAGATAAAGTTGTAGCTGTATGAAATATGGACTGCATATAGGAAACAACAAGGGTAGTAAAAAATGCTAAGAGAAACTTGCTCAGGAGACAAATGCTGAGAGCTTATTGTAAGCGATAGTGATGATAAAAAATTTTAAAACATTGTATAGGTAAATATTCAAATTGTGCAGATTGATGAGTTAGAGGAGTGGAGTAGCAATAGCTGTTTCCTGAAAAATGTTCAATAAGCAACCATAATAAAATACAGCCTTATTCCATACCAACCCCCTGCAAAAGCAAAGCAAAAACAGAATTTGATTTCCTTAGTGCTAAAAAAAATGTTCTTACTAACAGGACTTATTCCAACAGGAAATATATACAAGAGAAATATTTTGGCGTATAATAGCTAACCTCCAGTCTGCTAAAACTGATGTCAGGGGGATTTGGATTCTGCCAAATGTAGAAGCTTTATTTTAAAATTCCAAAAATATTCAGATGATAAGTTATGCAGAATTTCTTCTCTAAAGAATGGTATAAGCATTTCTCCTTCTGGAGTGACTTAGTTCTCCAAATAATTGCATGGTTTTTAAGTTCCTTTTAGCAATGCATAGTGGTATACACCTGTAATACCAGCTAATCAGGTGGTGGAGGTAGGAGGACAGCAAGTTTGAAGCCAGCCTGGGCAACTTAGGGAGATCATATCTTAAAACAAACAAACAAACAAAAATATGAGCTGGGGTTGTGGCTCAGCAGTAGAGTGCTCGCCTTGCACATGTGAGACCCTGGGTTCAGTCCTCAGCTCCATATAAAAATAAATAAACAAAATATATGTGTTCATGTAAAACTAAAAAAATATTTTTAAAAAAGAGTTGGGGATGTTGCTCAGTGGTAGAGTATCACTGGGTTCAATCCCAGTATGGTAAAATGACAACAACAGATCCTTTTAAATACAATACATGGTGTTGCATTCGTCTGTGGAGATAAACAGGCAATTAAATAGTGTGGCATAAATTTTGTTATGAAATTACAAGTCAAAATTTCATGTAGAATAATGAGATCAAAAGGTAACCTTTACAATGTAAATATGCTTATAAGCCCTACATAGAAATAAATATTATCTATTAAATGTTTTTGAAAATGCTCTTAGACTAATGTACAGCTGCAATTTTACATTGTGATTTAATCATTTATAAATATAAAAAAATAAAATAATCATTTATAAATATAAAAAAGTGAAGATATAAGAATCAGTTTGTAACCAGAAATAAAATTAATAAGTATATACAATTTAAAGATGCATATGTTAAAAATAAGACATTCAGATGGATTCTGAACTTTATAGTGGACATACTCTATTTTCCATGTGAATATAAAAATATTTTCTCCTATATGCCCAAAGGAAGAAAAATGAATAAGCCACCACACCAACACACTTTAAAATCATATTAAGGGAGAAAATTACTTTGCAACCTTTGGCAAGTTACTTGTAGTTCATTCCTGATGTGTTAATGGCTTCTGTTTTGTAGTTTCTCTGAAGTAAAGACCTGCTTTTTAGTGTACTTACTGAGACAATATTTGTGATGTTTTGGCAGCATCTGCATTTCACATTTAGTTATCCTGTGTTGAACTTCTGATGGGATGCGCTAATTTGATTTTCTCATATTTGTTTTGATAAATAAATTTGCTTTTTCCTAAAGACAAAAATTGAGATAATTGCTCTAGATTATAAAAACACTTAAAATTGAGTGAATCATAGGAAGTAACCAACATTTACTAAATCTTTGAGGTTTAAAACATGATTTAGAATGTATGTGTATATTGAATTGGTTTTCATAGTGTCCTCTGTAGCGTTGGGCAAAGATTACACAGTAAATTCAGATGATAAGTATTTGAAAGATATTTAAGGGATGCATTATACCTGCGATTAGCAAAACAATAGTTTAAAAGTGACCTTGCTATCTTAGCACTGATTTTTACTACACCACAACAAGGCAATCCTTAATGTAAGGTTTCAATGTCTGTATCAATTGCTATTCTCAACAAAACTTATTATTTTAAAAATCAATATTCTTGTTTATAAACTAGTTCTCTGAGTTGTTACAAATCATGATGATGTTTTGAACAAGCTAATGGTCACAAGAATGTTAGTCGATTTTCCAACTTGGAAAAAAACTGTGCAGAGAGCTGCCTTTTATTCAATATAGAGATAGTTCATTTGTAGACTGATTTCATTTTGATTCAGCAGGATTATGAGAAATAAGAAAATGTTTGAATTTTCAACTCACTCCTTTCTGTTGTGACATTTTGTTCTTTCATTCCATCATCTCTATTAGTTTGCCAACTGGCACTGACAGGAGTGTAAAACTATTGCAAATTGTTACTTCAGCAGTACTCTGCCTGCCAAGAACTGATCAGCTGCTCCTCTGAATGCACCTTTCACTCTTTCCTAACTGAAGCAGTCTGAGCCTGCAGTGCTGTTGTGTTATAAATCTTTTCCAGCAGAATTTGAATTTAGTCACCTGAATTCCATCACTTTAAGATAAACATGCATGAATGTGATCATTATGAAAACAAATGTGTAGTCTGCAAATTGGAGGAGGTGTGGGGTACAGCACCATAGGGGTGAGTGTTCATGCTCTTTTCTATTTACGGCTTCATTTGAACTGATTTATCCATTTTTTTCATCTCTCCTGTCTCAGCAGTTATAAACTACATCACCTTTTCTTAACCTAAGAATGCAGTCAAGCTTCTCCCTATAGAGGACATTCTAATGGGGCTCTGTGGTTCACCTGACAAAGGGCTGACAGAAGTGATGGATGCTCCATTCTTTCGTCTGTGGATCTGGATGCTTCAGTACCTTCTGTGGGTCAAATTAAGACTCCTGAGGATAATATCTGGATTCCCTAAACAGTTCTGAAACTGCCAGGATCTTCTGGATGGATAAGATCAGCATGTATTTCAAATTTATGTGGTCCACCTCAGAGAAACAGATTGCACACATGCAAGAATTTTCAAATGACAGAAAACAGAAAAAAAAAAGTTAGAAAATGGGTTTCTGGCTGGTACCTGGCAAATGGAGCTTCAATATGTAAGGGAAGAGGAGTAATTCATATTGATCATAAAGCTGAGAAGAAACACAAATGCAGTGTTTCAATATTTCAAAGTTTGTCATAAGTCAATGGTGCATCATTCCCCATAATCTGTCCTCCTTGTTCCCCAAGCATTTCCCTTTTGAACACTGGATCTCTGTTGCTCTGTAGAACTGTTTGCTTCTTGCATGGTAGCACCCTTTAATTTCTTATCTATTGTACAGCCAGAAATAACACTTCACCATTAGCTGCTAGGGTTTTATATCCTCTGAAAAGTTGCCATGACCCAAGTTCTCATAAAAGAGGCATTAATTAATTGGGAATGCAATACTACATTGCCATTGCCATTCTGTGTCCCAAACAAAATCACTTGTAGGAAATTATATAGTACAGAGTTATGTTTTAAAAGTTTTCCCATTTGGAAAGGGAGACATTTGGAAATCAGTGAGTCCCTAAGGTTTATGAAATGCTTCTTATTTCAGTTCTAATTGGACATTACTTTAAACTAGGCATCAAATGTTAAAATACACATTGCAGAGAAAAGACAGGCAAGCAAGTAAAACAGTTATTCTCAAGCTATTATTTTAACTCTTAGTTAAAATGACATTCAGCTGAATTCTCATAAAAGTATACTATTTGTAATTTTTAAATATATATTATAGTAATATAAATGTCTATTATAAACAATTATGCTTTGTTTTTAATTAGATATATTTAAATGGGATTAATTATTTATTAAATGATAAATGTGTTTAAATGATTAATTTTTAAAGTCACCAAGATATTCTTATATTTAAAGTCACACTATTAGGTCCATTTAATTTAAGGCAAAAAATAAAATATTTTAGAAAAACAGGTTTAATAAAAATTAATCAAGTAGATTTAATAGGGACTTATTTAAAAGGTAAACATAGATATGTCCAAATGGAAATTAAAGAACTAAGTTGATTATGTAGACATTTGAAAATGCTCTTCTTCCAAATGAATAAGCAAAAATGGTGAAACATTTAATACAATAGTTAAAGTAATAATACTATTTTAATTTTTAGAAAAAAAATCATTTTCACTTATGCAACACACAGTTGTATATTATGTTATACATAAAATATGCCATTAATATGCTTTGCAAGTTAATGAGGAGGTGGGAAAAGTACAATCTGCATTATTTACCATCTCTTTCCTATGGAAATGTTCTCAGTTGTGAATATCTTTGCCAAGTCTATATGATGACAAGCTGAATAACAGAATATTTTATAAATTATTCAAACATCTCAAACACTAAAATATTTGTATAAAGATTTTGCATGATACATTTAAGAAGAAGAAAAAAAACATAATCAGGATTTATGTGGGAGTAATAGAAGGTGGGAACTAAAACTTCCCCAAACTCAATTTCAAACTCAAGATGGCAACTGGAATTTTCAGGTTTCATGTCAAAGCCTGATTCACTCTAGATACTCTATGATAATGACATTTGGGATGAAGGAGGAAAGACACACTTGCAACCAGAGAGAAGGAGAACTGGCTCATGATAATTGAATTATTTCTTGCTTTACACTCAGAAAAATCTTCTTGCCATCTCCTCAGAGTTAAGTTAGACAAATTGAGCTTTTGGGAGACCAGGTAACTCTCCCAAGTAGTAAAACATAGCACTCTAAAGCCTGTTCTCCTTCACTATGTGGAGTTTCATGTTAATAATAAAGAAACCCCTGGTCTGACTGCTTTAGAAAAATATTTTCTCTTTCAATTTTAGGCAATTCATTTATTCATTCATTTGTTTATTTTCCATTCTATTTATTTATCTTTATAAATATTGGAGTAGCTTTTAGCTTTAAAATCTTGTTATTTTGCTAAGTAACTTGGAACTACTATATTTGATTATGTGTACATAAGAGAAGAGCAAAACACTCTCACTCTGACACCTGCAATGCTAAGTTCATGAGTGAGATCATTAGTGCCAAGCAGCCCTTCCATGCACAAGGTCTCCTGACAGATTACTCTGCAGCTCCCCCCGCAGTCATGCACCCATGGCGTCTGAATGGTCTCTGATCATTTGAAAATGATTCTCTATCAGCAAGAAGAAAGAAAAATTCACTTCTTATTGTTCATCAAGGTATAATTGTTAAATGCTTAGAGGAGACCAGATATTGACTAACAATAGAGGAAATTACATAGGGTTCATTAAATATCACAGGGCACCTAATTTAGAGCCTTACCTGAGTGAATTCTTCAGATACTAAGATATTTTTGCCTGTGTCTTGATGTGCTTCCCTTTTTCCTTCTCTCCTATATCTCCTCTAAATCCAACATGTAAATTGCTTTGGAAAAACATTCAAGAAGTCAACAATATAGGTATATTTTTATTCAAACCAGATTAGAAGCCCCTCTGTTTTGGAGAAATAAGAGACATGCTGGCATGAAACAGCTATTTGGGGCAAATGTTGAAGCACTGTTTTAAAGTACAGCAAGAACCAGAATTGACTGTGTCTAAAGTCAAAAACTGGGCAATAGTGCAATTTTGTATTTTTAAGTTTGTCTCACATTAATTAAAAGGCTTTTCACTTGAGCCCTTTTAACTTGAGTCCTACATATGCTAGTTCAATAAATCTTGGGCATTTAAAGTAATGCTCGCTATTTTATGCCATCCTTTCTCTAGTCAGTGTTTCTGAGCATAATAGAACTCTTAAAATACTACAGGTTTTCTTAACACAATTTCCACTTTAATGGTCACTTAATCTGAATTTTAATAAGATACATATTATCTTTGAAAACACATTAATCAAAGTTTTGAGGTATGTAGTTCTGGGCTCTTTCATAGCATTTCTTAGCATGAAGTTTCACAGTTCTACCATGGAAAATAGTGATGATTAATATTTCCAATCCTGAATTGCCATTACAACCTTACGTTTCAGATCACTGCAATTTTCGGTCTTTTATATAAGTTTAGCCTTTCACTGATTAAACTTAAGTCCAAATAAATTGCATCTGTCACAAATGTTTCTTTTTAAATTTGCCATTGCAGATAAAACCTATTTTCAAAAAGCTAACAATGCTATTTTTGCTCAATCTCTCTACATACATTTATTTTCATATTTTTCCAAGTATTCAATTTTAATAATATTTAAGAACTGCCAGGCGATGTAACAATGCAGCATTAGCATAACATAATTATATTCTTAATTTCTATTTAGATTGTGGACTCATGAAATATTCTAATAAATCACTAACATTCAAAGTTATTTTTCCTTCAAATTTACTTTTAATGTTACCTACTATAAACATACCTAAAATGATTTTCCTTTATAAATTCTTCAACAGAAAAATATTATTTTGACAAAAGATAAGAATACTTGCTTGAATTCAGATAGATAGAAAAACACCTGGACAAATGAACTGTTGCCTTTTTATTTCAAGAAAAATGTAGACAAATAGCACATATTTTTATTCTTGTGAGACTCACTTTTAATAGAAAGAAATTGCTGGAATAGTCAGTATTAGCAAAGCAGCAAGTTTTTGAATAGACCCAGAAGCTTATCAGGTACAATATGTTAATTCCTTTCTAATAGTGTAATGAAGTCTGAAGCTTTCAGAGAGATGTGACTCTGATAATGGGCCTGTTTAAAACAACATTAAGAAAACCTTGATTATGGGTTGCTCAGCAGCTTCCAAATGCTAACAGAGAAAGCAATTTCTTCAGAGAAGGTTGCTGCTCACAGAAAATGCACTTTCATTCCAAGTGCTGCAGCAGCACATTTTGGTGTCCCTCAGGAGAGACTGGAACTCTCCCGTGTGGCACGGGCACTGCATTCTGGGTGATTTGTGTATCTGATATATATTGCCATAGTATATCTTTCAATAGCCACATATTTCCTCTGAGACATTCCTGAGTGCCCTATATGTGAGTGTTGAACACAGAGTAATCTTAACCTGGTCTGGCCTGGGGCTCCTAAATTAGGTCTTGAAGCTCTGATGCCAGGTTATATTTCTGTGTACCTATATAGTCCAAGGTTGAAAAAACTACTAGGAATTCTGGAGTCTTTCTGAAGGCCTCAGGATTGGCTCCCTGCAAGTTCTCCTATCACATATTCTGAATTTTCATTGATTTATTTTTGAATGTCTACCATATCTCTTATTTGGAAAGTTCTAGTTATCTTAAAAGTATATATTTCTAGCTAATTTATAAGACAGAAAAGAGAGAAACTTTCTGGCCATAATGTGTGCAGTTCTTGGGCCCGCTGAGGAAAATGGAGACTTTTAAAGGGAAGCATTATAGCACTTTAGTTCATGCCACCCAGAAAAATTTACCAGACAGTGGGACAAGAGTTTGAGGACCTCACATATGTCCCTGCATTTCAATTTTAAGATGTAGCTTGATTTCAGAAATATTAAGTATGAAAATAATGTAGTGTAGAGTTAAGGAAATATTATATTTATGGTAAGGGATTTACCAATATTGCTCTAGAACTTTCTAGTTTGAGGACTTGACATTAATGTGTACATTATGGGAGTGCAATCCTTTATGTATGTTTGTAAGAATAGCTGTAAAGACTGAGGGACACCATGCTTTATAATCCATAGCATGCATATCATAAAACAGTCCTTTACTTTTAGTTGTTGAATTATTTACAATGCCAAGTATTTATTTCTTTAAATCTCTTTTATTCTTGTTTTTTTCTACCATAGTCTTTCTAAAAACAAATAAAACACTAACATTAAAATATTTCATGTGATGCTAACACTGGTCACAGGTCTGATTTAACTGCAACTGCATTCTTTTCTCTAAATATGAAACTAACAGATACATAATAGCTTTGAGTGATTTAGATTGTAGTGAATTATGATTGATAATTTTAAAAAGTAATATTGTCATTTAATATTGCAATTATTATGATTATTGACATTGGAGTAGATGAGTTAACAATAATCTTAATTTTTTCCAGAAAAAGAGGAAATAAAAATCACCACAATTTCCCCTTCAAGATTGAATTATAAAATCATTTAAATTCAATAAAAACAAATTGACAATTAAGATTTTTTTCCAAATTTCTGGTGGCCACTTCTGTTACTGTCCCAACCCTTTATCCTCTTTTTCTTATAATTTCAACCTCAATTATGTTGAGTTTAGACTAAAATTTTAAAGAGTTTTTATATCATCAGAAAAAGTATTTTCTCCTTTTTTCAAAATAAATAGGAATCTACTAATTAAACTTAGTATTTCATGACCTATTAATTCAGCAGTTATTATAATCCATCTTTAATTGGATTAGCTATAATTACAATTAAATGGCTCTCTGAATCATAAAGGTTAAATACAAGTCATTTTCCATTTAAAGACTTAAATATGTGTTGATAATGGTAAGAAGGAAAGATACTTCATACTAAGGTTAATTGCTAAGCCTTTCCCCCTATTTTCAGAGTCAGCTTCCTTATCTCTTGCCTTTTTATGGTTTATAAAACCTCTCAAATCTCCAAATACATGGTACTTTTGAAATAATTCTTAAATTAAGCTAGCACGTGCCTCTATGTAAGTGTGGAATAAAATAATTATTTTCCTACATTAATTAGGTGATGTTTTCACTTAAATAGAGTGTGTGTTAGTATTACTGACATAAGAAGAAAGAAAAATTGAAGACATTTATGGTCAAAGCATACAAAGATTCATCATTCTTGGTGAATTGTTTCTTTTTTCTTTTCTCTCTTCTTTCCCTCTCTCCGTTTCTCTCTCTCTCTTACACACACACACACACACATACTTAGGTCATATTTTTAAATACCAAGTTTTATGAATTGCTATTTTTGACTTGTTACCATGTGGAAAGGAGTTATTTAAAGGTTAACAATCAATGTTAGACTTGTCAAAATAGCATTATGCTCAAAATCTTTCTATAATGCCACGTGTGGTAGTGGCAAACACCTGTAATCCAAGCAGCTTGGGAGATTGAAGCAGGAGGATTGCAATTTTGAGGCAAGCTTCATGAACTTATCAAGGCTCTAAGCAACTTAGAGAGACCCTGTCTCAAAACTTAAAAAGAAATAAAAAAGGTTGGAGATGTAGCTCAATGGTTAATTGCCCCTGGGTTCAACTCCCAGTATCAACCAACCAACCAACCAACCAACCAACTAACCAAGCAAACCAAAAACCCTTTCATCAAAAAAGGAATTTATTATTATATTAAATCACTAAGTTTAATATTTGGAAGTAAAGTCCTTGGTGCTCTGTTAGGCACTGTGAAATAAACTATGTCATTTGACAAAAATTTAAGAGGGAGAAAAATAGTGGTTACAACATGATATATAGATTTGACACATTGTTAAGAATGAAGCATGAGCCAGAAGTCCTTTCTTCATGGAGGTTTAAATCCCTATACCCTGTGCCAAGTAAGCACATAAAGTACAACATCTGTGTTCCCTGGGTACTCAACAAATAGGAAGAATAGGAGATGATACCTAAGCAAGTGACACAGGAAAGAATTCATGAGGATGCCCTATCCCAGAAATGTGAAGTAAAGGGTTCTAACAAGGGAAATGAAGGTAGATGCCATGCCAAAAGGAAGGAAGAGCATGAAGAGAGGCCTGGGTGAAAGACTGTCTAGGAAGCACCATGTAGTCCCCTTTCATTGAATTCTAGTGTGTGCTACACAGCAGGGACCATTAGATGAAAGTCTGGAGGGGGTGGTTGAAGCAATGTTACAGAGGAGTGCAAACACCAAGTGAAGATTTAAACATCACAGAATTTCCAACAAAGAAACTGGGGCTGCATTTTGACTCCATTTATAGAGGAATGGATCAGAATGATAGGAGTCTGGGATCAGAGAGAGCAAGTTCAAGGAGGTTGTGATTGTGGGGTCAAGGCCACAGGAGAGAGGTTGCCTTGGAGTTCTCAAGAGGAGGTAAAACTGAATGAGTGACTACACACAAGGCCTCAGATATCTGCATACTCATACACTGAACCTGACAGGTAAAACATTTTTTGAAATACTGGCAACTCAAACTTTAGAAGTTGGATTATCTTACAATAAACACAATATGTGTTGGGGGCAACAAAATGATGTAGAAGGCTCTTTGTTCAAAAGAAATAAGTCAATAGAAAAGGCAGGGACATTCAACTATTTGGTTAGATGTGCATCTGCTTGGAAAACTGTGCCATTCATAGGAAATATCTGAGCCAACATAACTTCTTAGCCAGAAGATAGGAATGATGGCTTACAACACTGGATCTCAAACTTTAGTGGCAGGAGAATTACCTTGAGGACTTGTTAAAACAGATTGCTGGGAATTTTTGATCCTGTAGGTCTAGTTTGAAGTTCTGAGTTTGAGTTTCTGTTAAAAACACACAGGTTGCTGAGCTGAATTGCACAAATCATACAAAAAGAGAGCCTATTTAAGAAGAATTTCAACTGCTTGGGACTTTACTAGAAAGCCTATCTCCTATCAGAGAATGTCTGAGATTATGTATTATGCTGTCTTGATCAAATGGTGTTCCTCGGGATAAAGACAAAATAATGAAGGCAGTTTCCACTCCTGGTTTAATCTAGCAAAGAGAAGCTCATTCCTGAGTCAGGAATAATGAAAACTTTTAGAAAAGGACTCAGGCCATTTTAGTAGCCCTGAAAAGTCTACTAAAGTCTTCCCTAGATTTTAGGAATTGATACTGAAAAATCATTGAAGAAGAAACAACTATTATAATCCTTCTGGGCTTTCATGGCCAGAAAATCCAAATCGGGTGGAGAATGAAAATTGAAAATCTGACAATATAATCACAAATTATACTGATGAGGAAAATAAAGAAACAGTATCCAAGGAAACCAGCATGGTTGCTTAGGGCCGTCTTTTGGATGAGCTCTGTTTTAAATGAAACCTATACAAAATCTGAAGGGAAGAACATAAAACCATGGATTAATACGGAAGAGAAGCAGCAATCTTTCAGAATGGGACTCAGTCTGAAATTATCCAATACGTCTTACCTTTACTAAAGAAGGACACTAAGGTATTTTATTTTAATTAATGAACATAAAATATATGTGTATGAGATAAACTACTATATTCAGGGTAAGAATATCTTTAACTGGTGGACATAATCCCTGCTTGAGCAAAACAATATATTGTTAAATGTGGCAAAATAGTGATTTGCTTCTGTTACTCTCCACTGGGAGAATTATCTTCACATTAGAAAGGATACCATCATCAAGAGGTAATTGAAGCACAAAATAAAAGCAAAGATTATGAGAGCATTAGGCTCTTTAAATGAATGTACAAGTCCAGACACAGATGAATTACATTTGAAAGGTGAAACAAATCACTCTGGGTACTCACTGGGAAATGATGATGAACAGAGGAAAGCTGTTAAGATTAGAGCCGAGCAAAATGACACAATTTCCCCAAAAGGATAAAAATCAAAATATGGAATACAGTGCTGTGAGACAGTTATTAAATCCTGATAATTTTTATAAGGTCTTTTCAAACAATTAGTTTGGAACCTCCAGTAAGTTTTGAATAAATTAACAATTATTAACAAGAAACACTATAGGATTAAGGCATACACAGCCAGTTCCATATCTGAATAAGACTGTTAAAGAAATTTCATCATGTCCCTATAGCTACAACAGAGAATGTGGGATTAATCCTGTAACACTGAGGAGAATTTGTACTTATTAAAAAACAACAACAACAACAACAAAACCTTCCTTAGGGGGTTCTAATTCTGAATCAGTAGGAAAGAGTCTAGAGAGGTAGCTTCCACCTCTGGCTCTACTCCTTTCACTTCAACATATTTTTAGCAACATCTTAGTTGGAAAATAAATGGCATCCTTATCAACTCTGTTGTCGTCTCAAAGTTGGAAAAACTGACTACTATCTTTGACACTAGAAGCAGGATTTAAAATGATCTTGACAGGCTAAAAAGTGGAGGCAAAGTCGGTATAATGAAATTTTACTAGGATAAGAGTGAGACAATGTCAACATAGTGAAATTTAACTGGGATAAATGAACAGTCCTAGATGAGTATCAGGATGATAATGACTCACACTGAGGCTAGAAGATCTTTTCTTGACAGCAATGCCTGTGACAAGGACTTGGGAATTTTAATCAACCCACAAACTTTACTGAGATAACATATGTGAAAGTTCCTTAGGGTGCCTGGCAGATAGCAGGCACTCAATAAATAGTTAGGAGTTGAAGCTCATTAAAGGCCAACTACATGATTTGACTATTAATACTGTCTGCAGTATCCACATCAAAGGAAATTGGCTTTCCATTGCATTCTAGACTGGCCAGGCTATTCAGAGGACATTTCCCCCAGTTCTTGATTCTTTGTTGAAAGAAATAAACTGACAAAATAAGTAGCACTTAAAAGGATGACCCAAGCAATGTCTTAATAGGGAGAACAGAATGCTGGGATTTCCCATAAGAAGCAAATGACTAAGGTTAAGAACTATATTAATGTTTAAGAAGTTGCCAAGTGGAAAAGGGGAGATTTTTAATATTTAAATTCCACAGGCAGAAATGAGAACAAGATGAAGAGAATATTTCGGTTTGAAATAAGAAAGAATTTTCTAATAATTTCATTTCTCCAACAAAGTAAAACACTAAGCACTAAGTCATGAATTAATGAGATTCCATATGTTTGAGCCAGAAGCAAGGTGCTGGCGAAGATGTAGAAGAAGTTTTTGAACTGGATAGGAAGTTAGTCTTAGCAACTTCTGCAACTTCTAATAACTCAATCCAATAAATATTTATTGAACATTTACTATGTGGAAGACAACCTCTCATTTTTTTGCATATAATAAAAGTAAATGGGATAAACACTTTATCCTAAATATACTTGTGATCTTGCTTTGGAGCTGAGCTGTGTACTCCATTAATGTGCATTCTTCTGTCACATATAAATAAAAATGAAAAAAAAAAAGACTGACAGGGAAGTGCTGTAAAGACCAGCCGGGGCTATAAGCAGAGCATGGGATGACTCAGAGATGTGAAAATATTCAACCATAATAGGCTCCAAGGATGTGTAAGGTTTTTATAAGACATAACTGGTAAGAAAAAGAGGGGGTAAAATAATTACAGGTATATAAAACATTATAGCAAATATAGCAAGCTGAGAAAGAAACTCACAGGAAGTTGTTTAGTTTGGATAAAGCACACTCATAAAGGGAAAACAATGAAAACAGGCTCATAGAGAGCTTTGAAAGCTTTGCCCTATGTTCTATCCGCAGATGGATTCCTGGGTTAGAGTGTGACTTTACCATGATTCAAATGATGCTTTTAAAAATGGCATAAGTGGATAAATTGGATAAAACAGGTGATTTGGAAAGAAGGTTGCCTAGAGATAACTAAGGATATTTGCATTTCATCTATATTCCAGGGCTCTACGTAAGGTTCTTTATATATTATATTGCACTTAATCCTCCCAGGATTATATGTGAACATATGATATATAATCAAGTATTTGTTATCCTACTGTGATAATATAAGCCATAAACATATCTGTAACTTTTGGTCAATGGGGTCTTTCCAGGGAGTATAAAAAATAAATCTTCTAGGATATTTTTGAAAGACCTGCTTTGGGGAGTCAAAGGGGGAAGGGAAGAGAGTTGTGTGTGTTTTCACTATATCTATGATCAAAAATGAGATATTGTATGAAAATATAGCTTGCAGCTTTTTAGCACTTTCAGTTTCATATGTTTGTAAAAGGTAGATTACAGTCTTGGACTCTCCTAGAAGGATAACTTGGATGAATGAATTAGTGCTCAGTGGGCCAAATGAAGTGCCTGTACATTCAAAGATAATCTGTATTTGAAGAACATTTATATGAAGATCATCTAAATTCATGAAAAGTGTGTCTGCATTAATCAATATTGCAAAGAAAACTAAATTCTTTGCTGTTGTCATGACTAAAATTCAGTCTGAAGATTGGCCAATGACAGAAGTAGCAATTAGTAAATTCTCTTATTGGGAGCTAAATGAACTTCTGTTGTGAGCCATAAACAACTGTTAACTTTAAAAAATAAATCCTTGGTCTTAATGCAAGAACTGATAGGAAGGATTTATGAAATATGCTCCCAGGACCTGGTGGCCTTATAAAAGGCAGACTTATCCTTACAGACTGAAGGGGCCATCATTTATTAGAAGCTACCACTGATACAACCTAGTAGACAGCTATGTGTTCATGAACCTGTGACTGAAGAAATGTAATAAGATTACAAACAGATTCCAACCATCAAATTCCCAACTGATCCCTTTTCAGCCTACTTATTTATTAAAGACAACTCTACATGAAAACCTATAAGAAAAATAACCAACTTATTAGTGACAATATTTCTTTGTGGCCCACTGGATGATTTAAATATTTTATATCATTTGTCCACATCTAAAAATTAGAAAGTTTTGCATAAAGATCTAGATGTCTTGCTTCACAAGAAAAATATGTAGATCTAGCATATGTGGATACAAATTCATGCAGAACATCTATTAGAGAAATTAATTCTAATGGTTAATTGCTCATTTAGACAAAGCACAAGCTCTTTAGTATTCCATGGACATCCATTTCTCCTAATTTTTTAAACACCTGTATTATTTACTTATTTGTTTGATCTGGTTCCCTCATCTAATCCTGAGCTACTATTTCTCTCTCTTTTTTTTTTTTTAAGAGAGAGAGAGAGAAAGAGAGAGGAAGAATTTTTTTTAGTATTTATTTTTTAGTTTTCGGCAGACACAACATCTTTATTTGTATGTGGTGCTACAAGTGGAACCCAGGCCGCATGCTTGAGAGGGGAGCGCACTACCACTTGAGCCACACCCCCAGCCCCCTACTATTTCTCTAATTTAGAATTAGCAGAGAAACTATGCATTTCAAAGCTGCTCATATCCACCCTGAAGGTGGGGCCTGCTGCTCAGCATTATAGCAATTTTTACACACTAGGTTTCTTCTGGTGTATGTGGGTTATTACTTCCTCTTTGATTAATTTTTTCCTATTAAATAGTGTAAAAAGTAACAAAAGTAAGCTTGCTATTTTTATAAAAGCGTGCATTTATTTATTTATTTATGCAAAAACACATGAGAAAATTAAATTCATCAGTGAGTAACTACACTTTTATTGTATTTGTAGTGAACTTCAATGACAAAATTTGCCTAATTTACATATATTGCAAATTTGGTATTCATTTTTTTTAATATCACGGATGGCTAGACATTCACATAATAAATATGCTTTTACCTTGCATCAGTTGAACTTCAAGAAAAATTAATTACATTCATCACTTCCTGATTTATTTCTTTTGGTAATTTAAGTATCCCCATGACAATGACATATTTTTGTTAATTTCTGAGTGGTAGAGTCACCTTCCTGTATCATTCTCTGCATTTATCAAGTGGTTTTGTTGAAGAGATATAGGACCTGTAGTCTCTTCTTAGTGATATTCATTAATAGTCATTTTTAATTTAGAATGAAAAATCAAATGCACACAAAGCTATTTATTTTGCTTAACTTTTTAATTCATAATAACCTGATGCTAGTAATGGCAATATATATTCCACTTAGACATTTATTAGCTATATGGAAGTAGTTACATTAAAAATATCAGTGCAAATAGTACTGGGTTATTTTTAAATCTCACTTGATATCCAAAACAAAATAATAAACCTAGTATTAACTGATAAGAAAAACATGTAGTTCATGGGTTTTAAACTTTATTTTTTTATTTTTTATTTTTTATTGGTTGTTCAAAACATTACAAAGCTCATGACATATCATCTTCCATACATTTGATTTAAGTGGATTATGAACTCCCCTTTTTTACCCCAAATACAAGTTGCAGAATCACATCGGTTACACATCCACATTTTTACATAATACCATATTAATGACTGTCGTATTCTGCTACCTTTCCTATCCCTTACTATCCCCCTCCCCTTCCCTCTCATTTTCCCTCTCTACCCCATCTGCTGTTGTTTAATTCTCTCCCTTGTTTTTTTTCCCCTTTCCCCTCACAAACTCTTATATGTAATTTTGTGTAACAATGAGGGTCTCCTTCCATTTCCATACATTTTCACTTCTCTCTCCCTTTCTTCCATCCCACTCGTCTCTGTTTAATGTTAATCTTTTCCTCATGCTCTTCTTCCCTGTTCTGATCTTAGTTGCTCTCTTTATATTAAAGAAGACATTTGGCATTTGTTTTTTAAGGATTGGCTAGCTTCACTTAGCATTATCTGCTCTAATGCCATTCATTTCCCTGCAAAATCCATGGTTTTGTCATTTTTTAGTGCTGCGTAATACTCCATTGTTTATAAATGACACAGTTTTTCAATCCAGTCATTTATTGAAGGGTATCTAGGTTGATTCCAAAGTCTAGCTATTGTGAATTGTGCTGCTATGATCATTGATGTGGCAGTATCCCTATAGTATGCTCTTTTAAGGTCCTCAGGGAATAGACCGAGAAGGGCAATAGCTGGGTCAAATGGTGGTTCCATTCCCAGCTTTCCTAGGAGTCTCCATACTGTTTTCCATATTGGCCATACCAATTTGCAGTCCCACCAGCAATGTACAAGTGTACCCTTTTCCCCACATCCTCTCCAGCACTTATTGTTGTTTAAACTTTATTTTACTCTCTTTATTTTTTGGAATTTCTATTTAAGCACACCAAGGAGACCTCTAATTTATCAGGGTTTATAGTTTTCCAGAAATGGTCACCATCACCATTGCTCTCTCCATTTTTTAAATTTCCTTCACTAAATGTCACATGGAAATTTTTCCCCCTCTTTCTATATTTTCAAGGGTTAGTATAAAAAATAAATTTATCCTAAAGTTGTCAAAGGCATGATACCAGAGAACAGAGAAGAGAATTAATCTGATGCTTTAACAATTTTGATTCTATAGCTTTGTGTTCTCTTTTCCCATTCCATCGTCCGCTTGCTCTGGTTACCCCATTCTCTTTGCCTAATAATAATGGGGACAGTGGAAACAGAAGCCAGGTATAACACTTTAAGCCTGCCTAGTCCCCTCCAACAATAATTTTAACTGAATTGTTTTCCACATTTCTTTTAACTTGATTCTGTGCTTTATTTTGTAGACAACCACAACATTATCTAAATTAATGTGTGCTTTTCTGTGTGTCTGTTTCTTTCAAGGCTGACTTTATAGCACTTTGACTTGAAAGCAAAACAGAAAATGTAAAATAACTTATTCAAATGTATTAAGGACAAATGCAGGATTGTTGCTTTGTTCCCTTTTTTTCTTTTAATATTGCCTTATTGAACAGAGAATAATGTTCCTGTTCATGCTGAGAATAAATAGTTTAATATGTATGGTTTTCTTATTAAAAGTTATAAACAACAACCAATTTAATGCAATATTTGGGAGTTTTTGAAATTTCCCAAAAATGTAAACTTGAAATATTTTCAACAAATTGAGTCAATAAAATATTTGAGTAACCATTATTTGTTGGATACTATTTTCTAAGATATAGTTCCTTTTCTCTTTTTGGAGAAACAGAAAAAAAAAATTTTTAGAAGAACAAAATCCATTTTCTAATAATGTAAAAGTTCAGATTATATAGTGCTAGTCATAGTACACAGAACACTAAATTATATATTTTATATTATTAATTATTCAATATTAACATTATTTAATACAAGCAATTTGATCCTGATTTTCCCCAAAATTAACTGATTTTGATCTAAATTTTTCACTAAAATATATATTTGTGTATATAATTCTTATTGTGCATGTTATAAGTTCTAAACCTTTAAATATGTACAAACTTCTTTTTATAGTCAAAAACTGTCTGAATAGAGGTAGCAATAGAAAAGAATATGGTAACACATATTGTCAGGGTTTTAAAGTTAAATTTTACTTCAAATAAGATGTTCTTTTTTTTTTTTTTTTTAGCTACACATGACATTACAATGATCTTGGCAAGATGTTCCTTTTAATATATACTTGGCTATAGCATTTTTAAAAGTCTGTGTTATGGTAGTAATCATAGAGGTTCCCATTAATAAAATATAGCATTTTAAAAGTATGTTCACGATGTGATAAAAATGAAAAAAAAAAACATTCATCTCACATAACCTTTAAGGATATCTTTTTTATGTAACTGGGAAAATATAAGTAAATTTCTGTATGAGAACAGAGCTTATTCATGGATTCTGTATAGTATTGTCCAAATTCAACCTCTGACTTAACCACTTACCAAATGTGCAATCTTGGGAAGGTCCCTTAACTTCTCTGTGCCTCAGTTCTGACTTTCATATTTTAGAATTATTATTATGATTAAATGTTTTATTTTACCTCTAGAACTTAAAATAGTGAGCAACATGTGGTAAGTACCATATAAATTGGTTCTTATCATGTTCAACATGGCACATCTAGAAATCAGTGCCCCTTCGAAAAAAAGGAGAAAGAAATTAAAAAGCAATTTACTATTTGCTTAGGTGAACTGGTTGACTGGATGTATCCCACATCTACATGGTAATAGGTGAGTGAAATAAAACATTTTAACTTTTGTATTTACTGTCATAAGACATGCAGGAGACTGAGCTCAGAAAAGCAGCATAAAAAATAAAACCATAACAACCTTTACAAAAATGTAAATACCTCACAAGACAAAATAACATAAAGCTTGCCACATTTGAGGTGCCATCTCTATGACAACTATTATAAATTTGTAAATCTTTCTAGGTAAGAGAAAATAGATTACTCTTGGAAGAACAGAGGCCACTGGCCAGTAAAAATGTGGGGAAATAACCAACAGAATCTCCTGGTTTGTTTTTTAAAGAGTTCCTCTGACATTTGATATATTTTTGATTCTGAGCTATATGACATGGGGTAAGATTTAAAGAGGAAGAGATCTGAGCCTAAGAAAATTAATGGCCTAAAATATTTTAATTAATTTTTCACATTGACTTTAAGTGATCATTATTTTAAAATTTTAGAGTTTAATGAAAGCATTTTCCCTAAAGCCTAATTTGCAAAGTCTTTTCTCAAGTGTCTGCTTAGTCATCAGATTAGTTATGTGGACCGCTACATTTCTGATTCATTGAGAGAATGTGAATACCCTATTTTCCGAATTTGTAAGCTTTATCAAAGACCACAGCAAGAGCTTGTAATTTGTGTGTTTGTGTGTGTGTGTGTGTGAACTATTTTCCATTTGCAGATTATCTAACAACTCTTTTAAATCTATAAAGATACTGAATATCTTTTAGCAAATCACACTGAAAATACTGACTAAAGAAACTCATCTCAGAACATCAAGCCTTCTTACTGGCTTGGTGATTACTCTTGAAATACTTTCCCAATGAATAGGCTTTTGAGAGCTAAGAAATACTGGTTCCTTCTGAGTCTGCAGGGAAATTTTAATTTGGGAAATTCACACACACACACACACACACACACACACACAAACAAACAAAATTAAAAAAATAAGCATTTCAATTTTAATTTTTAAGACCTCATAAGTAATTTTTATGTTTAACCAGAGTAACATATTAAGAGGCATCAAAATATTCTGGGTATAAAAAAAAAAGATCATTTTTAGACTCCACTTTAGGTTGCTACTTCTGAGGGTCATCATCTGTTTAAAATTATGGATATCAGTAGTCACAGAAATAAGTAGGAACTCTTTTAGATTTATTAGTAATATAGACTGGTACCTAATAGTTAAGGTAAAGACTAAATCACAGTAAGCATGCATATATTCAGGAGGACACTGGACTAGAAGTAACACACAGAAGATTAACAGGCTTATAAAGACAAGGACTACACCATAGTTATCTTCCTTCATATTTTAGTTTGTATTAACCTTTGAAGGGAATTTATAACACATTATGTTACATCTTGATCCAATCTCAATCAAGCCTTCCATCTTCTTATCGCTAACCCAACTGCTTGACTGGGGTTCAATGGAAGCATCTCCTGGCTTCCAACACCACAGTCATTAGCTGTGGATGGCTATGACTTTTCAAGCAGTAAGCAGTTTTCCTTTTTTGCCTTATGTCCCTGAGGTACAAATAGATACAGTTTTGTATTAAGCCTGTTTTAAAAACTCTGCTTCAGTTGTGATATACATTTTTAATATAATAAATGGACTGCATTATGATGAATCATTCTAGAATGAACAAACTCATAAAAATTCATTGGTAATGCCTATTACTCAATTAAAGCAAGTCTGTCTACGGAGGCTGGTAGAACTGCCCATTCGTGGTTCCTACAATCACTGCAGCTAATGCTTACATTTAGGCTGCACAGAGTGTCAATTAGGGTTATTTCAAGGACAAGTTCCACTACCCTTTCTTCTCTTTTCATCATCAGCCATATATTAGTTTACTAAAATAGAAAAAAAATCCTGATTTTTTAACACCCTGTTACTACTCTATTTGGAGAAAAGCAATGCTGTTTATCCAAGTATAATGTGCATTCTAAGGAGGAGGTACTGGATCTGAAGGGTTTTATAGTTTCCACTATAATATGAACATCACACGAGTGGAAGATGAGGTTATCAGAAATCACAATCATACACTGGATCCAAAGTCCATGAACAGACTTGAGATTATTGTTCTAGGTCTATATATCTTTGTTTTGTCCTATCTTCCTACACCAGATGTGTTCAAGAAGATTGACAAGTGAAGAACATCTCTGGAGTACTTGTTACTCTGCCTGTGATCTCTTGGCCTATGAGGAATTGTGTGCTCTGTCACTATCAGAGAGCCTTTAAAAAGACAGCTTCCTCCTTGTTAATATTGAAGAATGCTACCATGAGTCATCTGAGGAGATCCAAGTGGCCAAAGAACTCATTTTAAATTTATTTTGTTCCAAGGCATTAACAGAGTAAAAGCATGGTGCAAAATTAATCTGACCAGGGAGAGAGTGCAGGTTACACAAAGCATCTGCTGGCTGTCTCTGGAATAAAAACACTGCATTTGTCTAGACTTTATTTATGATCCATTTTTGGCATAACTAGCTGTTACTGCTGAAAGCCAAATTACAGCAGCCTCATGAAACAGATTACCTCAAAAGCAGACAAATTCTAGAGGGATGGCTTTTTAAAAATTTTAAACAAATGCATTTTTAGACTATCTTCTATGTCCACAAGGTCCCTAAGTCCCGTGGCACTTCCAGCTTTTTCAGAATGACAAGAAAGCCACAAAGAGGGGAGAGAAAGAACAGGAGAATGGCTTATTTCTCTCTGATTTCTGTTGATGGCAACTCACTAATCACATAGTGACTATGATTTTCAGGCCTTGATTTTGCTTTCAAATCCTGCTCATTGTCTAGTTCGTTCTGGTGGATTGCAAGGTCCAGGGGTTCATGCAGAGGGCCTTAAGGAGAAGGGAGCTGCTTCTCTGAGAACAACATTCAGTAAAAGCTTTCTTAAGAGGCATTTCTTAGTCTGATGAGTGTATTTCAATTTCACATCAACATTTTTTTTCCTTTGCAATTTAATTTTCACAAAAGCAAGCAGTGCTCTTCTGCCTCCAAAAATATGTATGAGTGGGTGTGTACACAAGAAGAAGAGAGTCGCACATGGGGAGGGGAGAGAGAGAACGAATTAAAGGAAAAACTCAACTTACGCTTAGTCTATCATTCAAACTTCATTTGTGACCTCTCTATGTGGGAGAATCGTGCTTATTATACTCTTGGGGTAGTTTAATATTTGAAACAATGGCATTTTTGAACCCCCAAAACAGACAGGAAATATTGGATGTATGTTTAATTTAAAAACTGCCCTAAATTGAAGTTCAGAGTATAAGTTTAGTCTGTGAATTTCTGTCACACTGCACCAAAAAAATTTACTCTGAATTGGAGCTTACAGTAATGATAGTAACGGATACACTATGATCCCCATAGCAACAGTATATTAAAAAAAACAAAAAAAACTGTGGTGAAATATTTTGGAACCACAGGTTCCAAGAAGAGGAGAGTCATAGAAGAGCATCTTGTACTTATGATTGCATAATTTCATGCAGTTAGATTTATACCCATATATTATTAAACACTTGACCTAATGAAAGTAAAATAGTATGTAACTTCATGGTTATGTTCAACCTTTGTTCACTATAACTTCTACCTAGAGTGCATAAGTCCAGGAGGCCCACTGAAGAACAATTCTATATAAAGCTCAGAAATCAATGTTTTGTTGCCATGCACTATTTATAAATGATATTAATAAGTTTTATTTCTAAATTTTATCTTGTTAATCCACATATGGTTGAAAAATATTTAAAAGTTAATGCATGGATTAAAGAAAATATACCATGTCTTTTTTTTTAACAGAATACAATTAGAAATCAATAACAAGATTAAAAACAGAAACCATTTTAGCAAATGAAGACCACACACTTTTGAATGAGGAGTGGGTCAGAAAAAAAATCAGGAGAGAAATCAAAGAATTTTAAAAAATGTTGGGAGAGAAACCAATGAGAGAAATATTACATATTTAAATCTCTAGAATATCATAAAGGGAATTCTAAGAAGAAAGTTTTCAGCATTGTTAACATAAAAAAAGAAAAAAATAGAAAAATCTCAAATAAACAATCTAACATTACATCTCAAGGCCTTAGAAAAGTAAGAGCAAACTAATTCCTTAAGCAGAACAAGACAGGCTATCATTAAGAATAGAGTTGAAATTAATGAAATTGATTATTAAAAAAATACAAAGTATCCATGCAACAAAGGGTTAGTTCTTTAACAAGGTGGATACTTATTCAAACAAACAAACAAACAAACAACAACAAAACAACAAACAAACAAACAAACAAAAAACAGAGAGAGGGAGAGAAGACCTAAATCAACAGAATTAGAGATCTAAAAGGATTTGTAATCACATTGATGAAATCCAGATGATCATTAGAAATGATTTTGAAAACATACATTCTAGTAAATTGGAAATCTAGAAGATACTGATAGATTTCTTAACATATATGACTTACCCTAATTGAACCAAGAGGATATAGAAAATCTCAACAGCCCAATATCTAGAAACAAGATTGAAGTAGTAATAAAAAGCCTCCCAACAAAGAAAAGTCTGAGACCAGATGAATTCTCAGCTGAGGTCTACCAGACCTTTGAAGATGAACTAATGCCAATGATTTTCAAATTATTCAATGAGAAACAGGAGAGAACACTCCACAAATCATTCTATGAAGCCAGTATCACAATGATACCAAAATCAGATAAAAACATATCAAGGGACAAAAACTATAGACCGATATCTCTGATGCACTTAGACAGAAAAATTCTTAATAAAATACTAGCAATTTGCATTCAAATACATATTAAGAAGATTGTACACCATGATCAAGTTGGTTTCATTCCAAGGGTGCAAGGTTGGTTCATCAATACACAAATCAATAAATTTATCACATACATAGAATTAAGGACAAAAATCACATGATCATCTTTAAAGACACAGAAAAAGCCTTCAACAAAGTCCAGTACCGATTCATGTTAAAAACACTGAAGAAACTGAAGATACAAGCAACTTACTTCAATATCATACAGACGATATATAAAAAACCCTAAACCAACATCGCAACATCACTTAACATGGAAAAAACTGAAAGCATTTCTTCTAAAATTGGGAATAAGATAAGAATGTTTACTCTGACCAATTCTATTCAACATAGTTCTCGAAATTCTAGCCAGAGCAATCAAGCAAGAGAAGAAAATATAAAAACTACAAATAGGAAAAAAAAGTCAAATTACCTGTTTGCTGATGACATGATTCTATACTTAGAAAGCCCAAAATACTCCACAAGAAGACTTATAGAGCTGATAAACAGATTCAGCAAAGTAGCTACAATGCCAGTGTACAAAAGTAAATAGGTTCCCTATACTTCAATAATGAATCTGCTAAGAAAGAATTCAGGGAAACAATTCCATTCACAATAGCCTCAAAAACAAAAAAAAAAAATCTTGGGAATAAATCTAAGAAGGTGAAAGATCTCTACAGTGAACATTATAGAATACCAAAGAATGAAATTAAAGAAGATCATAAGGGCCAATGTGGAAAGTATTATAATTCATTTATCTTAAGCCTTTATCCAGTCTTTGTAAAAAACCATTCATCTTCTCAGACTAACACCACCCAGTTGAAGGCTCTTTACAATGGTTAAGAAATAAATCTAGGAGCAAAAAACCAAAGATATAACTTTCAGGGTGTTTTTGAAGTGAAATTATTCCACGGCAACACACAGAGCAGGTGCACTTTGCCCTTGCATTGCAACCAGGTGCACCTTGTTCTGGCACTGCAATCTAAGTTCTTTTCTTCATTCTCAGTTCTCTTCTACTTTGGGTCACTTTCCCTAAATTGTATCATATTCAAGGCATTGAAAGTGCTCCCTGAGGAATACTCCAAGTTCTACATAGACCATAGGTCACAGCTTTTAAAAAATTATTCCTAGGGAACAAGCAGAAGGTAGGAGCAAGAATCTCCCACCTAGTAGTTACCCCCCAACCACCAGTTTCTCCTTTGTCTTCGGTTACAAGTCCTTTTCATTATTCCACAGCCTTAGAGAAAAAGTTGAATTTAGCTTGTGTAATTTACATTTCCATTCTCTTTAGAAAAATTAAGTATGAGATAGATCACAATATTATTTCCTTTGATTTTTTTTCTCTTCTGCAGTGATGTATTATCTCAAAGAGTCTGGGCATCAATTATTTATGAAACTTTCCAATGTTTCCAAAGTCTAGTCACATTTGAGAACCATTGATCCATTACATTTAAAATGATCATCATGGCTATTGTGTGAAGAATTGTTTAGAAATATTAGGAGTTCTGTATTCACATGTGAACTTCTCAATATCTAAATCCAATTATTTGCTGATTAGAGACATCTTGGGGAAACTGGGGAACCTGTTTCTGGTGTTTTACTCTTTTTTGTTTTGTTTTGTTATAAGTGATGAATATTAAGGAAGGGGTTATTGAAATTTGAACGAAAATTTCCAAGTTCAGTTCTCTAGACTAGAGGTATAAACAGAAACTGAAGGAAGAAGTAAATTGTTTTTACACAACATTTTCTCTGACAGTTGGAGGTGTTATCACATTGGAATTGTCATGAGAGGATACAATATGGTGGAGAAGAAGATATGTTTCTCATTCTTACAGAGGGGTTTTAGGGAAGTGGTACTTACACAATCTGACTTTGAGAGAGTATTCGCAGGTGGCAATGCCAATGGATTGTAACTGCAAGATGAATAGGTATGCACCTGCCTTCCAGAGCAATAAACAAAGGAAGTTGGGTCATAGAGGAGCAAAATGGTAGATGTTCCCCATTGAGTGAGGGTTGCTGTTTGGGGGCCTTGTGAGTCATGACATTAGGGACTTCTAGAGTGGTTGGGGGGGGGGTGTGTTCAGATATGAAGAGGGCCAGAGGTTCCAGAGGTCCTACAATAGAAATTATGGGGGTTGTAATGCAGCGATGCATGTGTTCCCCATGAAAGAATAATGCATTCACACGTAATCAGAAACTGAGTCCACTGAAATTGCTGCCAATTTGCATCTCATGTATAACTCTGTGATCCATGCTGCCTAACTCAGGACAGTACTACAGTGACTGTGAATAGCTGCCTTTTGTATTTGAAAAACTAAATGCAAGGCTTGCATCCAGATTGGACAATTAGCAGTAGGTTCTCTTCACTCCACTATCTATATAAGTTTCAAAAAACAAAACAAAACAAAACAAAACAAAACAAAAAACCAAAACACAAACCTCAAGTCAGCACTAAATCAGAGACTTCCTTTTAGGATTTTTTCTAGGCACAAAGTTCTTCTGGTTTACTATTGTAGTCTAACTTTGTGAAAGGTAATTAAACAAGAGAGAAACCTAGACATCATACAATACAAGAGGGTCAGACAAAACAGATTTGATCATCCTATGATGGTAATGAGTCAAATTCATTGACTTCAAGGAGCAGTCAAATTTAACAATTGTAAAAATTCTTATTCAGTGTTGTAAAAACTATAAAACATATTATCTATGAAGTAACTAGTATGGTGCTGCACATGTAAAGAGCCACCAATTTTGTAATATATGTACCTATTTCATATAGGTGGTCATCTATCTTAATAAGGCCATTAAATTAGCATACATTAAGAATTAGATAACTGGGGCTGGGATTGTGGCTCAGCGGTAGAGTGCTCGCCTAGCACGGCGGGACCCGGGTTCGATTCTCAGCATCACATAAAAATAAAGGCATTGTGTTGTGTCCATCTACAAAAAAGATTCTCTCTCTCTCTCTCTCTCTCTCTCTCTCTCTCTCTCTCTCTCTTTAAAAAAAAGAATTAGATAACTGGGAATTATTTAATTAACTGAATGTCACTTGATCCATTGGTGATAACTTTTATTTTAAATAAGAACTGTATTTGTGTAAACATACTAAAAACTTTGTTGAAATAACCACTAATTTTAAAAATTTGAGAATGCTGAAAACTTTTTCTGTTGTTACTATAAAATACAACTATACTCAGAATACAGTTAATCAAAACCCAAATTGGCACATAAGGTGGAATTCCAATCTCCTTTGGAACTCATAAGATTTAAGACCTTGTACATGAAAGTATTACTTAATTTGCTGTCTAATTAAATGTAACAGGAAACGTTAAATTTAAGAAAATTCTTCAATAGTCAATATGGATCTTACATTTAAGTATTTGAATGATCACTCTTGACAACCTTAATAAATCTTAGAATTAGTTCAATTCCTCAAGAGATATATTAACCTTTTATAAAAGAAATACATTTTAGATATGAGCAAAAGGTAGTTTAAACCAAATTATATGGTCAATATTTAATGCTAGACCTTATCAATAATTTGAATGCATTTTATAAAGTATGATATACCAGAATAATGACACTATTTTTAAGAAGTCACAGATTTAGAAACATTTGCACAGATAGTTTTGCATCTAGATTCTCACTGCATTTTTCTTGCTATCTATATCCATTTCACATTGGTCAATTTATTAATAAACAACCAATTTATCAATGTATATTTGCTTAGATATCACCACATCTGTGCATATTCACTTATATGGACCAATGATCAGGCAACAGGGTCAACTCAGGGTTATCTATGGCAGACCAATGATGGTTGAGCAGGCTATCATATATTTTTCCAACCATTCTAATAGGTCTGTTTATAATCAACACTCAAACATAACTCATGATACTTAGCACAAGTTGATCTACCATTTTTGTATTTCCTGGGGGAGAAATCAACACCTGTGGTATGAAAAATACATAGTATAGGATATTAACAGTGTTTATTTTCTATTTTGAAAGATGCTGATCTGCCACAGATGCCACATACATGCTAATACTTGAATATGTCTCTTCAAATAGGGGTGAAGTGCTGATGCTACTCAAATATGCACGAGGTGACTGATGTGTATTTCAGAATGCACTAGAACTGCTGGCACAAGTTCAATTTGTAACTAAACAAAAAATACTTTTTCTTTTCATTTGAAATACAATTTTATCAAAATAAGCTTATATTCTTACATGACGTGGGGAGGGCGAATGAAAGACAGTAGCTGTATCTTAAATGTAAAGGCAGAAGAAATTAAGTGCAATGCTAATTCGATTAATTATTTTTGGTTAGAGACATGGTTGCTTTTGAAAATGGCACAGTGTTCACAGTGGTTCCTTTGAGTTCCTATGACTACAGAAGTTAAAGACTGTAAAGGGAAAGGCCCTAATTTGGTAGCGTTTCCCATTAGCACTTAGAACTAAGGCATGTAACTATCCTCATCAGAAATGATGTGTGGAGGTTGGGAGAGGAGGGGATGGGAGTGGATACCAAATAATACCTGTCTTTAATGGATAGTGTGGGATTGGTTATAGAGCTTTGTGTAAAAGAGCATTCTGATTGAGAGTATGGATTGAATGAGGACTTTGTGATGACATGAACACTTTCTACATTAGTGCAATAAGTGTGCGAATTTAAATTTCTAATTTCAGCATGACTGGTATTTAGCCCTCTAATTCAACAGATCAAGAATAATGGAGAGTTTCTATTTATAAACTATTTCCATGCCTCTTAAGAGAACCACAGGCAGAACTTTGTGACAATTTTAATTAATTTGGTATTTATTTCATTTATTTGGGGTCAACAAATAAAGGAGCTTTTCTTTTCCAACAATCCACCTAAATTTTAAGAAACTTCCTATTGCTAATGGCAGTTATTTTCTGTTCTCCATTTTCTATTTTATCTGCAGACTGTTCACTCACTCTCTAAGGAGTCATTTCTGCTTAGATTCCAACCCCACAATAGCAGTAAAGCACAATACCCTCATGAGGCTGGGAATCCTGCAGCCACACCCTGTGCACAGCTGATTTCCAACACCATCCTGCTTCTCATCCCTGGTATTTTGGTTCTTTACTCCCACAGGTTTCTGTAGCATTGTACCTTGGTTAAAAAAGGTCTAGCTGGGTTGTTCTCTTTTCTTCTAGAAAGCCCATGAGATCTTCATGTAAAACTTTCAGACACTTTTTGAGAACTTTAAATTGGAATCCAATACTTTTTGTTGTAAAAAAAAGTGCCTTTTTTACTCATTGACTAATCCATTCCCAGGTTTCCAAGCTTCACTTCCAATAAAATCACTGAGACAACAATAAATATTTGAATTAGTATAAAACTCGAAGGTACCTCACATATCAGCATGTTATTGACTTATAGCCTATTGGGAGAAATAACTTAATTTCATTAAATAAAGTGGCTGTCCTTTTCACTCTGGCAACTTAATAGTGACTTGGGAGCAGTGTCTGTGTGGGAAAGAGTAGAGGAGAAAGCGAAGGCATTTCAGTAAAACAAGAACTGTGAAAACTCTTATCAACTTATATATCTCTAATTCTGAATGAATATTAATAAAACTATGAATGAATGTGAGATTTTATCAAATTAAGACTACTTGAGATACGCATTATTTTGTAGCCAGATGGGCAGGATTGCTGAATTTGGAATCTATGTTTCTAGGCATTGCTTCTAATTGAATGAGGGAGGAAGGAGGCTTTTAAGTATTTCTGAAATTCCTGAGTAGGTTTTTCTCTCTGAAATCAGTTTAAAACCATCCGAGGCAGTTGGCAATGCTGCCCAGCAGCTGCCCAAGTAGCAACTGCAACAGCTGGATCAATAGAGCTACTGCTGTAACAAAGAGAACTGCCAAAAGCCATGAAATGTCTAAATAAGTAGTGGTCTGATGTTTTTACTCTAAAAAACAGGGCCTGACATTTGTTTCCGCAGGAAATTATCTAAGATTTTGAGATATTTCTGCTTAACATACCACAGAGGAACTGGAACCAGAGTCTAGAGACCAAAACTATTATTTATTACTCATTTTAAACGATTTATAGCATTATGCAGTAATGCTCTTGAACGTAAGAAACATTAAAATACAGGGGGCCCTTTGGGAAAGGAAAAAGATAGAGTTTTCAGCATCATTGACTCTTGACCTATTCATTCAACAAGGTATCTATTGGATACCTAAGCTGAGCCAGGTACTGATATGGCACTAGAGATCCAGTGGTATTTTCAATCTTATTTCATTCATTAATTCTGAAGAATCTTTAATCCAAATAAAGGATCTTTTACCCAAAATGGTAATTGTAAATAACATTTCATGAGTGTTCATACATACCAGGCACTATTCTAGGTTACATATGTGCATTAACACATTTAATCCTCAAGAGAGTTCTAAAAAGCAGAAGTGTTTCTACAGGTGACATAATTAAGGCACAGAGAACAGAATTCACTTGCTGACAGTTCAAGTTAGAAAGAGAAAGCACCAGAATTTAAACCCCAGAGCCTGGATCCTCAACCCCTTACCCTCTTGCCTACTCATGTCACAAGCTGCTCTGCAAAATTCTTTGGTAGTCTTGATTATTTTATTTCTATTGATTAAAAAATTAAACACCTTGGCACCTTTTTTTAAGTAGAGGTTTCTGTTTATAAACTGGATTTATCACACCAGTAACAAATTCTACATATTCCAGAAATATGCAGGCCATGAGAGCTCTTAAAAATAAACACGTACATCACAGTTCTCAAATCTGATTCTGAATTTGGCAGTTATAAAACAATCACACTTGAAGTGTTCTCTCACCTCTAAGCCAGCATATACCATATCTATAGAATTAAAAGCTCTTTATTCCAGAGTTTCAGAACCCTGAGACCATGCATGGGGACCCCTGGGAATATTAGTCCAAACTGTTCGTTTTGGAGATAAGGAATGAAGGGTGAATGAGGTTAACTTATTTTCCTAAGGTCACACTTCAGAGCCTTGTCTCATTTAGAGACTTTATAATATTCTCATTTGTTCTTTAACCTAATTTGAGGATCAATGGACCAAGATGCAGTTTATATAGGAGCTGTAGATAAGATAGTTATGAAATTCTTTCCCTGGCAACCTCCAGGATATTTAATATGAATATTATGGCATAGGGAGGTCACTGTCAAACTTCCCTTTCTGACACTTGGGATTAGTTAATGATTGATTTAAAATTTCTTCAGAACAGAGTGTTCAAACCTAAAAATAGCTACAGAAGTCTGATAAGGGAAAACACCAGCTCAGTATAAGCCAGTAACTTTGGTGTTAAACGTATCTATGTTTCAATCTCATTTTTTTTTCCTGATAATCTGGAAATTGGGGAAACTTTCTTTTTTCCTCTGAGTCTCTTTACAAACTTTCCCTTTGTAAAGTTGGGAAAGTAAAGCCTACTATTTAAATTGCTGCATATTTTAAATAAGATAATACATTAAAAATTAATAAAAAGCATGCAAAGCGTGAGTTTCTGTGACTTCTGTGATTTTCCTAATTATTTTGACTGGAAAAGAGAAATAATTAACTCACTAGAAATAGAAACCACTCTGATACTTCATTTTGCACTTCTAAACTTATTTATAGCACTGGTTTCTCCTGTTTCTCTCCTCTCAAATTTTAGTAAAAGTACACCTGAAGAGACAACTTGAATTTTATTTCTGATCATGGCAAACAAGAAAGATAAAATCTTTGATAACAGGAAGTCTTTTAAGTGTGAGAAAAATCCTTCATTGTCTGTCTAAAAATAACTTTTCTTTTTTAGCATCTTCTGTATTCTTCTTCTTGCATTTTACATTCCAGTCATGCCAAACCATCTGTTGTTCCCTGAAAATGCCATGCTGTTCCACACCGCCTTATCTTTTTATGACACTTCCTCTGTCTCAAATGGCCTTTCCCTTCTTGTTCATTTGCCAAACTCTACCTTGCTTCCCTGCACTAGTTGGTGGGTTCCTTAAAGGCAAGATCCGTGCTCCACTGATCTCTGACTCTTTGTCATTTACAGTGTGAGTACCAGGCAAAGATTCTTTACATGAAGGAAGGAAGCAGATGATCAGGCAGGGTAAAGCCATTATGGTCAGTTTCATAATAATACAAGAAAATTTATTTCTGCAGCTGTACCCTGGTTCTTTAAGAAAGAAACATTGACTTAAAAAAATCTAGTGAATGATGACATAATTATTCAAGTGTGATTATAGTGTCATGAAGGATTAAATTAGAAGGGCAACCTGTTATGATTTGGATTTAGAATTGTCTCCAGAAAAGCTCACGTTTTGAAAGCATGATCCCCGGAGCAGGAAGGCTCAGAGGTGGGGCACTGAGGACATGACGAGAGCTGTGGATTAATCTGTTCGATGGGCTCATCATCTGAATGAATAACTAGGTGTTAACTATAGGCAGGTGAGATACGGTTGGAGGAAATAGGTCACTGGGGTGTGCCCTTAGGGATTCCATCTCATTCATGTCTCCTCATTCACTCTCTGCTTCCTAGCTGCCATGAGCTGAGCAGGTTTCTCTGCCATGCCCTTCCAGACTCACCTCAGTCCTAGAGCAATGGAGATAACTGCCCATAAACTGAAACCTCTGAAAGCATGAGTCAAAATTAACTTTTCCCCTTCTAAGTTACTCTTGTTGGAGATCTTGGTCACAGTAACGTAAACGTTACCTGTCTAACATACAACACTTATTTGAATATATGCTTTTGAGATAGCATCTCCATTGTTTTGGGTGTCAAGAAGCCTGTAAATCCAGATTTATTACTTTTAATGTAAAAACTAAACATATCTGATACTTGCCAAATACGTTAGCCATCAATAACGTACATTAACTAACACTTAGTTGGCAATTACTAATATATTTTTAAACGAGACCCTATAATATTTATCAGAAGACAATACAGTCAAATACACTTTAAACATTTTACATCAGAATATCAGAACCCATATAATTGCCCCTATTCACCAACATCAATGAAAATAAACTTTCACCTTATTTTCTTTCTCTTACAGTTGCCTCAGCTTAGGATTCCTTACTTCACATTTTAGTACCTCAGGAATCTGTGAGAGACTCAAAACTAAGCATTCAAGGTATGGATCCTCTCTTAGAGCTAATACAGTTATCAGATGCACTCATAGTATAATCGACTGAAATCAGAAATAAAAATAATTGCGGGTTGTCCTGTTGTTAAAAAGAAATGTTTACCTTGTGAACTTAAAGCATATTTGAAAAATCATAAAAACGTGAAATTATTCAAAACCTAAGCTGTGCTTTAAGGTTTACTTCATACCCATATCCTTTCTAATGCTCCCCTTACTGACTACCCCGGGAGCAACACTTCCTTTCTGAATGCCTACACACCATATCTTCTGGTGTGATGATTCTGTGTGTACATGTTTCCACGATCCCAAAAGAGCATGAACTCCCTGTCAAGGACAACAGGTTATTTTATAAAGATTCTTTTCTAACCCCACCATGTTATAAATATAGTAGGTATACAGTAAATATTTGATGACTCTTATTTGTTAACAAATGCCAAATAGGGAATTGCAGCCACAACAATGGAGACTGTTAGAGGCAACTACTATTTGCAGTTAAGGGAAACCCAGAGGCCAGAGCATGTGTGAGAAGCAACAGAGCGGATAGTACCTCGAGGGGACTCAAAACAGAAGGATAGCATCAGGGACTAATTTTTCATTTGAAAAATAGATTGTCTCCTGTTCCCCAGGCAGTCTGCTGCTGAGGGTAGATGAGCTACAGTAACCAGATTGGTTCATTAAAATATGGTCCCTTTAGTTCAACATGACTCATCTTTATGATGAAGCTGTGATTCTGGGAACTGCATGTGCTAGTCTTGCTATTCTCATGACACCTGAAAGAATAACATAAAACTTAATTTTTAATGAGTTCATATTCAGTTGACTGCCACTGTATAGCTCACCCCTGTATGGACCCAGCATCTAATAAAATTTGGTAATACAAACTACTATCACAGCATTCCCTTTGAGCAATAGCCTTCCCTAACTGCTTGGTACTGAAAGCTTGTAGATTTATTTTAAGGAAAAGTTCTAGGTAATTTAACAGTCCCTCCCCATCCTTCAATATCTCCACCTCACTGCCCTGCTCCATGGATCTTCACTGCCATGTTAACATAGTTAGGTTGCTTTGTTCATGTCTACATTCCCAGAACCTGAACAAGTACCTGATACACAAAATGTTGAATTAATGAATGAATGCAAGTCATTTGCCCAATCACGTTTTGGAAATCTGAAAGTCTGAACCAGGGACTTGTACTTCTGTTTGTCTGAGAACAGGGCTAATGAGAAGTCCTGAGAGCACTAAGAATTACTGGGTCAGTACTACCTTCAGCAAAGGCACAGACTTTATGGTTGCCAGAGGCTTAGTAGTCAGAGAGTTTCCATTGTTATCATACTGCCTGAAAAAAGAGAGAGTTCATTCAAACTGCTTTCTAAAATATTAAGAGCCTCGGGCCTCTGAGGTAGAGCAAGTGTGTGTGTTTCGGAAGCAGAGGTCGAGGGAGGTGGAACCGAGAGAGTTATTCGATAGATTTCACAAAAAGCTTGGTTTCAAAGTTACTGTTGAGCCTGAAATATGAGTTATTGGGTAAATCCTATTAATGGTGTGAATCACCATTTGGCTTTGCTCAAATGCTGCATACTTTGTTGAAAATATTCTTGCAGCATCTATATTGTAATATCTAGTCTAGCAATAGAGGCTTAAAATACCATATTTTATATGAATTGTTGAAACATCCATTAAGCTCTATTAGATAACTTGGCTTCTGGCACAAGAAGCTGCCTGGGAGACAAAAATATATTAAAATATTCATTAATAAAAGGACCAGCACAGCAACAATTTGCCTACAGAACCACAAAACAACAGTAACAACAAAGCAATTGGAAAGCGAGCCAAATATCTGAATAATAAAATTCATGGGAAGAGTCGGCCTAAATTTCTGTGGAGCTGGAGCATATACAATTTAGGAAACCTTCCCTACGAAAAAAAAAGATAATATTATAAAAGTGAAATTTTATATAGAGGCCTGGAAAAAGACTGGCCAAGGTGAGGGGTTCTGAAGTAGAAGCCACATGCTTTCCATGACATAATAGCCTCTGCCCATTGCCATGGTCAGTGTACTCATGAAGGGTGGCAAGGTCTACAGAATAGTCTTTTAGTTAAATCCAAGACAAGAAGAGAAATGTGCGAAGAATAGAGAAAGAGGCATATGTAGCAACAATAATGTCATAGCAATGAAACACTGGATTGGGAGCAGTAGGAAGTTAAGAGTTAGAAAAGAAGGAAATGTTTATTGAGGAAAGATAGGAGAAAAGAGATTTGCCCTATGGGAATCAAAGTGCTATTTAAACCTGAGAATCCAGTCGAGGGTCATTGCTCTGTCATGCTAAAGGCTTATCAACCATAATACAGCTATTTTATTGCTAGGAAATTGCTAGACAATTGTGGAGCTCACCCTGAGGAAACAGAGTAAATGCTTGGGAACATGCTTCCATCTTTCAGTCTCTTCTCTCCACCTTACATTCTTCTCCCCTCTCTCCATCCCACTTCCACACCAGTGTTCCAAACAGATTTAACCTCTGAAGCAGCACATTGATTTGAATGAAAAATTCTATGACATTAGTGATTTCATAATTAATATCCATCCAAGCACAGGCATCCTGCACTTTCAAATTTAAAGACTTTCAAATTTGTTAGACATAATGTGAGCAATTAGTCAGCTGGCCTGAGTTAGGAATGATTGAAAGTCAAACATGTGGACCAGTTTGGCGAAAACTGTCCTTTTCTTCTGATGAAGAAAGCAGATTTTGGAGCTCTCCTTTCCCAATGTACTAAACTGCGAGTTGCCTAGATCATGAGCTTTTTGCAGGCAGAGATGAGTCTTGCTCATCTTCTTTTTAAAAATCCCTGGTCTCTCACTCGGTGCTAGACATTAGATGGGTGCTCAACATAGTGCAAGAAATGAGCAAGGAGAGGATGTGTTATTCCTTTCTCATTTCCTGCAGACACATTAAATGCTAAGAGGCTAGAAAAGTATAATGCTGTATGATGAGATGCTTGATGTCCACTGTATTAGAGATCAAAAAATTACAGACAGTATTTTGAAATGTGTTGATTTATAGAAGAGTCATAATGCCCAGGAAGAAGAAAAAGGGTAGAAGAAGAAGAATTCAGCTTCTGTTTCCTTACTGATTTTGGCAAAAGTTAGCTAATCATGATCCTGGTGCCTTTGTGGCTACACTTGATGCCAATTTAGTGAGAAAGATAAATGACTCAAAAGCATAATGACCTGGGACATTTATGAGAAAAATAAGTTAACCTTTATGTCCATTTCCATTCACATCAGCACCTGCCTTGTTTATATTGACATATAATCATAAAACAAATACAGAAAAGCCCTTCAAACCAGGTTCTGTATCTACTATTTATGGAAGAAAGTAATTTGCCAATACATCTCAGCAAAGAAATCTTTTAATATGTTTTAAAGCCTCCGTATTTCAAGTGTCTGAAAACTTCACCTGTGGTATGCAGATTCATTAATCAAAGCCACTTAAACACTTAATGTACTCAAGATTTACAACTTTAGAAAATTTGAACTTTTCAACCAGAGGAAATAACTTCTATTCCAACCTAAAATCTCTGTTGGCTTTAGAATTAAAATAGCTCCACCCTTAAGAACACAAACCCTCAAAATTCCTTTTCTTCAACCCATAAAATAGGCATGATATGAGCTCCCCCTACTGGTACAAGACTATTCCCACTGCAGGAATCCAGTAAAAAAATAGTTTCTATGAGTAGCAAATAGTATAAAAAGAAAAAAAAATGCAATTTAGTATTAAAAAGAGGAAAATATAAACAAATGTTTGAAAACTGAACAAATAGCCAAAATAAAACAGAAAATCAACTAGTTTCCCAATAAAGTAATCTCAGTGGGAAAAGAAAACAAAAATATGCAAAAGACATGTTTACAAATATCTGAGAGCACCTGTTTAAGCCCCACTCAAGATTAGACAGACAGAGTATACAAAACAGCTGTCTCTCAAGAATGATCATAGGTCCTCCTTCACATTCAGACATAACAGCCAGCAGATCTTAATTGTAGTGATGCTTATATATTGATAATGGCTTTCTCCCCTTAATAACACATGTGAAAAGCTGCAGGCTTTAGAAAAATAAAATAAATTGGAGCACCATGGAAACTGAATAAAGTTTGAAGGTCTTGGGGTTTTCGGCATTGGGAAGTGATTTCTATGTTGCTATATGATGAGAAACTGAAGGTAGAAGCCGTAAGTTTTATATTTCAAGCCACTCAATTAGTTGTCTCCAGAGCAGAAAATCCAATGTGAGAGAATCAATGACGAATGTAGGTAAAGTGCTACTGTGGGGACATTCACACTGACAAAGCAGGGGGAAAGCTGCAAAGGTGTTGCTGGTGATAGGCTGTTATAGAAAAAAAAATATAATGAAAGAAATAGAACTCCTACTCTTTGAGTCAGCAGAAGGGAGCTGTTTCATGATATTTGCTATATTTGTAAGGCTGCAATTTGATTATATCTGATTCTGTTATCACAATCTGTTACATATCCTACATAGAATATAAATACATAAAACCATTTAAAGGCCACTTTATAGAACATTCTATTTTTACGTTTTACCTTTTACTGCCACACCAGTGATGATGCTTAAATCGTATACATTTGAAATGGTAAATGAAAAACAAAGACATCAATGTATACATAGGCTTTATTGAAAAGCCACCAGCTGAAAATGCCAAAAGAACATCAGACTGTCTCCCTCTTGAAATTCCAAGAAAATCACCTTACATGAATAGAACAGGCTCAGTGCATGGGCTTTGGTTTTATAAATAATGCTTTTTTGTGAAAAAGGTTTGCATTTTAAAAGTAAACTTATGCGTTCCATAATGTTGAATGGTACTGGAGAATTTGAGGCCTGCAAAAGGATTCTTATCTATTTTTTTTCCTTCTCTTTTCCATAAACTTCTTTATTTTCACATGGAACATTTTGTTGACACCAATGTCAATATAGAAAGAAACAGAAAAGAATTTGAGCAGACTTGGGCCACAGCAGATGGGTCACCTTCCCACCACCTGCACTACATCCACTCTAGTCAGGTCAGGATCATCTTCTCCTGTTTGACTATCATATTCATGGTTGCAACTGCAATCAATCCTCCACACCAATGCCAGGGCAAACTTTAAAAACTATAAGCCAGCTAACGTTACTGCTCTTCAATTCTTCCTATGACACTGTGAATAAAATACAAATTTATTGCTTCTCTGCTGTCATATACCATTTTCCCACTTAATCACTGTGGTGTGTTGGTCTTCTCTCCGTTTCTAGATTTCACTGAGGTCTTGCCTAGGGCCTTGGCACTTGTTTCCCTCTTTGCTCCAAATGCCCTGCTTCTGTGTCTTAACTTCCTTACTCCTAAGGAAGCCTTCAGTAAATGTCTCATTATGTTATGGTACCAGCTTCACTTTCTTAAAAGTAACCATTCTCTGAAATATTCTGGCTCATTTATTTTCATCTAAAACACGGTCAACACAAGTATAATGATATTAGCCCATACCAATAAAGTCTAATATATAATAAGTAATATATTATTAATAAATAGTAGCAGAGTGAACATGCCAAATAAAAAATATGTGTGTGTGTGTGTGTGTGTGTGTGTGTGTGTGGTGCATGCTTGTGCACACAGGCAACTTGTAAGCCAAAGTCACATCATGCAAAATGAAAAGCAAAAAAATTTCTATGATTAGTGTAAATTTCCACTTAAAATACTTTACTCTCAGTTAAGTTAATAAATGTTTAATACAATTTAACACAATTTTAAATCATGGACTTTAAAACACATGCTAGATGGCACATGAAAGAGGAAAAAAAGAGGGAAATTTTGGAGTCTCAAGAGCATGGGTCTAAAGCCTGGCTTTGTCACTAATACTACATGTCACTAATTCTTGTTATACAAGTGACAATTTTTGTTTCTCTTTTCTTCATGGGAACATGAACATGATACATTTTTTTTCCTGAAGAGTTATAGCTAATATTTAATACATGGCTATAAAAGACTTGATACATAGCAGATCCTAATTAATTTCTTAATAAAGACAATGAAAACTGTGTGGACTTCCTTCACACACACACACAGAGAGAGAGAGAGAGAGAGGGGGGGGGGAGGGGAGGGAGAGAGAGGGGCAGTGATGAGTTTTTATAATTGTCCAATTTGAAAGCAACACACCTAAAATTAACATACTATTTGAAGCACTTTTCCATCTACTCTCTTTCCTCCTGCAATAACCTCAGGGATTAGTAGGCAACTATTGTATTTTACTTTCTTGTAGTCTTGTCCCAGAGGTACAAAAAATAGAGATTTTATCCAAAGGAATGCTCTCTCAGCATTATTAGTAGGTACTATGTGCTAGAAATGTCAGAAACAGTGCTTTATAATTCTTAGCTATTTAGAGCTGAAAACTACTTAAGAAAAGTTAGAAAAATATCTTTGAGTTTAGAAAAATGTAAGTATTGGCTGAAACAAATGCATTTTTGGAAGACTATTCAGTACAAAAGAGTCCCTTTCATAAATCCATTAGGACAATTGTTTGGTGTTCACTGAAATGGGTTTTGTCATTTGTGGTTGTTTTGCTGGCGATGGGAGACACCTGTCTCTTGTTTGTGATACAGTGGGATGTGCAGATGGGTTCGACTGATGGAGGTTTTAAATGGTGGTTAAAAAATAATAAAAAAATAAACCAATTTAAGTTTAAATTGAACTAAGTGGTTTCAAATCTGATTTTTCCCCTTCCCCAGACATTGAAATTGTTTTGTGTTCCTCTCTGTGCATCTTATCTGTTTTACTCTCTTCCCTTTGGGTATTTTCCCTAAAGAGAGGGGCTGGAAGAGAATCGCTTAAATGCCTGTGTCTGTATGAGGACAAACTCAAAGCTCATGACCACTTTCTCCTTTGAAGCTTACACACAGCTTTAAAGAAGAGTGAACTTATGGCATTTGCCAGTAAATAGCTGGAGTTGGAGAATATCATGCTAAGCGAAATAAGCCAGTTCCACAAAATAAAAGACCGAATGTTTTCTCTAATATAAGAATGCTAATTTACAATAAGGCAGGGGGGACTAGGGACGAATAGCATTACCTTAGATTAGGTAGAGGGAAGTGGTGGGAGGGGAGGGGAGGGGATGTGGGGATAGAAAAGATAGTAGCATGGAACAGATATTACTACTGTATGTATATATGTGACTACATGACCAATATGATTCTGCAACATGTACACTCAGAAAAATGAAAAATTATATCCTATCTATGTATAATATGTCAAAGTACATAAATGCATTCTACTGCCATTTATAACCAACTAAAACAAATTAAAAAATTAAAAAAGAAATATACAATAACAAATGAAAAAAATGTGGTATATAGACCTTTCAAAAACTTTCCTCACAACAGATTACCTTTCTATAGAAATTCCCCAAAAGATTTGCATTAACACAGGTAACCATTTGTGAAAGAGATTGAGAAAGAAAAATTTCTTCAAAATCATGAAAATAATTTCCGTACAGAAATTATTTTAAGCTTTAGGCTTGAGGTTCTAATTACCTTCAATCTAAAATTTAAGTAACAAATCTACTCAGAGGAGACCACTCCCCAGTCTCCATGTGACCTACCTGCAATGCAGGGCAATAGAGAGAGACATCTGACGATCCAGAGGCCAGGAGACAAACGCATGGAGTTCGGACAGAGTGTTCAAAGTGCACAGGATAGTTTGTTAATTTCTTTGATTTTAAATATCATCATTCAAGAAAAGTGCTTCTTATTCAGGTGTCCTTTAAAAATGCTGGGTAAACAAAATTTAGTATGCTTTTACAGCAAGAATTTTCAGTCCTGCTGATGACTTAGGAGACCAATCATGCCTTTTCCAGGATTAAAGTTTCCTAAAAGTAGGACTTTCAGTGCTAAAACTGGAAAAATCTCAGGCATATTGAAACTAGTTGCTTGTATATAACTCTTCAAAAAAAAAAAAGTCAAAATATGCTACATTTCTCAACCTCATTTATCTGTGTACACCATGGCAGAACAGCATCTTGAGGCCTTCAAGTTCCACAGGATACATTCTTAGAAGTGCTAGAGGACAGAAAGGTTGTCCAGATCTCTCCATCAGCAGAATGAACAGTGATTTCAACCTTCATCTTATCTGGCAGGAGAAATATTTTTGCAATCAAGTATCCACTAGCAGCTTTAAATGCTATTTCCGATGGGTGAGAAAAATGTGTGTATGCTGGAGTTGGGAAGAAAAAACTACATCTGGAACACATTTATTTTTTCCTTCTTAAAGCATATGTATGGCAGGTATAGAAATAATCAAGAGAGAAATACATTATATAAGTATGTACTATATGTGTTAATATGAAAAGAAATTTAGCTTAGAGTTGGAATGCATAAAATCAATATGTCATATACAAATCTGAAGCTACTTAAAATTCCACCTCTTTTGTTCCAACTTGAGCACTGAAATTCTTCTACATCATGTTGAACATCGGTGCTTTCCCCTCCTTCTGACATTTCACATTGGACAGTCTTTCTTTCTCTCACCAGGCTGTTCTCTCTTTTTTTCATCCAAAGTCTCCTTTTTATCCTCCACAACTGTCTTTTATATCTGAGTGCAGCATTGCAATGCTGTTCCAGATTCACTTGTGGGGGAAAATAGATGAGCTAGAAGAGCATGAGGAAGGGGCAAGGGGTCCGATTTGAGCTTGGCTGAAGAAATAGACTCACTTTGCAGATTTCTCAAGAGTTAATGTCTATAATAATATTTTCTACTCCCATTCTAAGTTGAGGGTCCTATTACCAATTATGGGGAAGTAGAACAATGGTCTCTATTTTCATGTTTGCATAAATTAATTTCATTCTTTGTAACTGACATCACTGCTCTTCCCAGTTCCTTCATTCATCCCTTAATTTAATAATATTCATCAAGCATCTACTCTACGGAAGGTCCACTTCTATGAAGCTGTGCTGGTTGAGTCTTTACTTGTAGTCTTCATTTTTAGTCTACTGAGAGTGGTGTGACTTACTTTAAACTCACTTGCTCTAGAATCTCCAAGACATCATGGGAAGGTGCTATTTTCCTCCTCCCTCTAGGTTTGCAATATTTCTTAAGTTAAAGCTGAAGCTCAGAGAGTTCTATTCTTTCATGTCACTAAATTGCGGTAAGAGTCTTTCTGGATGTGAGGAAGTAATATGAGTGTTTCACTTTTCAAGTTATATTATTTGGTGGATGAAGCAAATTTATGTGGCATAATCATTGTAATTCCCTAAAAACCCAGAAAAGATAGGGTCCCTCCACACACTCTGGTTCCATGTCAAATTAAATGAAGGCATCAAATGGATTTCCAAATGATTCTATTCTCTGGCCAAAGCCATTTGGTGTTTTAATAAGTAATTTGGATGTGAAATAAAGTATTCACATAGGGTAAAATTACCTCAATTACCTACAAACTAACTAGAATCCTAAAATAACTTCAATTTTTTCTCTGCACACCACTTTTAGGATAATAGAGTAGAACACAAATGAACAAATTGATATATTGATATCAGATGCTATGTACTTCAAAAATAAAGTGAATGTAGAAAAAAAAAAGTAGCTCTCAGGCAAAGCTTGCAATGGATTTTTTGCAAGGCTTCTCTTGGGTTTTCTTGACATCTTTTAGATCCTGAATATGAAAAATGGTGCTTATTTTTGAGGCTGGTTTAGGTTTGTGGGTATCATCTTGCCTTATTTTTAGTGGAATGGATCATATTCTTACATTTTTATTGTTGTTGCTTTTCAGTCCTCTTTCACTAAGTTAAAACACATTTATAGTTACTTTAGTATAGTAAAACCTTCACATATTCAATCTTATGTTAGAATTTCAAATAATTGAAACTGCAACATGCAAACATGAATGGGAACATTTGGAAATTTAGGTATACTTTTTTTGTTGTTTTTAGTGTTAATGCATTGTTCAGCTGAGCAAATATTTAATGAACTCCTATATACAGCAGATCTTATATTGTGATATAAAAGTAATAATACTAATTAGTCCAGGCACATATGCACACAGATTATTTCCATGAATCAAACTAATAGTGTACAAGAAAAATTTATGAGAGATATTTAGCTCAATCAAGGGATTGAAAAAAAATCATCCTGAAGAATACAATTACCAATTTAGTCTTGAAATATGAACAATTTTTAAACAAACACATGAGAAGAATTTCAGGAAGAGGGAAGAGCATTAACAAAGCATTGAGGTATGAAATCAACTGATGGTTTTTCTCAATGATCTACTCTCTATACAAGAGAGTACCTGAGTGTCAGGTCTGAGGTGTAGAAGATGCATGATGAGGATGGAGAGGCAGGAACTGAATCAATTCCAGAGGTCATTGTATCTCCTAGGGAAAACCAACTTTTATCCTAAGGTTGATAGCCATTTGGGGGTTATAAGCCAAGGGGAGGCATGATTAGATAAGTATTTTACATACACATTTCTGGCTGTGCAAATTAAAAAATTTTAGGATTACAAGACCAGAAGCAAGCAGACCTTTTACAAGGCTGTTTTTCCTAAAGCCATACACAAAAAATGTCAAGAGGCTGAAATAAGAGATTGTGGAGGTCTGAAGATAAAGATCTAAGAACCATTCACAATACAAAATCCACAAAGTGTGCTAATTTATAGGATTCAACTTGCTTTATAACTATGACACATTCAGTTTCAAAGCAGATCTCAGCATAAGGGAGTTTTCTTCATGAAAACCCATGGGAGTTTCCTGAATCAATGCCTGGATATGGTTGGACAGCCTGGACTTCAAAGGTAATGTGAGCATGAGTTTCCAGAATATAGCCATTTAATATCATCCCACTATTTAAGATGCAGTAAAATAACTCTACTACTAATTCTTTTCTTTAAACTGCCAGCTGTGTTTCTCTTTAATTATATTTAAAAATAACACCTACTTTTAAAGATAACCACATTCAAGCTGCTATTATGGTTGTCTTTTGTATAACTGAACAAAATCCCTAGCATTGTAAAACTCTCCATTCCTTAAGGATTAGCTCTCAAACTACATTACGAGGCCTGAGAGGACCAGAAAAGACGGCCCTATATAACTCTACATGTCCTTTCACCACGTTGCCGCCACTGCCACTTAGATCATTGCGTCAGAAATTCTATGTGCCAAAGGTCATGTTTTTCTGTTAGTGTCAAGGTCTCTGGAGAGGACAGTCAGTTCATCTGGAATAATTCCTGATCTATCTAAATGCTTACAAGAGCATGTAAAATCTCTTAGCACAGCCAGGACCAAATATATGCAGAATACACCATTTTGTGTAGATGAAATTATAGAGATGAGTTCCCTCTCTAACTGACTCTATTACCATGATTTTTTTTTTTTTTTGTCTGTGGACTTCACCAAGAGAAAATACTGAGAGAACAGTACCCTATTAGCCAAACCATAGGAAAAAGAATGAGAACACACCTGGAAAATGAGAGAAAATGGGAGGAAGGAAAGATAATTTTATAAGAAATACTATTTAATTAGGAATGGATCCAGTTTAAGTGATCCATCTGCAGAACAGGTTGTTGAAAGTATCAGACCAACCTTATTTAAAATCCAGCAAATCCCCTTATTATTCTTCTCAAAGAAGGATCCGCACCAAATACACAATTAAAAGACTTTTCAGAACCAGTTCACTGACAGGCACTGGAAGAATTCTTTTGGTTTAACTCATTGAGCTAGGATGCTCACATTATTTAAACATATTGTTTTCTATTTATTCCTGGATTTTCTTAAAATCCCCAAGCTATAACAAGTGTGTAATTTACCAGAGAATATGAAATTGCTCTTTGTTAAGTACACATTGGAAATCATACACGACAATATGTATTGTACATTTAATTCAGTAAAAAAGCTATATTTTCAAATCCGAATTTGAAACCAATTCAATGCAATTTGGCATGCACTGCTGCATGCCTAGGCATTCTTATGCATTAAACACAGTCTGAAAACAACAGAAATTTTCTGCTTGCTTGAAAGTATCCAATCCAGAGAAGTGTATTTTATAAAACCTCCAGTACAAAAATACCTTAAGAGATATAATTGTGGATTTAACTACAGCAACGTCTAGGGTATTTATTCAATAAAGACTCACAGACAACATTGCTAATGTGAGTAGCTGACTAGTTGGTGTATCTAACACACACACAGGGAGTCTACTAGAGAATATGCCACAAACTCCTGAAACTCAATGACAACCTGAGAACAGAAACTTTATGTTTTTCTCTTAATTGTAGATGTCTCCTCACTTCCTCCCAGTTTCTGCATAGTGCACCATCAAAACAGCAGCCAAGGTGATCTTCAAGATCACCGGTCCCATCACAACATACCTCTGTGCTCCAGACTTTCATAAGGGTGCCAGGAGCCATCCATGACCCATGTGTAAACTGAGCGATGTTGAAGCCTTTAGGCACAGAAGCCCAGTTTTGGACACTCCCAGTCGGAAGTTTGAGAACGCCCTATTCACATGGCGCCCTGTTCTAGTGCATTGCTCAAATTCAAGCATAACCTCCCAGAAATGGGTGTATCTTGTCAAATGTCAATCAACCTTTTTACTGCAAGACCCCTGCCACACCAAGAAGCAAGCATGGAACCAAGACTCCACTAGCTGAAACGTTATCCCTGCCTTTGATGTACTCCTCCTTAAATAAAGAGTGAGGGCCTTTTTCAATGAGTCAGTTCCAGCTCCCATCAGGACTGGAAGACCCATCAGACTCTCCTCTTTTTATATCTAATTTTTGACTTTGTTTTTACTTCTTACTGATTATTTCAGATATTTTATTTTCCCAGGTAGCTCACACCTTCTGGGTAGGAACCTACCCTTTTGGGGTACAGGCTACCCAGTTAGAAAGTCTCCCAGCTCACTCAAAGGAAGAGCCATTCCCTGTGGGAGAGTCTGAAAGATCACTCTCCCTCTCTTTCCTCATCTTCAACCAAGCAACTTCTTACCCACTTTAGTCCAATTAACATCTTTGATCTTCTTGGAATATCTCAAACATGCACCCACTTCAGAGGTTCGGCATCTATATATCTCTCTGCTTGAATGCCCCTCATTTATTTCAGGGTTTGTTCCCTCTTCCCCTTTTTATCTTTCTCCCAACTTTCCTGATCACTCCCCAAACACTGGCAACCCTCCCTTCCCTTATCCCACTATTTTCCTCCTTCATAACACTTGTTACCATGTGCAAGTCTATATTCTTTGTTTTTGAGTTTACTATTTGTATCCTTTCATAAGGAATAAGCTCAATAAAGGCAGGGATTTTCTTTTGTCTGTTTTGTATTTTATGGGTCTTACTGGAGGCCTTGATTTCATATCCACATTTCTCTCTTCATAGCTACTAGGAGTGTTGCACTCTGCTCTCAGTTGAGTGCCTCTTCAGGTCAAGTCCGTAGCTAAAGAGAGCCATCTGGCCTGAGACACACTCCCTTTTGTGTGTTGCCCACAGGGTTGGTGATAAACGGGGGATGTAAGGCCCAGCCCCATCATCTCAATTGAGCAGAACTCATAAGGACCATCCATCTTGAGAACTCCATATCGGTTGTGATCTGGCTTTTTAAAATCTGCACCAATAAAAATTCTTCTCTTCCTAATCCACAAACATAATTCCTAAGAGCAACCATCAGTAAACTTCACATAACACAAATCTCAAAGTACTTCCTGGTAAATCCTGACAGAGTCACAAATGAAGAAAGTGAAATAACCTTTCTGGGGTCACTTGGCTAATTAAATGGTAATCCAGGACTGAAATCCATAGAATTGAGAGCTCCAGAGACTGTGCTTTGAACTACTGCCTTCTATAACTACTCATCTGTTACATGTCTACACAAACACACATGTGTGCATGCGTGTGAGTGTGTGACAGGGTCCTGCTGCTTTGCCCAGGGTGACATCGATTTTCTGGACTTAAGCAATTCTCCTGCCCAACTTACAGTTAGCTGGGGTTCAGGTGTGCAACATCATGCCTGGCTTATATTTTTTAATCATAAATGTCAAATATATTAAACACCTTAGAGTAAATACTTATAGCAGAAGAAGGGGATTAGGGATAGGGAGACAGAGGGGCATAACAGAAGACAGGAGATGGCAATCATTATATGCTATGAACTGAGAAGAATGATTAACTTAAATAACAGACAATAACATAGGCCCACAGGGTTTAATACTGCACTGAATAGAACAGATAATTTCAGAAGTAAAATTGAGAGTGGGAAAAGAGTAAGAAGAAGGCATTTAAATTGCTTTTTTTTTCATAGGATTCTTGGTAGAAAGTACAATTTATATAAACCACAGAATCTGAGGTCTGGTGTAGTCATTGTGAACAGCTACTACTATAGGCAGGATAACTTTGAAGACAGTTTCCTTCCTTCCTGAAATTTCAGGGTCATGTTAGTTACCATATTTGCCATTGGGTCTGTAGTAAGATACTCATCCTTTCTGATCTTTATTCAAGGGCTACCGTTGTGATTAAATAAGTTAGGTATTATCTATTAGTTATCCTTTCAACATTTAATAAATCATAGGGCCTTTTAAACATGATTATACATGTTCACAGATTTACCCAATTCATATTCTAATATTGAACAGAACTGTAGTACCATCTTTCCTTCTAATTTTTTTTTATTGGTTGTTCACAACATTACAAAGCTCATGACATATCATCTTCCATACATTTGATTCAAGTGGGTTATGAACTCCCATTTTTTACCCCAAATACAAGTTGCAGAATCACATCAGTTACACATCCACATTTTTACATAATACCATATTAATGACTATTGTATTCTGCTACCTTTCCTATCCCCTACTATCCCCCCTCCCCTTCCCTCTCATCTTCCCTCTCTACCCCATCTGCTGTTGTTTAATTCTCTTCCTTGTTCCCCCCCCCCTTTCCCCTCACAAACTCTTATATGTAATTTTGTGTAACAATGAGGGTCTCCTTCCATTTCCATACAGTTTCCCTTCTCTCTCCCTTTCTCCTTCAATTTTAAAGGAATCTCTTTCTAAAAGTCTCAGGTCCACCTAGAAATACTTTGCCATGCTTATAGCCCTGTGAAAAATTCTTCCTTATAATACACAGAATCAAACCCATTCCACAAATCCCTCCCATGTCGTCTTCATTGGTTTCCTGTTGGGACCATATGCCTGCTGCTCTAGTTTTAAGAATTATTATTTATGGTTTTCAAATGTTTAACATTATTCCTCCTTTCTTATGTATCTTCTGTAATTTAAGTTTCTTTGGATACATTTATGTTCCACAGTATATACAAAAAAGGTGATTTTACTTTCCTTCAAGGTTTCAAAGCTAGATGTCTCCTTTAAGTACTAAAAACTGTATTGAATTCATACAGCTATTATTATCCTAGCATCAATATTTTAAATCAGGGGCTTAAAATTACTAATTAAATATTCAAGTCTAATTAAACTATTCATAGAAATTATATTCTTAGAGTAAATGGGACTAAAATGCAAAAAAAATGAATTCTTATCATTTCATCTTTAATTTTTTGAAGTTCAAAGTTGCTTGCATTCGTTTATTATGATCATCTTTCCTGTAAGTAAATACTATTCTGTTTAACCGATAAAATAAATGAATCACCCAAGGAATTGGAGACTAAAACTTTATTAGGTATCCTTAAAGTCAATTAAAAAATCTAGAATGTGAATCTCTGAATTCATCATCCAAAACCATTTCTATCATACTACACATAATGACTAAATTTCTTCCTCTGTATATAATTTTTAAAAACACATATGGACAACTCAGACAAAAATTTGTAGCATCCATTTCACTTTCCCAAACAACCTCTAGAAATTCAGAAAACTATTACTGCTCTATTGGAGGGAGAAAAAAAATCTTATTTGTAAAATGGTATTCATGTGTGAAATACACTACCATACAGCCAAGCTAATAATAAAGTTCCCTTCTCTTCCCTTTTCACTTTCCATCATTCTCACTTTGTCTCCCTCCTTCTGTTTGCTTCTTATATTTTTCCAACATTAATATCCATTACATGTTCCTCATTCATTCTACTTCTATGTTATTACTCCATTTCGGTATTGTTTCTTTTTGAAGTAAAGAGAAAGCAAGATAGATTCCAACTCATGAAAAGCTGAGATAAGATTTCAGTTGAGGTTCAGATACCCAAAAGCTCATCTTCAGGCAAAAGAACAGCAGCTCTCAGGTTTAGCACAGCAAGAGGTGTTTCTACTTTCTACCTCTTATGGATTGCCTTGGAAGACTCTCAGACCCTGCATGCATGGTGGAATTTCTTTCTTGATCAGCATTACAGCTGAACTTTATACAATTGATTTCTGTCATGATTTGGCTGTAAAGTGAGCCCAGTGGATGGTTGGGTGGGGGATATGGTGAGGCTTGTGGTGTTTGCTAGTGTCTGACTGTGACATAAAGTGGGGAAGGTAAAACTCCGGTCAGAACAAGGAATGAGTGCAGCAACAGGGAAGAAAAAAAAATTACTTATTACTTATTTTTATGTAAGGTTATTTTATGGGATGAATATTTAGTTCCTTGTTATTTACAGTGTATTTAACATTTTTTTCTGTAGGGGGTTATTTTCCTTCTCATAATTAGAATCATAATTTTCCCACTGTGTGCTGGGGAGAGAATTTATATGTAATATCCCTGAGTGTAGAAAACTGTGATCATCTTTATCACTGCAGTTCCAGGAATCTTGCCACAGGACCCAGGTTATATTATACTTGTTCAAGTCAACTAAATTCCTGAATATTATCAAGCCCATATTAGAAGGAAAGATGTTTTTTAAAAACATGATTTCTAAATTCTCAAACTTCTTACAAATCTATCAGTTTTTAGCAATCCACATTATCAGAAAGATTTATGATTTGTTGAAATGTCATCTTTTCTTGTTATATGTGTAGTGTTTATAAATGTTTTAATTATGTATATTTATGTAATATAAAGATTATTTGTAAATAATTTTTTCAGTAATTAAAAATAATATGTCAACTGGTTTTCTAACAAAAGTTATCTATGATAAAAATTACATGGATACTCATAAATGAAAATGAGACTTTACTTTTACATAGAATAATTTGACTTGTTACTTGTTGACATCAACCTATTAGACCTGTATAACCACATAAGTGGTTATATTCCTCCTACACACCCATGCTCTCTTGTACCCCATGAAATAAAACTACATCCATTGGATCTATCCTGTGCCTTAAATACATTTTATTTTTATAATCATTATCATAACATCCCCTATGTTAGTAAAATTTAATTGGGGTCCTGTCTTATGTACAGCAAGATAGTATATTTATAATAACTTTAATAGTTAAAATATAGTTTTCATTTTACTGGACTTACTTTTAATTTTTATGTATCTAGCAAAAACCTAAACAATCCAGAATTGGATTTTAAAAAAGAGAAATAATGGAAAAACAGTTATAATCTTGCCTTTAAAATACGACTGAAAAACATGGGTTAAAAACAATCCTTAAACCACCCACATATCCTTGGATTTTGAGAGGAGACATCTTTAATTCTTTTTCTTTCTGCAGTATTTGTTGCTTAAGGAAGTCTGTGGGTAGATAAGAGATTATTATGCCTCCTACACACCCAATTTCTTATTTACAACATTAAATCTCCATATATACAAGCACTTGGAACACTAATCCTTTTTGTTCAATCACTTTCTAAAATTCTTTGGAATTTGGTTGAAATTTTACTTTCCAATAGAACATTTTACAATTAATTATAGTTTATCCTGATTTATCTTTTAAAGCATGAGCATATCCAAAAAAGATACCTGAAGTAGATGCTTTTTTTCACCAAATATTTTTCTTTGAAAGCAGAATTCCATAAACTGTAAGTCTTATGTTGAAAACTAATAATGCAAAGTTATTTCTTATATTACAAGTTTTCTGAAACACCAGGGGAAGAGCATAGATTCTGAAATGAGAAAAGCTACCCTTAATATCTGTATGCAGTGTTTGCTTCTTATTACTCTGCAAATTGCCCTTATGAATGAATGCACATCTGTAGATCATGTCAGAGACACAGTAAACATGTTATACTAATAAAGTTAACCAGTTGAAAATTTCGTCTGAATGAACAGATCAATAGTTAAAGATTTTTAAACTCCTATAAAATCCATCCAAACAAGTTAACATAAATTTTATGAAACCTTTATATCCCTTTTATTTGCAATTAAAATGTTCCCTCAAATGCAATAAATGTCAGATATGCACTTGTGCAAAGAGTCTAGGCTTAAGTTATTTAAAAAATAATCAAGTCTAATTTTCATTACTACCACAATATTTACTCATTTAAAAATATAGTATAATCAAAAAAAGTAAAAATTGATGTATTTTAAAATAATTTCAGAATTTGGATGTTTAATAATATGATTTATGTTAGTCACACATAAAAATGTTTTCCAAGTAAATTTGTTCACTTCACTATTTGGATCAGTGCACTCTATTTCGGAATTATGTTAACTTTTTGCTAAAATAAGAAATTGGAAAAATGACCACTAACTTTCCAAAATGCTTGTAAAGATGACCTAATTATGAACTAAACATAGTACTGAGAATATATTCTGTAGGCACCAACCACTTAGAAAAAAATTCTAGCTATAATTGAGATTAGCCAAACAATCATAGGTTATTTAATCACTCCAGGGTAATTCAAAAGAAACTGATTCTGGACCCTCTGATGACTTGGTTGTAGGCACTATATTAAAATACAGAGCCAGTATAGTATCATCTGTACAGCAGAATATATGTATTTAATTCAGGGGCACTAAAATCAGAGGCATTCAACCACTGAGCCAAATCCCCAGCCCCCCTCTTTTTTTTTTGGTATTTTATTTAGAAACAGGGGCTCACTGAATTGTTTAGTGCCTCAATATTGCTTGAAGCTAACTCTGAACTCATGATCCTCATGTGTCAGTCTTTGGAGCCAGTGGGATTACAGGCATGTGCCACCATGCCCAGCTCAAATATATTTTATGTACAACTCAAAAGTTATGTAAATTGTACTCTTGTATACCACTTTAATTGTAGCTATTAAGACTTTTGGCATCTTGTAATAAATATTTTAAATAAAATTAAAACCATTAGTATTCCAGAGCACAGTCACATGTAGATTGGGGGGAAAAAAGCAAATTGGTCAAAAATTAAAACATTTACCTCTAATTTAAAAATAAAAGTTTATTCAGCTAAGAATAAATACACATTACTAAAAATTTCAGAATCCTGATTATTTAAAAGATTTAACTCAGAATGAAATAGGTTTTTTGCTATAGTTTTTCTTAAACATCTTAAGAAATTGTCATGTTTCTTTTTTACTCTAAGTTACCACAAATCACCTATAATTGAAAGGAATAGAAAAAATAAAAAGGAAAAGAAACATCTTATATATAATTTTGTAAAACAATGAGGGTCTCCCTCCATTTCCATGTGATTTCCCTTTTCTTTTTTCCCTTTCCCTCCCGCCTCATGTCTCTGTTTAATGTTAAACTTTTCTTCCTGCTCTTCCTCCCTGTACTGTTCTTAGTTGCTCTCATTATATCAAAGAAGACATTTGGTATTTGTTTTTTAGGGATTGGCTAACTTCACTAAGAATAATCTGCTCTAGTGCCATCCATTTCCCTGCAAATTCCGTGATAAGAGGTTATGAGGGGAATGGGATAACAAACATGGAGGGAAATGAATTACAGTAGATGGGGTAGAGAGAGAAGATGGGAGGGGAGGGGAGGGGGGATAGTAGAGGATAGGAAAGGTAGCAGAATACAACAGTCACTAATATGACAGTATGTAAAAATGTGATGTGTAACCGATGTGATTCTGCAATCTGTATTTGGGGTAAAAATGGGAGTTCATAACCCACTTGATTCTAATGTATGAAATATGATTTGTCAAGAGCTTTGTAATGTTGTGAACATCCAATAAAAAAAAAGGAAAAGAAAACAGAAAAAAGTGGTTTCCACATGATGTATCACCTATATATTATGAAGTAAGTTATAAATGTCATACTCAAGAGATTAAAATTATTTCCTGAAAAATTCAGCCTTACTCAGATCACAAGACAACATAACCAAAGATTTCAATATAAAATGCAACAAGCAAAAGTAAATTCGACTTCACTTTCATTTGCATGTACTAACAATAGTGAATGAAAAACTAAAAACTAGTGTCTGAAACAGAAACTATATCCTATCCTTTAAAAAGAAGAAGAAATGATGCATGCTGTGATAGGAGACTCAGTTTAACAGGAAGGGAAAGAAGATATCCTGTGTTCTGTGGATTTTTTTTTTTTTAAGATGCTAGAAAATGAATAAGGCTTGTTGGAGGAATAGTGGAACAGTTCAATCTCAACACAATATCTGCCAAATTAGATAGTCTACACATAAAACTAAATGGCTCGAAGGTATACAGAATTCTGCATAGAAATTACTTCCTTACAAAAGCAACATTTTAAAAATTAAATGATTTCTTAATATTCCAGTGATGAAACATCTACTTGAGGAAATGTGTTTTTTCCTTTTCTTTTTCTTTAATATTTAATTTGTTGTCTAAACTCATCTTTTCAAAGCCTCTAAGGAAGCTTCCTTGAGAATAGCATATTAATCAACCAGACTGGGGTTGGGGGTCAACTTAATTTTTTGAAGTAGAGAAAGACGGTCCAAAACTCAAGTGACTGTCCAATATCATGTGATGCTGAAAAACAGTCCATGCTATTGACTCCTGTTTAGTTTTAATCTTTATGGGGAAAAATATGCTCCAATATGCAGCTATAATTGTGTTCCCTAAGTGTAGTTTATTTGAATTAGTAAAGCCTTTTACTAATAAGTTACATGAGGCAACTTGAAAAATCTCCAAAGTTTCTCAAACTAAATAACTGTGCATTAAAAATCTGCTTTTCCTAAATCCACAGTCTTCTTCAAACTATGCATTTAAAACGTAACTCAAAATCATACATTTAATTATTTTACAAAACTTAATAAGCCCTTGAGATATTTATATTTTTATTAATGCTTTGTTATTAATCTTGAAATTATATCTAGGTTTTTGTTTTGGTTTATGCACATAAAAGTAGAATTTCACCTGGCCTTCATTTGGAAAAGCACTTGAGACATTTAGAATGAGTTAGCATTGGAATCTTCATTTGGTTCTAAGTACATTAGATCCAAATTTTAAATTTTCGAACTTTCTCTTACATATTCCTATAAGCAAAATTAAATAAAAAACATGTATCATATTTTTATGGAAAAGAACTATATTTTCATGTAACCAATAAAGCAAAGATAATATTTGGTTTCATTGATTTAAATTTGTTTGACATTTTTTTCTATTATGAATGAAAGTTCCTTTAATTTCAAACTACAAATTTGGTAATCAAGACATTGACTATATGAAAATTATATGTATGTTAATATCAGTACGTTGGCATTGAAGGAAGTGTTATGTATTTTTTATTAAGTATTACATACTTTAAAAATGCAAATCTAAATGATTTCCTCATGAAATCTATCTGTCCTCACATATATACATGGAAACTTCCTTTTTTTAGGAAGTTTTGACATTCTGAGTCTGTCTCAAGGACGGCTTACTCACACACAAGTAAATGAACAAAAAAGATGAAATGGAGATAGTATATGATTGACAAATAGAGTAATTTGCATGGTAGATACATTTTCTTAGCAAGGAGAATGATTTTTGTTTTCTCTTTTCCTAAAACAAAAAATGTAAATTTATCTGAGACATTTGTAATAGAATATACATAAGAAAATTATCCATAATAATATCCACCTGAGTTTTAAGTATAGAAAAATATCAACCTCCTACCTCCATCTCCAGATCCTGATCCTGCATCTGGGAGGAGAAAAAAAATAAGACAGAATTTTTATTCACTGGAAAAAAATATTTTAAAATTTGACATTTCAAAGTTCAAGTTTACTTTCTTAATCTAAACCTGTAATATCATTGTGAAAATTACTGATAATTAATCTGATAATGTATAGTCACACCTATTTGTCAATTACTACTAACATAATTACATAAAATTAGTTTCCTATCACTTTTGTTCTTAAAGTTTATAAAAAAAATCCACCTTTAGGAAAATTCCTAAACTTAACTGTACAAAATTCCTCAGATTTTTATTTTAATCAGGCTAAATTTGAAAACTTTAGCAACATAAAAATTAAAAATTAATGGCTTTAACAATAAGTTTTCAAAATTAAACAGTCCAAAAAACTAAGTGTTTAAAAACTGAACAAATAGCAAATAAACTCATAGGTAAGGCTTATATTCTTGCAAATTTCACATGACCAAAGATAAAACTTTTTATACGATTGATAATGTTTAACAAATACCACAATTGTTGATACTTGTATCTACAAATAAATTGTACTTTGTTTTTGAAATAAAGAAAGGAATAAACTTAACTTGCATGTTTGGGTTTAAAATTGGGTATATATTAAGTGATGTTGGAAGAAAAAAATCACCCCCTTCTGAATTTCTCTTTCTCTACTTCTCTCCCACCTCTTCCACGACTAAAATTGACCAAAGTTGTCTGAGAACTCAGAAATACCCAGTTTTCTAGTTTTAGCCAAGACCACTGAGTTTCCACTTGCTTTTACTTATCACATGTAGACATCACCTTCCCTCTGCATCCTAACTTCTTCACATTCTAAATACATTGAATTTTGTATTTGTAAAGTTAGTAATAGGAGTATGATTAACATTGAAATCCTCTGTCTGATGTACCATCATCCCACACTGAAATCTCAACCTGGATTCAAGATTTATATCCAATGTTACTTCTATGAATTTTTACTGATGTTTTAGTTATATTGAAATAAAACTTTACTTCTGTTTGTCTGCCTCCATGACATATTATTGAGAGACACTACAGAGAAAGTAGCATGGTGAATGAAAAATCCAAAGAAAGTTGACAAATGGAAGAACACATACCTCCCTAATAGTCCTCCATGTTACAGCATTAAAACTGCCCGGAAGGAGCAGCAGTGAAATTGTTAGACTTAGAGACTCACATTAAGTAAATTCACAGGTTCTGAGACTGTATGACATCAAAATGTTGACTCATTAGACATATGCTAATGTGATGGTATATATCTTTCCTTAAAGGCGAGCTAATTTGTGAAATCAATTTATAATAAAAATATTTCTTGTAAATATAGAACCATACAAATAGTTTAATCATGTTTACATAATATAATGATAACAGATCAATAAAAACTTGATCTGTTATTATCTCCATCATTGGAGAATATTCTTGCCAACTGGACTGATAATCATAAGTCTCAAAATCATTCCTTTTGGACAAATAGTTGCACAAATAGTCCATATTTGCTAAATTTCCTTTCAGTATTCTTTCACAGATAAAATTTATTGACCTTATTTGAATTAATTTAGAAATTTATTTCCATATTATTTGTATTAATCAGGAACAAAATCACAAGTTATAGTATTATAGTGCTAATACATCTACTATATTTAAGTTGAATGTATACTTTGTCATTTTCTATTAAACTCATAAACTGTGTACATCCAGGCAATGTATGGGCCATTCTTCTATACTTACATGCACATAAGAGAAAATGCCCAAAAGCTTATGGGTTCCCAGCTCTAAACATCACTCAACGAATGACATAGTAATGTTATTTAAATTTCCTAAACTTTTCTTCTATTTAATGGGCATAATGATACCTATCTCATTGGACTATTTTGAGGCTAACGGTAAAATAGCTTATTTTAAATGTTTAAGCACAGTCTGGAACATAATAATATGTTGAATAAACATCTTGCATATTCATTGATAGGTTTTCTAATAAACGTGGCTGTGGGAAATCAGAAAAAAGTGGCGGTAGTATTATGGCTTGTGTTTTCCATGTATGTTTCTAAATATTCAAGGGACATGGTCCTTAAGACAATTCATGTTTGATTTGACTCCAGATAAACAGCTGGGGAAGAAAGCAGGAAAAGACTAGGACAATGAACCCATTCAGTCCATGGCATCATTAGAAAATAGGGAAAACTTTAATGTTTTTTCAATTATAAGATGAGTCATCTTGGCAAACCAGAGATCAGCAGCCTACTAAGGACTTATGAGGATGACAGAATACCTATGAAAAAATGTTATGTTACTAGATCTGAATCTGGGCTCCTAGTTAATGCATTTCCCACAAGGCAAAAAGTTAAAGTGACAGTGAGACCATGAGGAGACTGTCCAGTAGAAAAAAATATTTTGTGGACAAAAAACAAAATATATCTAAGTTCAATGAAATAAAATTAACATAAAATTATATATTCTGTGACCTTTTTATTCCTACAGATCACAATTTGCCACCTTCAGTCAGTGTCAAACAGTCATAAAAAAATAAATTGAAAATCTATGAAGAAAAAAGCATGAAAAACTCTTTCAGATAAAAGAATTCTGATCTTCAATTTATTTACAGCTAAACCTGTTTAATTGAAATTATTTTTGTATTTGCCTCATCTCTCAAATCAAAAACATTTTTGATTTGCTAGTCAGAGGAAAATGCATTCAGCAGGACTAGCTTACTAATTGAATCCTGTGGAATCTAAGTGTGTGAATGAGCTCAGGACAGCTTACTCAATTGTGATTACATTTTCAACTTGGCTAAGTGTTTATTTCCATAGTATCATCCAGCACATCAGGGACTAGAAAGAAAAGACTTGAATGAATCAGGAGAATGTGATTGTGTGCACTCCTAAGAGGCTGGCAAGTCAGAAAGACAGGTCTTAGCTAACAAATATAATTTGCCACAACCTTAATTTCTGGTCTATTGTTAGACTGTTGCCTCATTTGAGGATTGTCAGAGAATCACAGATATACGCCCTGCCGTGAAGGAGCAAATCCTTTCCTCAATATTCTGGGACTTGCCTATACTTTTCCTGGTTTCTGGGAGACTAAGTTTCTTTTATTTATTTTTTAATTCCATTTGGCCTAAAGTGTTATTTTTCATTTTTTGTTCCTTTAGTATGGCTGACTGAATTTTCACACAATTAGTTTGCTTCTTGCCTTTCTTTCTTTTTTTCCCACCTCTATTACGAGAGCAACAGGGGTGTCTCCTTCTCTACCCACTGTACTTGGGAAGCACATGAGGCTCATGCATTGCTGTCACTTTTATTTGTTACTATTCACTCAAGACTAAGGGTGCACTAGCAATAAAAAGTAGCAAAGCACCTGTCCACACTGTCTCGTGATGCTTATTCAGAAAGGGCATTCACATCTAGAGGCATAGGGCCTAGAATCATTAAGGAGAAAAGATTACTTAACCAAAACCAAATCCAAAAGCCTGCACATCACTGTGAGGAATAGCACCAACTCTCTTCTGGTCAGTGTGAGAAACCTTGGTAGTCATGAGTACATCTCAGAATATTATTATCCATTAACAATCATTGGGCAGAAGACAATCTAAGGAATATGAGACTTTTCTCCTTGTTCCTTTTCCACTCTTTCCCAGACACCAAACACACATCCTTTAACTTAATGTGCTAAACAGAAATAACTTCTATCTAAGAGGAACTTTTCAATAAAATAGGTCTATCCCCAAACCATTTTCTATTTATACCATTGAAAAAAGTTCATTTTACATCATTATTATTTTTCCTCAATAAATTTACATAAGTCAAATTCTCAGAAATTATGACTTTCCAGAAAGATCCCCATTTGCCATTAAGGATGACTCTTATGAGACACGGAAGTTTCTTTAATACAAGTACCAATGATAAAATCTAACCTAAAGACTCAGCTCAATTTTAAAGAATAGTTTTGTCAAGCTGGGCTTGCACCCCTCTAGTTTTTTCGGCTGTAATGCTGTTAAGCTTTAACAACCACTGCACAAAAGGAAAACACGGAAAGCTAATGAGCATGTGACATCACTCTCCCCCTTTATTTATATCATCCTTCGTATAACAGCTAAAAAGCTTTATAAAATCCCAAGTTAACTGTCAGAAAAGACAAATGTCATTGTCAATTATATCTACCACCAATACATTCTTCAATATAATCTGCTAAATGGTAAGAAGAGCATTTTGTTGAGCTGCTAATGTTAGGTATTAACTTCAGAACTTAAACCTTCGAAGATGCCCTCCAGGACATAGCTATATTTATCTAAACAAACAAGAAAACAAACAAAGTTTATGCTTGCATAGATAGATTTCTACGTATTTGGTACCTGAGCAGTCAATCAAGATTTCCACTTATACATATTAAACTATTTGTACCTTATTCAATAACATATTATTTAATTCTGCCAATGTCCTTATGACACAATTTCTTTTTTGTTCAGAGTGATTAAAATGTAAAAAGACAATAAGAATAGTGCAATATTTTGTACCAAAGAATAAGTGGCTCGTCTAGTCAATATGGAGTCTGAATTATTTATTTGAAGACAATAGGAAACACAAGACATGATTTTTGGATTCAGAATCCATAAGAAGGTCTCAGGGAGGGTCACATACATACCTGTGGCACAGGATCCTTCTGATACCACAAGTATCTCACTCTGCTGTTTGCATGCAGCCTGCCGCAGGTAACACTCGTTCTGGTAGCTCTCCCCATTGGAGCCACACACAGGCACATAGTCACTGTTGCACTGGAGAACACAGATGGAAGCTAATGTTTAGTACTGGAGTCAGCATCCCTCTGAAACCCTGAACAGAAATAACAACTTACAAAACAAACCATTGTCTTCAGTTTCAGTGATGCCATTTTATCCTATAAGTCTTTAATCTTGTGAGTGCATGTCTTAAAGTTACACAAAGGCTGTGTCAAATCAGCCAAACAGTGATTTTATTTAGAGTGGAGTAACAAGATGTATCTAAATTGATCAGTTGTTCAAAAACAAAGTGACTGAATCAGTTGCATGCAAAACATAAGACAACAAATGTACCCATGCTATTTAATATTGTTTTTCTGACTTTGAAGAAAAAAAAATCAAAACAATATAATATTCAAGATATTGAAGACAAGGTAATGCTTATCTGTGTGGGGAGCAGAAGGATGTAGCTAAGATACTAAAAATGTTCTTGTTTTTTTTCCTATTGAATTTTAATCATTGCAAATTTCTGAATACTCAGATGAGATACTGACTTATTAGTTCATTTTATGTAACTTTCCAGCATTGGATATTGATGTCGATATAGTCTATCAACAGACTAAGGATTGCAGAGGAAAAAAATTCAAGAAATCTGAACTATATGTAAACTTTAGTGACAACTCCAAAACATGCCTATTAATATATATTTCAGAAAGAGAAAAGTTAATTTTTAAAAACAACCTCATTGCCAAAAAGTACACATTTTTACAAGGGAAATTAGGCAACCTACCGGGTATAGTCATCATAATATAATCACACTCCAAGGCATTAGAGATACTTGGCTGTGTCCTATACCTGCTAATTACACCAGGGATGTGATTATCTCATGATTACTACTACTGATACACTTCATTGTTTAATTATAACAAATGTAATGATCAAGATGATTATTTATAAATGCTTACCTATGCCAGAAACTAAGGAAGGAAAATCATTCATAGATTCATGCAAAAACACTTTTCTCTTTTCTACTTTTAATTGTATTTGGACTGTTAATGTGCTGTAAATGTACAATACATACAAAATAAATCAACGATTTAGTGAGGTCACTAAGAAGGTTTTCATATATATGTGATACTAAACCTAAAACTCTATAATAATTAAACATAGACTATAATAAGTAAACATAGAATTTATGCACACAAATGAACTCTTAATAAGGTGAGAATCCAATTGATAAAAACCTGAGATGCATTTATGCTCTAATTTCTCATCATGTCTATCGTTCTTATTCCCAATCAAGTCTTGCTCTTTGCCTTTATGTAAAATAGCTTAGTCATCCTGACAAATTTATAAATGGTATAAATCAATGTTCTCTGAAATGAAAGTCTTATGAGTCTTCCTTTTTATCACTGAATAACTTAAATATTATATTTTGCTAACTATGATCTACTTTCCTCTATGCAGTAAATCAAAATTGTATGGCAATAACTGTTAACAGGAAGATTTTGTACATATTTTAGAAATCTTCTTCATCTTTCTATGATTTATAATTGTAGGCACTCTGAAAACCTTCTATGTAATAATTCCTTTCCACAGTTATACCTTTCATTTCCAGACACTGTTTATTTATGTCATTAGATTTTATAAACACTAATTTGATTAAAACTTTTTGCTGATCTTTCATTAATTTTTAGGGCAATGAGCAATTTACTTCTGATTGGATGATACCTGTGTAAGAGCTTTCACAGGATGGATGGATGGATGGGTAGACAGACAGACTGCCCTGTTTAAGAGATGTCTTCTACAGGTGTAAGATATATATATATCTGACCAACCATAGGAGTGAGCATCTCCTCTGCTACTCAAGACAGAAGGCAAGAACAAAATATGAGCAAAGAGCTGAATTTTCCAATGAGCAGTACTGAAGGGAAAACAAATAAAGGGAACCTGTGCTCATGCCAGAACCATGTCCAGGAAGGCAAGTGAATGGATAGGTGCTTGATACGCATGCTATGTTTAGGACCTGGGATGAAAGAAGGTTAGAAGGATTTATGGGGCTTGCTAACACTGTGATGGACTCTTGAGAACATGGAGGAGAGATGGGAAAGAAGGCAACAGCTGGTAATGTTATAGCCAACAGACTTGCTAACCCTTTCAGTAGACACATGAGAGTCAAAATTGCAATGGACAGCTAAACCCATGTGTGGGTCTGGGGATTCTTTGCCACTGACTATCTTTTAATCTCTATTTTCACCCCCAATTAAAATACTTCAAGTGTAGATTATTTGGGTCCACATTTTCTTCTGTCCCATCCTTAAAAATTTCTCTATTTGGTCTTCTCATGCACTTCTGCAGAATACTCAAAAGAAGAGTCAGTGGGCCTGGAGTGGGGAGTGGGAAGTATTTATTATCTCTGTCAAGTGCTATTACACAATGCTGATATGCATCTTAAAATATCAAATAAACTGATAAAGTGTTCATATGTCGTTTCTGAGAAATGTAGTAAGCCAAATGTGAACAGTTCTAAAACAAGAGCTGCCAAGTTCCATGCACAAGCCAAGGGGAGATTTGTACAGAGCTGAAAAGAGCTTAACTGTAGATTATCACCCCAATGCTTTGGGCCTTTAGTACCATCACTTGCGCTCATAACATGAATAACACAAGAAGGGGGCATGTCTAGATCATTTGCATTCAAGAGTGGGGGTCAAGTGCTAGGTCTTCCTATTTCCCTGTCTTGGTGTATACCTTATTTATATTATCAAAAATTAAATATTTAACAAGATTGTAGTTTAGTTTCTTCTTTTGAAATTGTTAACTGGGATAATTGGGGAATTAACAAAGTTATGCTCTTAAAATAGGGAATACTTTGGAAATCTCATTATAATAAGAAATGTAAATTATTTGGCTTTTATGACATGTATTTTAACTAACAGTCACAATCTAACATTAACACCAAAACAGGGAATTTCTAAAGTTAGGGAAAAAAAGAAAAAGAAAAACAAGATAACAGCATGAAAATATGCTAAACCCTACATTAAAATATACAAAATTATTGGAAATAGTTTTGATTATTAATGATGATATTTCTCAGTTTTAGGTGAAGGGACAAACTCAGATGGTTAGTGACTTGCTAAAGTCTACCTTGTTGGATGGTAAAAAAAAAAAAAAAAAAAAAAACAAGATTCAAACCCAGATGGTTAGGTCCATAAATGTATGTGTTGGGCAAACTTCCTCACAGAAAAAAAGTGATTCTATTTTGCCTAAGATGTTTTTAAAATCTCAAGTTTATTTTCTAAATATGTGTTTTTCAATAGAATGATTTTGTTCCAAATTTCTTCATCATTTATGATATCAGCGATCTACCACACCAGCAGATTCAATAACTTGGTATAATGGAATATATGGAATTCATTTCTGCTACAAAGGAATAAAAAATTATGTTAAAAGCATTTCATATGGTTTATTGCTTATTTGGTTAATATGGGTTTTTAGTTGAAATTTCAGCATCTAGAAGCTATGTATGACTTATGTTTTATATATTGTCGGCACCTTCCATAGAGTCTGGCATGTAGAAGGTGCTCAACAGATGTTAAGTGAATTCTGTTATATTCCCAGTTGTCAAAGGCTTAGGAAGAATGGCTTGGAATATGGTATATTTCTCTTCCAAGAAAGAAATTGATAAAAAAACTTGCATATGTTGCAGTCCTTTGACCATTCTATAAGCAACTTTTACTTCCCTGTGGCTGAATTTCCTTGAATGTAAAAATTTTACCCTTCAAGAATGGGCAGACCTATGATTATGGTGACAGGGACTCTGTGTGGCTTCCTGAGTTAGGTCATTTAAAGAAATCCCTCCCCCCAGCATATTTTCCCTTGAGTATCAGCCTCTGTGTTATGAGAAAGGCTAAAGTAGCCCATATGGAGATCAATATGGAGCAAAACAAGGTCCCCTACTGGTACTCAGATATAAGTTAAAACCCTGAGATGCATAGAGCACCTCGCCTTTGAGTGAGCTCAGCTAATGGCAAAGAAAGCAGAGATGAAATGTTTCCATTGAGCCTTATCCAAAGTGAAGATTCATACACACAAAAAAAGTCCATTGTCTTTTGCTTCTAAGCTCTGCACATTCTGTTATACAGTCCTAGTAATGAGACGTTTGTAGATCTAAAGCATGGTTTGTTGAATAAAAATATTTAATATTTGAATTAGATAAAATCTGAAAATAAGGCTTCATTATATTTTAAAATTATAAGGTGATTATTGATCATTGTATGATGAGCACTAGTAACTATATCCAATCTTCTCTTTCTTTCTCCCTCCCTTCCTTCCTTACTTCTTGCCTTCCTTTCTTCTCTTAATCTATTATTCACCTATCTACTGTATTTAATTTTTCACTGTCAAAATTGATTTACAAGATTGATCATCATATTATTTGGTATATAGACCGGAAAGTTGGATGCAAGAGATTGCCATTTTTGTAATTTATATAATCACTTAAGAAATAGTTGTATAGATTGAGTATTTGTTATCCAAAATGCCTGGGACAAGAATTCTTTCATATTTTATAGAGTTTGGGGGATTTTGGAATACTGTCATAGACATTGCCCTGTAAACATTCCCAGACCAAAAGTCTGAAATCTAAAATACTCCAAAATCCAAAATTCTTTTAGTATCATATACAACTTCACGGCATTTTGAAGTTTGTATTATTGGATTAGGGACATTCAACCTTCATTGTTTTGTATATTAAGAATTGCCCACAAAAATCTGGCACTTTTGTCATTGATATTTTCATTTTCGTGTCTAATATCTTGGGGGAAAACTGCATTTGTTGTCAGGATCTAGCTTCTTACTCAAGGATCACCACTTAATGGTGAGTTACGTACATTTATGAGCCTTGATTGATTCATATTTAAAAGGAGAAGAAAAAAAATTACCTAGTTATAAGAAATAAGTGAGATAATAGGTTTAAAGGGTAGAAATACATTTATTTAAATTTATCTAAGGGGGATAAATGCTAATATATCCCCCTTAGTCACTTTAGTGGGTCGTTAATAATACAAATTGGAAGACATTATAGGTAACATGCATATATGGCCATTTCTCTTTAAAATTATCTCGCAGCAAGAAAGACTATAGTTTGTATCTTATTTTGAAGGGAAGAATTCATGTTTCTATCTGAAAATGCAAAGGAACCAGAAATTTAGAATTGTAGGTAGAAAATTGTAGGCTTTTAGAACTTCTCACCTTTCTTCAGGTACTAGTGCAGAAAAACAAAACCAAAAAAAAATTAAAATTCACGTGAAAGTACTGTGAGAAGACTGTATATATTCTATATTCCTGGTATACGCAAATTCATTATTGCATATACTATTCTATATTCCCAGTATATGCAAAAATCTAAATTTTCTACTAGGAAGATATTTATTTCCTTCTGCCAGGTTGACAACTATGGCAAAACACACATTAATAGCAGTAGTGATCAAGTAATAAATTTAAAAATTCACCTTTTAAAAATTTTACATTTTACAAATTTACATTTTTGGTTTCTATTTAAACTTTCATTCATTGACCTCTACAATCTATTCCACTCAAGATTTTTTAAAAATTAATGACAAATATATTAAAAACACAAATATCTTTCTTAATAAAAATTTTACCAGAATCTTCTGTGGCAGCTGAAAAATCAAACACAATTCCTTTAATAAGAAAAGTGGACTTTTCCATTTAGTAGCACTCATCCATTTAGAGTTCTATCTACTCTTCCCTCCCCTCGGTGAAATATTAGAACATGGCTTTCCATTTAAGGAATTTTCTTCTTAGTTTATTTTATACTGTTTATGAATTCATTTATTATATCTACCCTTGGTTACAAAAATAAGACAAATTTATCTGAATCACAAAGTTAAAGGGAAAATTTTCAGAAAATCCTGTGTATGTGTTGGGGGGTATCTTTAATTAGTGATGTGTCTAACTTTTTTTTACTGTTAACATTTTGGGGAAGTATGAATTGGGGAGTTCTCATGTTCCATTTTCTCTTGTAGTTCATTGAAAGAACATAATTACATTGCTCAGCGTAGTGGAGACTTTGGAAGTCTATGCATATTAAATGTGTTTTTAACACTACAGTATGGTCTTAATACTGGAGTATAGTCACAGCAGTAACCACCCATAGGAGGTAGTGCACTTTACAAATGACACTTCTTTTACTGTGTTTCTGAGAATAAAGAAAATAAAGTCTATGAAGCTTTTAGTCTATGTAAAAGTCACTCAAACTATATTGAAATATGAATCCCCTTATATGTTTCAGTGAATGGTTAAATTCAGTCTAAGATATTTAAATTTCTTCAATTCTAAATATTACACATTAAGTCAAATGTTTACACCAGAATTTGAGATTGATGTTTTTATTTGTTCTATAACTTCCTTTTACTTATATTCTTGGAAAGTATTCTTATCTATAGAGTTTTGTTTACATGCATATTTCCTTTTTGAATCTTATATTGATGTCAAAGGATATTTTAAAAAGTAAATAATACTCAAAAGTGAATACAGAATACTCACACAACATCTATGTAATTGAAGGTATATATAATTATATGAATATTTTGAGAGGAAAAGAAGGTTTATAATTTACACTATAGAAAGATTTGTTAAATGATGATGATAATAACATTGAGAGTTTTATCTTCTAATAATCTAGTTTTAATGATACCTACTATACAACTTTTTCTGTATTTTAATATTTGAAAACTTTATAACACGAGACCAAGAGAATTTTTCTCACATTCATGAAGTGACTTGCAATTCAATGCAATGTGCTTATTTTGATTCATGGGAGATTCAGTTCTAATTCAATGTGGTATCTACTGAAAAGTTAACACATTAATAAGGTCCATAATTTCCAAACTAGATCAATAGTTTCAAAGTCACATTAATCAAAGATTATTTAAATATTTAATCATATTGAAAGGAGAATGAAACCCAAGACCATTAAAACAAAGAGCAATAAGTTCAAAATATGATATCCCTAGTCAAAAGGAACAAAAGTATACAGATGCACAATTTTTACTGGTCAACTATTTTGACTACTACCCCCAGTCTCTTGACTTTCAAAATGCACACTAGAAAGGACAGCATATATAAAAAGTGCAACCTGAAGCTTTCTACCTCCAGTGGCATGATAAGTATGGTACACACAATTCTTCAAGAGGTGACATTTTCCTGACATCTGTTGGCTCTCTTGCCAATACTTTTGCTTGATGCCATCTTTCCTCTTAGCTCATATAGGTATAAATTGACAAGTGATGGTTGAAAAGGTTGCTTCATAGTCCATTTAATGAATTTGAAGATGCAAAGACATCTTACCTTGAACTGACAGACGCAAGTCACAGTGTCTCCAATTCTTAAACATTCCCCATCGAATTTACAGGTGTTGGTGTCACAGAGGAAGAGATCATTTTCTCTGTCATCATAACCTCAAATTTAAAGAGAACACTCTAGTCATTAAAACGTATTAGATTCACCAAAGGACCACCTTGAATCTTTAAAAGAATTCCCCTAAATTTTAATTCCAACAACCAGGACAATCTCTACCAATAACCTCACAAGCTAGTTAAGTGATCAACAGCCATTTCCATCCTTCACAGATATTTTGTAGTCAATTTTCTTTCAATATCCTCTTTTAATAGTGCATTTCAGCTTGGGTGAATACTGACAACAGTGAATGAAAGTTTTACATTTGCTACCTAGCTTCTTCATTTTTTTAAACTTTTTTTGTTCATCAAATGGAATATATATATATATATATATATATATATATATATATATATATGAAAAAATATTTTGGAAAACTCAACATTTTGGGAAAGAGCTGGTGATGGTCTATGAGTGCTATTTTACCATTTCTCCATATTTAATTGTTCTTTTTAAGGTCTGAAACTACCCCTTATTTGGAATTTCTCCAGACAAAGAGGAAACAAAGCCCCAATAATAAAGATAAACAGGCACAGTGTATTCTGTGATGGTCTGTCTGGCTCAAATGAAGATTGATCACCTCTAAGTTAACAGGGTAGGAGGGGGATGCCAAGTTCTTGACAATCTGCCTGGAAAACCAGTTCATTCTTTTCACTTTGTGCAGATCCCTTTAAGATATCAGGCCAATAATGAATTTCTCTATTGCCAATATTAATGTCACATTTCAGTTAGTTATTTCCCCAAATAATACCACAGTTATGGATGAAGCAAACCAGTTATGTTGGACCAAGAAGCCATCAAGATTTGAAACAATTGATCTTGAAGATTATTTAATGTTCTTATAACAAAGCATCTAAAAAGTGACAAGGCACCTATGAAGTAGAATTTATTCTTCCAAAAACAGCTTATGTGCATGCATAAACCAATAATAAATTTTAAAAACGTGAAATTTATAAAAATGTCAAATTTAGAAATCACCAAAAACATAACAAAGACCTATTGACCCAGTGTAACAAGGTTGCAATTCTCAACTTATTTTAAAAAGGATAAATTAAAAGGATGCATAATAATTTTCCTCTTGGAGTTAAGATCAGTAATAGAGCTACATATTCTTTCACTTATAAGTTACAGTTAGTCATCTCCTCCTCTCAAAAGTTACATACACTTTGGCTCACATACATCCCTGAAAGTCACTTCATTCAGAGCCAGATTTAACTGTAGCAGAATTATATTTACAGAAGATGAAAAATTACATGCACACTTGCTAAAACTAGAACACACCAGACCTAGGGGACAATACCCAGGCATGTTAATGGAGTTTAAAACGCCAATGAAATCACACCACAATTCCACCTGGTATACTACAGGCTGTCATACTGAAATGCAAAGACTGCTAGGAGTGCAGCAACTTCCATCCTATGGCCCTATTTAATTAGCAGGCTTTAGCAGAGAGAAGGCTGCCAAAGCTCTTGCTTTCAGACTCTGAAGGGACCTGAACAAGTAAGAGGTGCAACAGCCCCACTCCAAACCCTGTCCGGAAATGGAGGAGTCAGAGCCCACAGAGGTCAATTCACCTTCTGTCTCCCTGCATGTGAGCCTTCCCAGCCTTGGTCATACCTACTCTGGCCTGGGAAATTTGTGAAGGGTTCCTTCTCAACTTCCCTCCATCACACAGGAGGTTAGGGAAGTAGAGGAGGGGTACCTTTGGACTGCAAAATCAAATACAATGTCTTTTGCAGCAAAGGAAAGAGGGAGAGAAGGGGGAGGAGAAGGAGGGAGGGATGGAAGAGAGAGAGAGAGAGAGAGAGAGAGAGAGAGAGAGAGAGAGAGAGAGAGAGAGGGAGGGAGGGGGGATTGAGATTGATTGAGATTGATTCTCCTGAAACCTACTCCTTTAGAATCTAAGTGACCTGGTCTTGAATGCAAGACCATCATACTCTCTTGGCACTTTTGCCAGGAATCAGTGATTCTTCTGCAGTCACCATTTGATTTATTGCTTTCTCGCTTGTTCTTTCTCATAAAGTTATTTCTCGCTCATCCTAGTCAGACTTTTTCTCTAATGAAGGGAAATGTTCTGTTTAGTGTTTCCCATGGGGTTGTTACTGTTTTCAGTGAACCCAGAAAACCATCCCGTTTAATATTTTTCAAAATCCTCGAGGCGTCAGTGTAAGTGCAAGCATTCAAAGGTTCCAGCACCTGCACTTTCTGCCCATCCCAGTAGCCCCCCCCCCTTCACTCCCCGGAGGGGGGGCTAGAACAGCTCCCTGTTTTTTTCTGGATGGAGGTAGGGGGTTTCAGGTTTGGGGCGGTGGGAAACAAGAGGCTGCGTAGCGACTGGCCTATGCAGGATAGGAGAGTTCTTCTGAATGGTTAAGGGGGTCGGGTGGAGGGGCCGGGTTCTGGGCTTACCAGAGCAGTTCCAGCCGGTGGGTGTTTGGCAGTCACTTAAAGAGGTAGGGAAAGCAGCGAGCTTCACTGGGCGGGCTACAATGAGTAGCATCACCGGCAGCAGCAGCAGCCAGCAAAAGCCCTCGCAAAGTGTCCAGCTGCTGCACTGCCGCGGGGACTCCCACAGCACCATGACTAGTTCTCGCAACTCTGCAGCAGCAAACGGCTTCTGAAGAACACAGAATTTCGGGGACCAGGCAGCGGGCTACTGAGCATCCCGCGGACGGTGGCAGCAGAGACGGCGGCGGTGGCAGTGACACCCGGCGGGGAAGCAGCAGCCAAACCCGCGCATGATCTCGAGAGTTTCAGCAACATCCAGTGACCCGGCTCAGCCCGGGGAGTGAGAGGGTCCTCCGCTGAGAAGCAACTCCAGAGATGCGATAAGCTCTTGCCATAAGGAGGGGCCTCCAAGAAGCACAGGAGACAGAAGTCCAGGAGGCAAAGGAGAGGAGCCCAAGGAGGAAGGGTGGAGGGAGAGTCAAAGCGCCCCGCAGCCTAGCAGCCGCCTCTCGCGCTCTGCCGCCCGCATCCCTCTGGCGTTTGGGAAGCAGCAGGTCCTTAGCCCGCCCGGGATCACGTGGGAAGCGGCAGTCGGACGCTGATTGGTGGAGCGGGATGCAGGTCCCGAGAGGGAGGGGTCGGTGAGGAGGTGCAAGGAGGAGGCGGCCGCGGATGCCACAGATGGGCTAGCTTGCCAGGCTCTAGCCCGAATGGAGCTAGGCGCGGATAATTCATATGAAGAAGCTCAGGCTTCAGGGTGGGCGACCCCCACACTCCTTTATACCTCTTGCTTCACTCTCCGCTCCAGGACGCCCCCTACCGAGCTCAGGGTCCAGAGTTGCGCCTCTCTTATATGCGTGACCCGGGGCTGTGAGCACCCGCCGCGGCTGGATGGCGTCTTCTTGGAGCAGGAGATGATGGGGGTGGAGGCGGCCGAAGAGCCGCAGAAGCAGGGCAGAGGGGGGAAAGCGGGCAGGGAGGAAGAGGGCGTCCTGTAGGCGCCCGGCGCTGAAGCGTGAGGGAGCGCGCCGCCTGAGCTATATGAAAGCTGGGAATGTCGCGGCGGAGAGCCCAGGGACGTTTCTTTAGACAGTAGCTGAGAGAAGGAGAGGGTGAGAAGCGATGGTGTGAGTGTGAGAACAGCTCTGGCAGGCCTGGAAGCAGCATTTCCCACAGGAACCTGCAACCCCGAGGCTGCTCGCCACGCTGGCTCAACCAGCCTTGCAAGCTCTTACCTCTTCCGAGTCTTTTTCTCCCTTCTTCCCTTCCTGGCCTCCCGCAGCTCCGACCCAAACCAAGGGGTGGAAGATTTGAATCCCTGTCTCCCATCACACGCTTTTCTCCAGCCCAGAGTGTATATGTTGCTGCCACCTGGAAGGTGCGGCCAGATGTGTTTCGAAGGTCAGATTTGGTCGGGACAAGTGGTCTCAGAAGAAGGGAAGGGCTCCTCTGCATAAGCCAAGGGTGGTTTCCCGGGAGCGTCCGCTGGGAAGCAGCGTCCGGGAACAGCCGGCTCACTTTAGCAGCACTGGCAGTAGCCCTGGGCGCTTTACGCAGGTTTCTCTACCTGATCACCAGTGACCTAGAGAGGCTAGAAGGTCTAAATTGGCAGGAATCGCTGGCCCTGCGCGTTTCTTTATTTCGCTCCAGCGGGCACTGGGCAAAACCCGCCTTCTGCCTGCTGCATTCTTCACGCAGTTAGACACACTCTTTAGCCTAATGGGTTTTTAGTCCTTAGGACCCATAGCTTTCTGGGACCGGATGGAGAGGAGCATCTTTCTCCTGCGACTCGGTCACTATTGCAGTCGCGGTGTTTTGGATGCCCTACAAGGAAGAGTTGCAAGGAAGAGTTTTCTTTTTCTTTCTTTTTAAAAATTATTTTTTTCTCCTTCTCTCTCTCTCTCTCTCTCTCTCTCTCTCTCTCTCTCTCTCTGTATGTGCGCGCGCGCGTTGAATGATTCAGGATTTTCTCCCCTTCTCTCTGCACCCTCCTTCCTCTGAATTCCACCCCCCCCTTCTGTCTCTTTTTCTCTTTCAAAAACCTTCATAGCTTGTGTTTCTCTCTTTAAATTTTCCTTTCTCCTCTCTTCTTCTGTATCCCCTGAATTTAGCACTGCGTTGTTTGATAGCATCTAACAGGCAATTAGTGTCCATTCCTAATCACTTAAAAAAGACACCAAAATACTTTGAAAATGGGGAACATCTATCTTTTTCAGATACCATCAGAAAAACAAGTTGTGCCCCAGCAATCTTTTTAAATACTTTAACCTCCGACCTCCTCCCACTTCCTCGCTTTTTAACTTCTCCTTTGAGAGATGTGATCGTGCAGCACCTCTGTGCCTCAAAGAAATCCTTTTTTTCCCCCTATGTGAAACCCATCCCTTTATCTTGCATCTCCGCCTCCATCCTAAGGCTACCTCCCCCTCCCCCGCCCACCTCCAAAGATTTCTGAATCTGAGTGTCTCTCACTCCTGGCAATTAAGCAGTGGATCCCAGCATTCCAGTCAGTGGCATCTCGCTCCTCACCGATGAAGACTCCATTAAAACAGATCAATTTGACCAGACGTTAGAGGCATCAGAAAATCGGCTTCTAGACAGAGCAGCTAAATTCTTTAAGGAAACGGAATGCCCAGTAGATACAACTGCCAAGCGATATTGCAAAAGCAAGAAATCAGAGATGCCTTTCAGTAGAGACAGCAGCATAAATATAAGCTTAATGTAAATCAAGCTATAACAAGTCCACAGTACAGATTGAGAACATATCATTATCCATAACAAGGCTGGTGTGGTAACTTATGAAAATAAGCCATGCTTGAAACTAAACAAAAGTCCTTAAAAGTGTTTATGCAGTAATTATGATAATGAAATGAGACCTGCAAAGATTTCAGGGCTTGGCTATTTATGTAGAATTGTACAGAACCTCTTAGCAGAGGATAACTGTTATTGAATTCTTTGCTAAGTAAATTTTTGGCATGCTTTCTAGTAATATGTATTCTTCCTAAGATATTTTTCCCAAAGTAACTTAAAACTCCAAAGGAGTTAATTACTGGTTGTGACTGGTTAACAAATACAGTTGCTTCCACAGAGGTTCTTTAAATTATTAAACAGTTCGAAGCAAACCCTTTTCAATGGGAATGCTGTGATTTTGTTCTCCTTACTATGTACTTAGTGTTATAGTGCCACCAAGAAACAAATTTTAAAACTGGCAAGCACCACCAAGTGGCAGAAGAACATCATTCACTGAACAGAGCATTGTATTGTTGAATATGTAAATAAAATATGTATATTATTTAGACTCATCATTAGGCACCAAGGAAGCAGACAGGAATACAATTTTATTGCAATGAAGATTGTATTAATGATTGGATTAGGGCATTGACTTTTCCCCAACAGGGTCAAATCAGTTTACTTATTTGAATTAAATTTAAAACCATGTCTATGAATTGTACCTTATGTTGTATATGATATAATTAGAGTATGATCCAATCATATCATGCATTTACAAAGTTCTCATTTTAAAATAGTATACAATATTAGTTTTCAATAATCCTGAGCTAGAGCACTTTATTTTGGCATACACACCCTAGAACTGGTGCAGAGGGATAGAGTCAAGTTGTCATATTTTAAAGTAGAAATAGCACAGATATATATATTTTTTTAATTACAGAAAACTTTTCAAAAGGTTTTAGTGGGAAGGACTGCGATGTAGCTCGGGGACACAGTGCTTGTCCAGTCAGTACAAGACCCTGTATTTGTCCCTAGCACTCATTGAGAAATATGAGAATACTCAAATCTTAATGTGATTTTGGGAGAGGAAAAGAAATTATTCTGGAATAAAAATTGTTTAAGGTAGATAAAAGAACCTGGGAAAATAAGACACAAGGGCAATTAGAACTATTTTTTTTCCTTCCTGACCTCTAATATTTTCTGGTAATTTTAATAACAATAGGAATGTGGAGTATGCTTCTGACCATGTCATACATTGTCCTGTGAAAAAAAAAAAACGTTAATTTTATTTTTTCTCTACAAGGCCCCAAAGAGACAAATAATATCATTATTTGCATTTCACAGAAGAGAAATATAGCTTTCAAAGCATCAAGCAACTTGGGCCTCAGCAAAATTTAGACTGATTTAAAAACATAGGGAGCAAGTCAACATTTCCTGCTGTATCAATGCTTCTTTACCTTTGAGAAAGGAAAGTGTATCTGGTAATATATAAGCTCTTCCCCTAATTTTTTTTTATTTGTTTTTTGTTTGGAGCATCACTAAGATCCAAACTCGTCAAATCTCAAATAGGAGCAATAACATAGTGTTTTTTTTTTTTTAATCTGTTGATCATATGATTACTTGAAAAAAATTTTCATAGAAAACTTCCAGGTCCCACTAACAGGAATTCTGATTCAAAAAGTCTGGAATTGGACCCTGAATATTTTAATATTCATCCTTGAATGAGAACTAAGGTACCCCTATACCTAAATGACAAGTGAAAGGCTATCTGGACTTTTGCTCATTTTTCCTAGGGCTTCGGATAGAGAGGTTTTTAAAGACAGAATAAAGACTAAAACTCAGTGTACAGATAAGCTGTGTCTGTCAGTCTATCATTGATATTTACCATATATATTGATCCTAATATGTATTACTTCATAAGTTTGTAATTAGTTTTCTCATTTATACAATGTGAGTAAAAATAACACCTCCTAGGGTTGTTCTGAAGATGAAGAGATAAATAATGTATTATTTAATGGTAATGGTTTTGGGGGGAACACTTATATAAGTGAATTAGTAAACAAATGAATGAATGATTACAGAAATGTATGTGTACTTAGATGCATGATTGAAGGTAATTAAGAGGGTACAAATAAAATTATGTGCTTGTGATATTAAAGTATTTGATTAGTTGATTGTAGATAATTTGAAGTATGATATTGTTTCTCTTTCTATCCCCATACCTTAACATTTTATCCCATAATTTAAATAGGCAGGTAGATATATAGTATACCCCCAATAAATATTATTAGTTTTCATGTATAATATTAATATGTAAAGTGTATATTGCCAATATGTAATAAAGGGATCAGAATTTTGTTTATGATGACAGTGTTTCAGAAAAACCATCTTTATTTCTGATTGATATTTTTAACTCAGAGTGATTCAGAGTACTATTTTCTATCCTTTTTTTACAGTTAGTAATCTATAAATTATGAGCTATGATTTAAAAAATAATTTTATAAAGTTTCTTTATTTTTTATTGATTCCTGTGCTCTTAATTATTTTTTATTGTTCATGTTTAAAACATGTCAGTACTGGATCGTATATTTCATCTTAGGACAGTGGGCCTCAGTCATAACCTCACTGGAAATTAAAATAACACTAATGCAAAGTTCCCACCCAAGACCTGGAAACTCTCAGAATGACACAGAGACATTTTTTAACAGTTTTCTTGATGATTGTAGCATATTTCCCTGACTGTTATCTTTCTGGGGACATTGAACAGGTGGGTGGCTTTTCCTCATTATATAGATATCCACATTTCAGGAGGTAAAAGAGTGCTTTCTTTTCACTTAAAGCTTTTTAAATGAACACTTCACACAAAGTGCCCCTTGTTTAACCAGTTAGTGAAACAGTTAATATTTGCCATTAATTTGCAACTAGTTTAGAAAAAAAGAAAACAAAAAACCCTTAAAATTGAAAACATTCTATAATAACCTCAATGCAATTTTATGTCCTTTTTATTTAAAAATTCAAATAGTTTTCCATGGCTATTATTTTTATCATAGCCTTATATAAGAGCTTAGTCTATTACTTTTCTTGAAATTTATTATGAAACTTATTTTTTTGAACCAGGAGCTAGAATCAGTTTAGGATGAAATGCTTTTCACATCTGTCTTTGGCTACTCATGGTTTCTATTGGCTTCTATTACAAAGAATCACTAAGGTGGTTTACAACTTATTTCATTAGCACCATCCAGTCTATTATGTTCTGAGCATTTTATTCATTTATTTCTCACAATACACCTCAGTCATTTCTCCCTCTATTATCTATGACAGTAGATCTCCTAAGCGCTAATAATTCCTAACCACTTTGCATCTCCTGTCTCTGTGTTGGAAGGAAGGAGGAAAAAGTTTGTGAAAGTAAAAAAAAAAAAAAATGTGGAGAGGGAATTTTGTCATGCCCTAAACTTGGTAAATGCCTCCTATAAACACTCCTTCATAGTGAGCATTTACATACTAAAGGCTCTGAGGAGCCCTGCAGTAAAATCAAACCAAAACACATCAAATAAAACTAAACACCTGTTTAACTTTATTGAACTCAGATTTTCCAATATTATTTGATCATGAATGCCTTTAACAAGAAAAACTACAATAAACCATGGCAATGGATTTCGGTACATTACTCTATTATGATAGTTTAAAGGAAGTAGGCTTTAAAAAATCTTATCCACATTTTAGGGGACAGGGCTGGCCATTCCGTCTGATGTGTATCTTTACAGCAGTAAAGCCAGCTCATAATCAGGTGTGAGTTGTCTAAATTAGCAGTGCAAATGTTCCTCATCTCTGTTTTCTGATACAATGCTCCCTGCCATTGTGAAAATTTTTGTTAAGATGATTAAAATATCAGCCTTTCCTGTCCCCGCCTACCATACAACCTATAAATTGTCCTTGATTTTGTCTTATATAAATTCTAAATTACTGTAATTTCCTTAGCAGTGATTGTAACATAGGGTCAGATACAGATTGCATCTGACAACATTATTTTTTGAAAAACCATATCTTATATTTTTGAACATGCTAAAAATATTTAAACAGAAATGTTCACAAGACTTTAAGGAGAATTTAATTAATATCTTTATACTACTATGTTTATCTCTTTATGGCATAGATCTGGACACACAGCAACTCATGGGCTAATTAGACCTCCCCATATAATGACGAGGCAAGACCACAGGACAGGTTCCAGGCATCTGTAAATATCTGAGTTGGAATTTTGTCCTATTACCTAGAAGGTGGGGTCCATGTTCATACTTAGTTTCTCTGACTTTCAGTTTTCTGTCTTGACTAGAGTTCTTTTTATTACTTTGGTATCAAAGAAACTTAATCTGTATATGAAGAGAGACATTATGACATGTAACTTGGGGTGGGAAAGGAACCAGGGATGATAGGAAAGACTGAAATCTATATATAATAGTCGACATAGGATGCTTGGCAAGGTGGCTGGACTGTGATTCTAGTCATTCAGGAAGCTGAGTCAGGAGGATCACAAGTTCAAGGACAGCCTCATCAACTAAAAAATAAAAAATAAGCAAAATAAAAAGTGCTTGGGATATACTTCCATGGTAGATACTTGCTTGGGATGTGCAAGGCTGTGAATTCAATCCCCTGATTGTAGGAGAGAGAGAGAGAGAGAGAGAGAGAGAGAGAGAGAGAGAGAGAGAGAGAGAGAGAGAAGAAGAAGAAGAGGAGGAGGAGGAGGAGGAGGAGGAGGAGGAGGAGGAGGAGGAGGAGGAGGAGGAGGAGGAGGGAGGGGGGAGGGGGAGGGGGAGAAGAAGGGGGAGGAGGAGGAGGAGGAGGAGGAGAAAAGGAGAGGACAGGGAAGAAAGGAAAGAAGGAATAAAGAAAGAAACACTAAACAAAGTTATGTATTAACTATAAGAAGAACAGAATGAGCCCTCATGGTGGCACAAGCCTATAATTCCAGCAGAAGGCTCGGGCAGGAAAATATTGTGTTCAAAGCCAGCTTCATGAACTTAGCAAGATGCTAAGCAACTTAGAGAGACACTGTCTTTAAATAAAATACAAAATGGGGTTGGGGATGTGGCTCAGTGGTTAAGTGCGCCTGGGTTCAATCCCCAGAAACAACAACAACAAGAATGAGAATACATGTAATAAGAGAGTAGACAAAAGTGGGTGTCAGGCTGGGCATAGTGGTACACATCTAAAATCCTAGCTACTTGTTAGGCTAAGGCAGGAAAACTCAAGTTCAAGGCAAGCCTGGGCAACTTTGCCAGATTCTGTCTCAAAATAAAAAATGAAAAGGGTTGGGGATGTAGCTCAGTGGAAGAGAAACCTTAATTTCAATTAATTTCAATCCCAACTACCCACTCCCCCCCCAAAAAAAAAGTCAACAGAAGTTGAAACAGTCTCTTATTTCATCTTTCTTGTACAGCATCATCTCTGTTTTGTACTATTAGTTATTTTCATTCTTTTTCTGTATAGGTCAATTTTCTCAGCTATTCTAAAATCCTCATCTTAGATATGTGTTTATAATTGCATTTAGTTATATTAAAAGCCTACTGTATATTATATATGCATTATAAAATTGTACATGTTTTGAATTTCAGTACATTTAATTATTGAGAGAAGATATTTCCACAGTGAATTGTTTAAGAGACTATGGAGCTAGTTTATTATTTAATTTATGTAAATTCTCTGATTTACATTTTATAAATCCTGACTTTCATTTTAAAAATTTGATTGTTAGTACAATGACTAGTCAAATAATACTGGATTTCAAATATCTTTAATGTTTGCTCATGATGTCATTCTTTGTCTGAATATACAGTAAGGGCACAGAAAGTGCTTTACATATAGTTGGCATTCAACAAATGGTGCTAAATTATATTACAAAGTTAAAACTAAATACATGAGTCACACCCCATAAAGAATGCACTTTCTTACACTGCCATTAGGAATTGTAGTGAAAATCCTGTGGAGCAGTGTGAAACCCCTGTGTAGACATTCTTTAATTGGCAAGACTCACCCTGGAGTCAAAGGACAGTACTAAGTGGTGTTTGTGACAGTCCATCAGGGAGCACCTAAGCAAGGTTGAGGTAGGGGAGCGAATTATCCTCTTGTTTTGGACTGTGTGTTTAGCTTAACAGCAGCTGCTACTCTCATCACCTTGGGTGTGGAATATTTTCATGCTCTTACATTGTTATCTCTTATTTATTTATTTATTTATTTATTTATTTTTGCTATCTTTGTATTTCCCATCACTTCCAGTCAGTATAGCAACTACCAAAATCATCATACCTTAGAGTAAATTAATAAAAATTGTCTTGATGCAAGTTTTTGTGGGGTGCTAGGGATTGAACAGAGGGTCTTGTGCATGCTGAGCATGATCTACAACCAGTGAGCTACACTCCAGCCCTCTGATGAAAAATTTGAGGTTTTCAAGTGTTATGAACAAAGAGAAAAGAACATAGAAAGCAGGTGATATTTGGAGGCCTGATATATATATATATCTTTGTGAGTATGTCTTTTTGAGCATGTCTATATATAGACATACTCACAAAGACTCTCTCTCTTTATATTACATATGTGTGTGTGTGTGTTTACATAAATTTAGTGGGTGATTCTTTTTCTTGTTTTATTTACTTAATAAACACATGAAGGTTTACTTCATTTGGCTAGATAGAATGCCATCCATGTAAGATGTTTCATAATTTATTCAGTACACTCTTTATGTGCATTTATTTTATTTTATTTGATAATTAAAATTGATGCAATAGTAATATATGATATATTAACTTTGCAACCAAGATATCTATATCTACTTTAACTCTCCAACAAAAAGACTAAAGCCTGAAATGAGAGTGTACCTATACTTTCGGGGAACATTACTGAGGTAGCTAGCAAAACAAAGCCTTATATTTTGGTTCTTAACTACTCTCAGTGGAGGATATGTTCAACTTGAGTACAATACTTGAAATATTTTAAATATCTTTCAAATTTAATTCAATATTACAGTTAGAACATAATTTCTTACAAGCTGCAGGCTGCCATAATATATAATGATACCCCGAAAGTCTACTGTGAATTTAGTTGCCATATTATATATTTCAATGTAAGTGGATTGATCTTGAACTCTTTCCAAAGATGTTAATTATCATACCATGATAATTACAACTATTTGCATACAAAGAGTAGTGTTAATCTGATGCATCAATATAGACAAAGTGAATTAGCTCTTTCCTTTACAAAGCTTAATCATTCTTTTCAGGAGTTCTTTCTTTTATAAAAATTTAAAATATTTTGTTAAAAATGGTCACTTTCCCCCTATGTAAACAATTGGCAGTAAATTACCAATCATACCTAAAGCAACTTTGGTATAATAATCAGGACACTGAACTTGCATTGGAAAATGTGGTTTCAAATTCTGCTCTAACCCCTGAATTGTGTGATCCTAGTTTCCCTGATCCTCATTTTCATTATGTACATAATTTGATAGTCGTAATAGGAAGATTAAACAAGACTTGTAATCTACAAGTTCCTCTGAACAGGTGTTGTTTGCTATTTACTAAAATGTGCACAAAGCAAAGAAGTTTTATGTACTTTGGTCCTTTTTGTCAACATCAAAATCAGAAACCATGTTAAATGTTGGTGACAACTTTCTTCCAAACATTGTGGATTGAGAAGTTACTCCTAACTTCTCAGGGTAGATATTTTTTAAAACATGTAATTAGATGGGTTTGTGCTAATGTTAAGTGTATTATAAGTTTCTTTTATCTAATTTTTAATATATGGACTAATGAAATACAGAAAAGTTGAGAAAAATAAGGTAGATCCCCTAGTTTAAATGAAACTAAGTCACTTTCTTTGTAGAAGATTAGTGATTTTCTTCATAATCCATAATTATGTTTGAAATTTCAGTGATTTCCATTTCAGTAAGTGAAGGTTAATAATTTAAAGTTTTTAAACATATTTCATAAGTTATGTAATTGACTTCTTTATTTTTAAGATATTTGTGATGTACAACTCATTGAACAGGTGAAGGTAGAAACATAATGCTTGGTTAATTTTGTGAAAATTTCCTTCTAGTAGGTCAACCTTCATTAGTTTTAGCAATAATGTTAATAATATTTACCTAGCACTTATTTTTTTTTTAAAAAAAACTAAGTATTTCTCTTAATCCTAACAAGACAAGTGTTTTTTTATTTTTGAGATCTGGAAAATAATACTAAAAAGATTTATTATCTAACATTTTCTGGATGAGCTTACCTTTTGAGTTGTCAAGATGATTACAAAGAACTGAAAGAGATCCTCAAGCTAGAGGATTTGTGGATATGTATTGGAAATATCAGTTTCTTAAACTGTATTTATAAGGAAAGCAATTACTTCCTTGCTGCACACATTCTCTCATGTGCAAAGTTGTACTGGAAATGGATGCTAATTTCTTTCATTTGGCTTTCCTTTAATGCAGCAGAATAGCATATTTCTTAATTGCACATCATTTAGAGTGGTTGGCCATTTAGTCAGAAGAGCTCTGTTCACACACGCGACTGGGAGGATATTGTGGTGAAAAGATATCAACAATAGCTCCATTAATGTTTAACTTATACCTGCATCTAATGGGTGATAATGCATCTTACATGACATATGTGAAGATAAATTTACAGCATTAATAGGCTTATATTCCATAACAATAAGTCCATCTCTAGCAAGTACTACTTCTCTAATATGATATTATCTTTCCATTGTTATCTGATTGAAAGGTAAGTGTTAGACGATGGATGTTGCTTTTATTGACATAGCAAGAAAATGCTCTCATGTTGCTGTGCTATCCAATGCCACTTTGCAGAAAGTTACGTTTCATGAAAATGTACATTTAAGAAATATTATCTGTCCAAACACATAGGCCATTTCCATATGACAATGAAGATTGTGGTTCACTCTTTAAATGACATTTATTTTTACTCCACTTTATTTCAGAGAAGATTTGAGACCGATTTAAACCAGTTGGCTAGTCATTTTAATATATATGAAATTGTATGAGGTGGTGATTAGTCAGTACAGCCATGTTAAATCTAATTTCTATAGAAATTCCCAATAAAAGTTATGTCAGTCATAGATTCCTAATCATCAAATCAGTTCCTATGGGTTTTGGGCAGATGAAACCCTAAATAGTGTCAATTACAATAAATCTTGTAATTGTTTAACAATTTATTGTTTTCCCCAATTCAGAATTATGATAAAAGCCTTAGGTAAAATGGGGATTTTGGAGTCTCCTTAACTTCATTACATATTTCACTGTAGTGTTGTAAGTGTAAGTTCTTTCCTACATATTATTGGTACATATATTTTTGAAGATTTATTGTTGAGAAGTAGATAAAATTAAGGTTCTTCTTCCCAGAAAAATGTTTATAAGCTCATTCTACAATATATTCACACATAGTTTCAGGAGGCTCAAGAACCTCTCCAAAACCCACTTAAACATTCGGTTAAACATCATATTTTATGAGTCATTTTTTTATCACTCATAGGTAAATATCAATGCTACTACATTGTAAGCCATTTCCATAAAAAATAAGCAATTTTGAATGGAAGAATGATAATTTTCTTCCAAATGATCTGATTTATTTTGCATTTCTATAAAATAGATTGACTTTTTGATTAAAATAAGAACTTTATTATTAAATAGCATAGATTTCAAATTGGGGAATGTATGAAGAAATATGAAATGGTTGAATGCATGTCTTACTACATAAAAACATATTTTACATTATGTCTATAATTATTTTAACATTTTTATACATAGATGTAAACATACATAAGAGGAAATATATTTTAAATATCTGTAGTCACTTACAAAGCATGGATGTTGATGGCATTTTTGCCTTCTTTCATCAACCAATACTGACTTTAGATGTGAAATTTTGAACTAAAAAACAAAAATCAAAAAACAGTGCTACCAAAAGACTTTTATGGACCATTTTTAAAATTACAATTACTTTAAAAGTATTTTCATTAATATCTTTGACTAAAATGTATCTAAAAAATCTAGTATTAAGTGATTACTACTAGTAACAATACGAGAAGTACAAAAGACTGCTTAGTGTATCTCTCTGCATGCTTTTTCTTGATTTGCATTACTTGTTACAAGAACATATAATGAGTTTATGTAAAATAAAATATTTGAAGAAGCCCTCTTATGACAAGGAGGTAAAAATATAATTTTTATCTTTATATCAAAGTCTTGTATTTAATTTTGTTGACTTTCAGTCTAATTTTCCTTTACATCCTCTTATACTGCAATTTTAAAATAACTATGAGTGTTTTTATTTTTTGGGTCAAGTTTGGAGCATAATTAAGAAGGATTAATTAGAATAAGAAGATAGCAAATAATTAACAATCAACTCAATGGTCTTTGGTATAAATAAGAAAGATTATATTGCAGTGGGATTAAATGTAATTCATTAATAGCTTATAATTTCAATATATTGTTTTATTGCTATTAATTTAAGGTCATTAATATACCTCTCTCCTTGTGTATGCATTATATACTCAATAACACAACTACTCAGTTAAAGGGTGTCGATAAGTATGCAAATGTGGTGGAATTGTACATTCATTTATTCGACAATATTGAATGACTCCTGAGTCGGACCTGAGCTACCTGGGGAAGAAGCTCATCCTTCTCTTCATTTGTTTTTTATAAATATTTCAATTTTTAGGGCTTTGTTTTATCCTCACCCTATTGTCATCTCCTGCTTAGGTAGAGTTGAGGGTGAACCCTTTTAGAGATTAAAAAATATTGATATTTAGGTTGGGAGAAATTAAGACTTGAGAGTGTTTATAGTGAGTAGGCAGCTTGTCATAGGCTTTGGAAATGTCAAGTAAAATGAGGGTGGAAAATGTGCCAGTTGAGTTTTCAAAGTGACATCCACTGGTGACTTATCAAGAGTATATTAATGGAATGGGATCCAGAGAAAAGATGGTAGTTGAGAGCAGGTGTGCAGAAACATGACTTAGCTTCATAATGCAAAGCAAGCTGTGAGAGAGCAGGACTTCAGCATCCCCAGACTAAGGGAAGTTGTACCACACATTACACTAAAAATATTTGCTAAATGAAACTTGAATTATATGGAAAGTAAGCAGGGGTCAAATCTTATAGATCATGTAAATTCTCGCAAATCATGCTAAACTTTTTGTCTTAATGCTCTATAACTACAAAGAGAAACATCTCAAGGGTTTATTCAGAGCTTAGCCAGATTTGATTATGTTGTAACATGATCACTGATGCCGAGTGTAAAATAGATTGTAAGGGAGCAGACAGGCAACTTATGCAGCTTCTGCAATTTTTCTGATAGGAAAAAATTTTGAGTAATTGAGCAAGCAATCTAAATGATTAATGACCATAGAAGGAGTGGTCAGAAAATGGGATATTTGCATCTTTTTAGGTAATGACTAGATTAATTAAGTTATAATGCATACAATATATGACAAAGTGACATTTTTGCTTTTTAGAGTATTGATATTTGTAAGTGGCTTAATTAATGTTGTTTTTGATCATTTGACAAACACCACCTTGTAATTGATGAATGAGGCTGCCATATTATTACTCAATCTGTAGGGAGCATTTCAAACCTTTTTCTAGACTCTGAAGTCATCCATTATTTCTATAAATCGGTTATTCCATGCTAATTTATTTCACTTCTCTCACATTCCAGGCACTATACTAAGTATTGGTGCTAGAATGTTAAACAAGATAGACATGGCCTCTGTCTTTCTGGCTTAGAAGGAAGAAAAGATGAAATTAAAATTAAGGAGTGTCATGAAATGATAAGAACCAGAGAATGCTTGGAAACAGCATAAATATTAGGAATTAAGCCTATTTCAGAAGGCTAGGAAGTCCAACTGGCAAAGAAAATTTAAGCTGAGATCTTGTTATCCAGGATCACATAGAAATGGGGAAAGGAAAATATTTATGGTTAATAATATAGTGAAATCAATATTGAAGCCAGGATTTATACAGATGCTGGTATGCTGAAAGGAATCCAATGGCTAGAAGAAGGATGGGAGATAATGCTGTTTGGTGAGTAGTAGCTAAGTTGAGCATATTCTTGTATTTCATGTTAATGATTTTGGATGTTATTCAGTTCAGTGGTGAAAGGAGACATGAAAGGGCTACAGCAGGGCAGTGATGCCACTCACTATATAGAATCGCAAGAAAGATGGGTTTGTTGTTCTTGAAGATTTGGTTTGGCTTGGCTTGTGTGTCAATTCTTTCACCGTGATGTGATTTGTAACTTTCCACACAGTTTCTTTAAATTTCAGGAACTGACCGTCTTCTCCTTTTTAATTCTGTGCTACAGGTTGCTGGGGATTACATCTGCTTTCCCTCATGACATCTAGACTTACAACTCAACTTCATATCACTTCATATGCAAACTCCACATTAAATATTTTGAAATTTTAGTGGATTTTACAGTGGCTTAAGGAGTTCATTATGAAGAGGCTCATTTCAAAGTAAATACCTTTTTGCCATTTCTCTTATTGCCATTTCTCTTTCTGATCTTTCTTTCATGGAGCCATAAATGCTGTTTTTCCATTCTAATTAGAATTATGTCACCCCATTGTATTTAGAATTATGCCACTCATACTTATAACTCTTAGTGTCTTGTCTTTCATTATCAAAGGTTTATTAATATATGTCTTCAAAAATACTATTTCCTCAGATAAATTTTGCTGACAGCTATTTGTAAAGACTATATTTTTCATCTTGTAACTTAATTAACTTGTTAAATGCTGTGTTGGAAAATATAGTTTATTAGAGATAAGTGAAAAGGCTCACAAAAAATATAATCTAGTATATAATCTAGTTCTTTTATACAAAAGATAAAGATGTTTCCACTGAAAGACACTTATGTCCCAGTTCGATCTTGATATTGGCAGAACCTGGACAAATATTTAGGCATTTTTCCTAGTCCAGTATTGTTTCTGTTGAGATTGTCACTTTTCTTAGTATACCCTTCATCTCTCAGGAGTACACATAAACTCATAAATCCTGTCCACGGACCTGACTTTGTTCATAATTTCAGCTTGTCTACACAGAGCCTGTCCAAATTTTACATATGTTAAATGGAATTGTCTAAGTCTATTCTGGCTTCCAAAACAAAATGCCAATATTTTGGAACTGGATAGCTTAAAAACAACATAAATTTATTTCTCAAAGTGCTGGAGGCTAGGAAATTCAAGATAAGGCAAAGGCAGATTCAGTAATTTGTGAGGGCCATATTCCCATTTCATAAGTGGTGCCTTCTAGCTGTGTTCTCAAGGTAGAAGGAACTTTCTGGTACCTCTTTCATAAGGACATTAATCCCATTGATGAGCTCAGCCCTCATGACCTAATAGCTTCCCAGAGGCACCATATTTTAAAACCATACCACTGGGAATTAGATTTGAACATATGCACTAGAAGAGGGATGAAAATGTTGAGAACATAGCAAGATTGGAGAAGAGCTTTGGTTAAATAACTTTGTTGCAGAACCAAACTGTCTTAAACTGGGAGGCTTAAACAACAAACATTTATTTCTCACATTTCCCTTGGCTGCCAATCTGAGATCAAAGCATCAACAGAGTGTCTGATGAAAGTCTACTTCATGGTTCATTGACAGCAACCTTCTAACTGTGTCCTCACCCTGAAGAGGGAGTGGTTTGTGTCTCCCAGGCTTATTTTTAATTTCATTAATTAAATGAGATTAAATATTTCATTCCTGAGGGCTCTGTACCCATATCATAATCATGCCCCAAAGGTCCCATCTCCTAATACCATCACCTTGAGGTTGAGGATTTCAACATAGAAACACTGGGGGGATAGAAACATTCAGATGCAATAGCTATAGAATCAGAGGGAAGATAATAGCAATATGCTACTTTCATTATAAACAAAGAAAACATGGAAAAGATTGTTACTGAAGGGTAAATAAGCATATGTATAAAGTGATAATTATACATACTATATATATTTTTTAATTTGACTAATATTTAAGTCATGGTCTTTGCTCAGTCTTCATGAAAATAATGGTTCAAAGGTAAAGAGAAAAAGAAGAAAGAAAAAGAAAGGAATATATATATATGTATATATGTATGTACACATACACACATATATATCTTCATTTTCCTTCAACATGTATATATGTATATGTACCTATATATATTATGTTTCATAAATATAATTATTTTATCAACATAATTTACACATAAATATAATTATTATATATTTTAAATATATGTTTAGATTTCCTTACATATATACATATATACATATATATATATATCTTCATTTTTCTTATAGACTCTAAAATATTTAACATGATTGATCAGTCTCCAAAATGTGCATATTTTCTGAAATCTGTAGCACATACTGTTTTTTTTTTTTTTCTTCTGACTACTTTAAGGATTCCTTCTTGTCTTCTCTTGGCAACATTTTTCTACTGTCCTCTCACATGATTGTTTTCTAAGGTTTAGTCCATGACCCTCCCTCCTCTGACTTCCCTACTTTTCCTCCACTTTCAAGGTTAAATAACCCCCACTAAGTGAATGATTCTTAAGTTTATATCTATGATTCATTCCTTTTTCAGGTAACTATTTGCCTTTTTAACAACATTTTGGAAATTTTGATGTAAATGTTTAATTATTGATGTCGACATGTTTAAATCTCTCTCATTTCCTCTAATTTTCTCCTAAATGCTTTTCTAACTCTACTCTTAGTTCTTCATCCTGTGTGCTATCTTTGTATTAACCTTCCATGAAAATCAACATTCATCATGGGATTTCTCTAGCATTAGAAGGGTATTATGCCATTGATCCTATCTATTGTAGAACACCTTTCAATAAAATATTTCTCCAAGGTCTCAATAACAAAACTCCATATGGTTCCCACTTATCTGATAAGAGAGTACAATCATTATTTCATATTATCAAATGAGATTATGGATGCAAAGTCCATCTCTAAATTGTAAAGAAAGACTCAGATGTGATGTACTTTGATCATCAAGTGTTTTGAAACCATATACAATACCACCAAAATAAAGCAACGATATTGCAAAGATTCCAAGTTCAAGTTCAGTAATTGCTTTTCTTAAATCATTGCAATAGATGATATCTATGGCAATAGGTAAATTTAGGTTTTCCCATTTGTTTTGTTTCTTTAATTATTTATTTTTGCTCTTTTACAAATAATCGTATGTTCTATTTTAAGGGTTATAATGCATAACATAAACACATAACTTTTTCCCTGCTTTCTTCTATTACATATTAAATTGCCTTAGAGCAAAAAGTAAATATTTAATGAGTAACAAATTTATTGAGTCTTCCACCAAACATAAGATTCATATAGTAGCTCTCTTTAAATGCCAATTTTCAATTTCTCAATGATCCTTTATACTTGAGGAAATCTACCCAAACAAAAAAACTAGAAGGGTACTTTTTTATTGAAGAATTATCAAGACCATTGACTTTCATTTCTATTTAATCTGAATACCTTATGAAAAGTAAATTTTTAAATAAATAACATACAGTGTACTTAAATGTTCTTGATTTTTTTCTCTGTTTTTATTAAAATACTTCTGGGAAAAAAACTTCAGAATTCTATTATTATTGTATAATCAAACCCTATATAACTCTGGTTTGAATCTTATTTCCATAACTGAGTGGTTATGTGAATAACCTCTTGGTAGTTTTGATTTCTCACATGTATAAAGATGAGAATAATGACATTGTTAAGAAAGTTACACTGAGTAATACAAAATAGTACTAAAGAACTTCACTGAATGGGGCATATAGTAAGTGCTCACTAAATGTTAGTTGCTATTATTATTTACTAAGAAAATGCTGAAGGATAAGTACAAAGGACTTAGGAGCATCTTAAAAGACTAATCTATTACATATCTTATGAGAAACTGGAAGGAGCTCAATATCCCCAAACATAACAAAATGATAAAGTGATAGAAATTATAATCACCTTAATTTTATTAACACACACTGTATACATGTGTTAAAATATCATACTGTACCCCATAAATATATATAAATATTATGTTAATAAAAAATAAAAAAATCAATTTCTCTTTTCACAAAAATCTTCAAATGTTATAATTTGCTCTGTTTACTATAAATGAGAATAGAAGATCAACATAATCAGCAGGTTTTTAAAAAGTGTCTGCATAAATTGATTTAATCCATCACGGATACTTTCTGATTCCTCCTTTACCAAATTCCTGATGTCCAGTATGGGACTTTTAGGAATTTAATCTCCTTTTTATATTTTCATCTGTGGAGAAAAATATATCTAAGTAATTATAATTGGAATATTAAGCCAACAAATTCCTATATTCAGATTAGTAACAAAAGTATGTATAAGGACATTATAGGTCATATGTTTTGAAGCCTTATTGGAACATGTAAAATTATCATTATCAGTAAAGATAACATAAATCTTAATTCTGAGGATGCATAGAATCTAAAGATTATTCCTAAAAGTGAACAGTGTTTTCTTAGCTGAATTTTAAATTTTGAAGCACATTATTCACAGGCATCATAAATCCTAAAGAAATGCAATACTTATTGCACCCAGGAAGCCAATACAAACACGGACTGAAAAAGTTTAATCAAGCCTAAAATTAAACTATTTTAAGCCAATTAGTTATTCTCTAGTAAGCATTCCATTAGGCAATAGCATTTTTTTTTTTACATCAAATTTCTTCCCTGCTAAGAAAACAAGGGAGAAGCAATAAAAGTTTTTGATGGACATTTATTTGCCCTTTTAAATGTCACTTAACAATGAAAAGGAAAGACATGTCTCTAGGTTTTTACCTTAATGCAGATCACTTCTTTGCCTTTAGCAAAATTGAATAATATATTGGAATTCTTAACTATAACCCTTAAATTGTGTAGTTCACTGCTCAGATGATGGCAAGAGTAAGAAGTGTCTTGGTCATATCTAACTCCCACTCACTGCTTCATTCATAGGAGAAATGCAGGCTGCCCTAGACACTGCAAAATGATGGCAGTTTCATCATTTCAAGTTGCTCAAGTTGAATAAAATTCAGAGGATTTTATCTAGTTTTTTTTTTTGATCGATCTCTCAATAATATTAGAATGAAAGAGATTTGTTTCTAACTTGAGTTTTTTTCTTCTTAGAGCATGAAATCTGAACAGATGGGACCTCAGATTCAGCTTAGTGAGAACTGAAGTTGTTTCATACTTTTTTTTTTGTCTTTTGAAACAAAACCCATCAGCATTAATTTAGCCTGAATCCGTACAGTACCAGTATTGTCCATCATAGCTCAGCGATGGAGTGCTAACTGCAGCTGCAGACTCAGTCTCTAGGCCTTTGTTGCATTTCTTGTTAAGGAGGCTATTAATGGGATTCTTTTCCAGTTTAGGGCTACTTCTTCCTTTATATTTGCATATGCTTTCTCTCTAAAAAAAAAAAAAAAAAAAAAAAAACAAAGCCCACAAACTTAATTTGCTAAAATCAAGTATCAGTAATAAGAAGGATTCCTTAATAACTATTTTGGAATAAGTTTGAATTAATTCTGTTATCACACATTTCCCTAAGAAGGAGGAATACCTTTAAATTTATGATTATATTTATTGGCAGCTATTTATAAACTTGTGTCCTGCTATTGACTAGTGGATCGTAAAAGATTTCAGTTACTCCCCTACTTGAAGGGTAAATCATGATAATTAAGTATTAGAATGTCTCCTGTGTTAGGTGAGACATAACTTAGATTCTCCTGGGTCCTCATTTGCCAAAAACCCATTTTATATCCTTACACTGTGAGAATGTTTCTCCATATATTTTAAGATATTTAGGGCATTAATTAGAGGTAAAAAATGCTCAGTGTTATCAGGCACAGTAGTTTTATGAGCAAAGATCATATATTTACCCATCAGGCAATAAAAATTATTGCATCATAGAATTTTAGAACTCAAAGGGAACACAGAGCTCATAGAACCCTTTCCCTTGGTTTTCAGCTGGAGCAGTGCATTTCTAGGTAGATTAGGTGACAGACTGAAGGTCAAATACCTGGCCAGTGAGAATGACAGGATAAGGCCTCAGAATGGTGATACAGTCTGCTTTCTTTACATCTCCTAACATCTAGGTGGACATTCTCCCTTTGTTGCTGCTTTCTTCCCAAGACACAGTTACACTCATTGAGCTTGACACTCTAGTTATGTTAATTATATAAACTACAATTCATCCATTGCATGAAAGTAGAATAAAGCTATTCATACGTGCCAAAGTTTCAGCACATTTTGGACAATGAATTTTATTGTGTTTTGTGAATAGAGACATTAAAACTTTTATATCCTGTGAGCTCATGTGTAACTCTCAATACCAGAAAGAAACCTTCTCAAAAATATGAAATTTAGTTCTTTGAAAATGCCACATGTCTATTGCTTTATTATTCATTTTACTTTTTGCTACTTTGATATTTTCAGTTCTTTGTTGTTTGTAATCACTTATCCAAACTTTTTGATGCAATTCTACATTACCTGTACATGTCCTTTCTTGACTAAGACAAACTTAAATTTCCATTTTATGAGTTTCATTTTTTTCTAGAAGCTGTTTTAAAAGTTGTCTTTGTCATCAAAGAAAAAGTTATTTATAGTAATCATTTCTATAAAAGTAACAGTATATTGTGACTATGAAAATATTGCAAAAGTCAGAACCACCATACTAGTATTGAATGGATTGTAGATTGTGTAATATTTAAGGTGAAGCATTGAATTCTTAATTATTCTTACGTATTTGTATTACTTCTTTACCAAGATGTGTACAGCAAGCATTACACACACACACACACACACACACACACACACACACACAGATATTCTATTTGTGTTTTGAAGTCACACTTAAATGATCTAAAAATCATGTAGTCTCTTCTTTAAAGCCAACTTAGTTGCTCTGTTGACAGCAAGACACTCAACTATAATTCCTATTTACTTTTCTGTATTTTAATTTGAACTATTAGCTTTTCATTGGTGGGCCTCCATTATATTCCTGTTGTATCCTTCTTGGAATACAGTTTAAGAAATAATAATTTTTTTTTGCTTAATAAAAAAGCATGTCTTAATAAAATAAATAAATTCAAAAATCAATATTTTAGTACTTATAGAATTAAATAGAAACTTCAGGAAACTCATAAAAGAGAAAAATGTCTCTAGATGGTAAGTAGTGACATAGAGCCTAAATTTAGTAATATAAAGGCTATCATGCCAATGAAATCTTTAATAGTACATTTAAATTTCAAAGTAATTCTGTATTCTCATATAGAAAAGACTTGTGTGACTTGTTAATTTTGAAATTATAACTTATTATTAGTTCATGATTACATTTATCTTCATTTAGTTTTAATGCCACACCCTTATGTTAAAAAATACTATTTCTTAAATGTCACTAGGTGCACAGTTTTCTTGAAAGAAACCTCCTACTCTGTTCTGTTCTTGGGGCTACTCTGTTCTGTTTTGGGGGCAACTTGCTTAAGATTGCCTGTTCCTTTTGAACTATTTATTTCCAATATTTCAGAAATATTCTATGTAACTATTATTTTTAAATTAATGTACTAAATAATATTTTTAAAATAGTGAAGTTAAAATAAGTAGAGTTTATAATTATTATTTATCTGGTATTTTAGTCTCTCATTAATCAATGGAAATAAAATTCCAAGTTTGAATCTGTCAGTAATTAAACTGTGTCAGGAGACAGATTAGAGTTTGTGGAAGTCAAGGCAGCTCCAACTGAGTAGAATACTTAACAGGAAGGAAATGTATAGAGAAAGAGAGAGAGAGAGAAAGAGCTACAAACATTTGCAAAACAGTTTCCCTGAATCTGGCTGAACAGCAGCTTGTGCATGCATAGGATGAAACTCCATAAGGCCAGACAAGCACATCTTGTAAAGAAAGAAAAATTACTATGGGGTTGTAAGATAGAAAATTTTTAGAGCTCACATAGGCCTGGGAATTTTTTACTTCCCACCTTGATAAATACATGAGCATTCAGTACGTATCCTGGGTTAACCACACTTTAGGTGAGGGGATTAATCAACATTAGAAAAAAGTCTACTCTACACCTGCCCTAAAAGAAGTATGAGGGTGGGGAGAGGGAAAGAAAATCACTTAAAAGATGGACTTGGAAGATGAAAATAATCTGATAATATGCAAGTGACAACTAGCTTCCAGGAAAAATTAAACTCTTAAAAGAATACAAAAATATTCAAGAACACATTTTATTATGTCTGTCATTGAATGATAAATTACTAGATAACAAAGAATCAGACAAAATCAACTCCAAGTATAAGCTTTTAGGTTTCCTATATTTCAATTAGTCAAACATAAAAAATCAATTTCTAAATGAATACCTATAGTTCTTCTGTCACTAGAATATTTACAAATATCACTTTCTGTGGATACTTTCATATAAAGGCAAGTAAGGTATCACTATTTTTTTTTTAAATAGATGAACACAATGCCTTTATTTAATTTATTTTTTATGGGGTCCTGAGGATGGATCCCGGTGGCTGATATTTGTGAGGCAAGCACCCTATCACTGAGCCACAACCCCAGCCTAGGTGTCACTATTTATTAAGTACTTTTCAGATATTATCTCAAAAAATGTCCCCAAATACTGTCTAGTCAATAATATTACCTGCTAAAATCTACAGTGTAAGTGAAGTTCATAAAATTCACAATGCTTAAGAATACAGGGAAGGTATTTAAAATATATGACTTCAATGCCAGGCATGTGGCACATGCCTGTAATCCCAGTGACTCAGAAGGATGAGGGAGGAGGATTGCAAGTTCAAGGCCAGCCTCTGCTGTTGAGAGCCACAGCCAAAGGGGCCCCAGCAAACTTCCAGCTTCCGGCTGATGATTGGCTCACAGCAGCCCCAGCAACATCTAGCTGATTGGCTCCTCTGCAGTGATGTTCATTGGGCTGTTTTCCCGCCCTTCAGACTGCCAGCTGATGATTGGCTCACAGTGGCCCCAGCAACGTCTAGCTGATTGGCTCCTCTGCGGTGATGCTCATTGGGCTGTTTCCCTGCCCTTTCAGACCGGGGAGCTGCTCATTGTGGGACTTCTTTGGCTCCGCCCATGCAACCAAGCCAATCGGCCTCAAGAGCAGGAGGATTGTGGGAGGTGGAGAGGCTGGGGTGGGGGTGAGAGGCTTGTGGGAAGCCAGTGGTGGCAGTTGGGCTCTGAGGGTTTTTTCCTGAGGAGCTGTTTTGTTTGGCGTTTGTAGTTCTAAAAATAAAGTTCGTTTCTTTTGACAAGTGGCTCCTGAATTGTGCCCAGCCAGACTGCGGCACTCCGCAATATACGGAGAGCCCTAGCAACTTAGGGAGGTCCTGTCTCAAAATAAAAAAATATAAAAAGAAGGACTAAGGATGTTGCTCAGTGGTAGCACACCTTTGGGTTCAATCTCTGGTACAAAAAAATAAAATAAATAAAAATAAAATTCAATGTACTGACCTCAAATTACTTTATGTTTAATATCCTTTCATTTTACTCCACGATATGGATTTCCATGCAATTGTAAAACAATACTATATTTAATGATATTGTGTGCCTATTTTCAAGACACACTGGTGATGAACATAAAAATAACATGGTCCACATCTTTAGGCGAGTCAACACAGTGCTTCAATGGTTTCAACTTCAATTTTACACGAATGAGTCAGAAATCATTAAGTATCCACAAATCTTAAGTACGTTAGAATGGGTACCAGCAAGAAAAAGTGAAATTCAGATATTGAAGAGTTTCTGAAAAAAAAATCTAAAAATCACCCGTGAAGAAGCACAGCCAAGGGCAATCGACCTCCCAATGGTGAAATACACTATAGAACAGACAATTATCCACTTAGTAGTTTGAGTGTTTTGTTGACTTTCTCATTTTTAACTTGACAACAAAAGTTTTTAATCTTTACCACTTTCCTCTTCCTTATGATCTTTGTAAAGAAAAAAGTTCAAATTATCAAAACTACTCCCATATCCTACCATTTTATTCCTGATCTCAGAAAAAAAAACACTTTTTATCAAAGCAAAGGAAAAATCCTCTTTTCATATGCAAATCAGGGTATCAAGCAGCCAATTTTGTGTATACTTCATATATTCTACAATGTCATAACAAGGAGAATTTTAACTCTTAAAGGCCAGGTGTGCAATTAGAGACAGGATTTCTACCCCAGTAGGAGTAATCAGTATGACTTAGTACTCTGACATGATCAAATTAAATTGCTATATGATTTCATTCCAAAGATATCACAATAGGAAAAAGCTAAGAGAATAGATCAGGATCTTCTACCATTTCATTTTTTTACAGGCCTTAGTGCCCCTTTATCCATGTTTGGTACCCCATCCATTCTATGACTGGAAAGGTAAGTTGTCGTTTCTCTTTCTCTGTCTCCTTATTAATCATCATCTAATTTAAAAGTAAGATTTAGCCAGAAATAAGAACAACTTTGATACATACAGATAAAATATATTTTTATAGGAAATTTAGTAATTTATATAAATCCTCTAGTTTACATATGTTGATATGTAACAATTTATTTGATTCACATAAATAAATATATGGCATGAATGAAGACACCTGAAAAATAATAAAACTCAGGAAATTTATATTAATAGTTCATATGACTATTCAGAGAGGTTCCAAGATGTGATCAGAGAAAATCTAGTTTGCGTGAACTGGATTTTTAGATCCTTATTTTGACTATATCTGCATATATATTAGCAAGTTGTCTAATTTTCTTATAACTCAGTTTCCTTAGTGGAAAACACAGAGAATTGGTTCCAATAATGTTTCTATATAAACTCTTTGTTTTATCCAGATACCAAATATATAGCTTTTATTGGAGACAAGGTAAACTATAATATATCAGCCTCTTTTAGTCAGCTTTTTCACTGGTATCAGCCCTAACCAGAACAACTACGGAGGAATGAAAGTGTATTTAGTTTAAGAGGTCTCAATCCATAGACAACTCCATACCTCAGGACTCAAGGTGAGGCTGAACATCATGGTAGAAGAGTGTGGTAGAGGGAAGCAGCTCACATGATGATCAGGAAGCAGAGAAAGAGACTCCACTTGCTATATACAAATATATACCCCAAAGCCACACCCTCAATGCCCCACCTCCTTTATCCACACCCTACCTGCCTTCAATTACTGCTCAGTCTGGTGATTAATTCACTGATTGGATTAATTCTATCACAACCCAATAATTTTACCTCTGAACCCTTCCACATTGTCTCACACATAAGCTTTTGGGGGATGACTCATATCCAAACCATCATACTACCCTTTGCTGCTTATTACTATCACTGCTGGAATTTGATTAGAGTTGCAAGATACAACTTCAAAAAGTTAGAAGCAACTGTACTATTCTGTCTTCTCAGGTTCACCAACAAGAGTTTATTGAATTCCCTTTTGTGTAATCTTTCCAGAAGGGATGCAAAGAAACAAAATTATTGTCAATGCTCCAAGGAATTTGAAATTCTGCTCTAGTAACGACTATTCAAAGTATGGTGTATCTTTAACAAGCAATAGTGACACATTAATTTTCTTTAGTTTAACTTCTAACTCAGAAATCTGTTTTGAGCCTATTTAGAGAAAATAGAAGATTATTAGTTAATATAATGAGTTGAAAAGTTTTAATTAGGTCTCATAGATGACTGAAACCAGCATTATAAACATCCTACTACAATCTCTCAATCTCTCTCAATTTCTCCCTATCCCCTCATTTCTATTCTTTCTGTATGACATTTGTGTTCTCTAACATTGATCACTTCAATATAGCTACTTGGGAATACAAGTTCCTGAGTTCACATTTCTTAGATTTTAAAATGAGATAGAGACTAAGAATTATCTTTGTTTTTCTTGTCCCAAGTTAAGAACAAAGCAAAACAAACAAACAAACAAAACATCAAGAAGAATGCATTTGGTCAAGCTAGGCAGTGCAATACTATGACCTGCTTGTTGCTGGTCAGGTGCTTACCTGCTCACTTAATGTTGGCCAAGTGACAATTTGATCAGAAGAGGCCAGTTGCAATTGAGCCATGAGGTTGAGTAGGAGGTAAGGAAGAAGCTTGTATCAGAAGAAAAGTCCTACCCTGAGAACATAGCTATAAACAAGAACAAGTTTTTTTTTTTTCAGAGAAAACAAAATATTAGCCCCAGCTCCTAAATAGGTAAGCCATTACTAAATAACTGCAGATTGGTTGGAATCCAGCTGGATCACAGCATAAAGTTGGAATACAACAGAAGCACAGGGATGGGGGAGTACATGTGCGAAATGTGTTGAAGGCAGGAAGTGGGTGACTGTGGAGGGAACACTGATACAAATCCAATCAAGCAAGGTCACTTCCTCTGGAGATGCTATTATTTTTATTCCCTCTTCACTTTTCCGCTTCAGAGCACATTTCCAATCTATAGAGGTTTCTATATGGTTACACTTTTCCTTTGTCATAAATGACATGACTCCTGCAAATAAATAAATAAGTAAATAAATCACTACACTTGTTTTCTGAAGAAACCAGAATTTGTATGACCTAGGAAGATACCATTAACCTAAAATAAAAGTGTAGTGCAGAGGTGTGGCCTAATGGAAGAATACCCAACCTAAGACAACTGTGCCAAAGTAGAAGGTGGCTTAAAGTCATTGCTGGCATCAGGTAGAGAGCAGTGTTCGGCTGGTAATTCTAGTGCAAGCAGAGAATGCAGACCTGATACACACTGTCTCTCCATCGGGGAATGTAACTTCCCCAGAAATAATCATTTTTCTCTCCCTAGTTACCAAGGGAACTTCAATATCAGGTAAAAATTTGCACATTTTGATTAGTTTAAAATATACACTTAAAAACAAGTCATTAGTATTGCTTTTATTTTTTACCGAATTTGATATTTTCCAAGAAAGCTGTCTTCTGTCTTATATAATATATATTAACATAAATTTTTACTTATGTTTTATATAAAATAAAAATATGTAAAACCATAAGTACAGATTCCAATGAGATAAGTGTAGAACCATCAATGGAAAATGCTTCAAACTGATTATTATTATAATTATTTTAAATCTATTTTTAGTTGTAGATGGATACTATGCCCCTATTTATCCATTTCCATATGGTGCTGAGGATCAGACCCAATGCCTCACATGTGCTGGGCAAGCACTTCACCACTGAGCCACAATTTCAGCCTCCAAACTGATTATTTTTTATATACACTGGGAGGGAGGGAAAGGAAGGTAGCAGGGGGTTAGAAGGATGATGGAATGTGATGGATATCATTATCCAAAGTACATGTATGAAGACATGAATTGGTGTCAACATACTTTGTATATAACAAGAGATATAAAAAATTGTTCTGTATATGTGTAATATATGATAATGCATTCTGCTGTCATTTATGTTTTAAAAAATCAATAAAAAATGAAATTATTTTCTCAATTCAAATAAATGGGTGTTTCTAGTCTTTGATTTTATGGCAATTCCTTCCTCTTCCTCAGAAGCATTCATACATTCTCTTTTGTTTTCTTCCTTGACTATTTTTGTTTCAACTAAAGCCCCAATGAAGCCACTATTAAAACCAGAAATTAGTTTTGGTAAGCACAAAATGTGGTTTCTTTGGTGTCTCAGAGAACAAGTGGGAACCCTCAACTGAGGGGTGATGTGAAATCAATGCAACCTTAGAGACCTTATAATTAGCACTTAGGCAAACTTTGGCTTTGGTCCTGTTCCGTAATAAATTTGGGTTTCACTAACATTCATGCACTTGGGGGATAGTGGATCTTGAAATATGAAAATATCCAACAAGGCTTTACATTGAAATAGTTTCCACTAAAATGCCTTCATGTCCTCATACTGTTCTCTCTTTGAGGTGTGAAATTTATTCCTATTGCTCTCTATTTGATAAATTGAGACTTTTTATTACAACATACAAAGAAGAGTAAACAAAAAAATTATTTCCAAAGAAATCACTTTAGTGCATAATTATTACTAAGAGGGTCATTATAAAGATCCAGTTTGTGGGCTGATATCTGGGGATATCACTGAGTAAGACTCTGGAAATCCAACCATTTCAATCTGTACGTGGAATGATTAATGACTTGTTATTTTCTGAATTATATGGAAACAAGTAAAGCTATGAAAATAGCACCAAATCTATTTCAAAATATTCAAATTAAGCCTTATTAATAATGTTTGTGCATTTTGTCATAATAAAACTGTTTATACAAATATATCAAATATGCCTTTCCCCATAAGTAGCATATATATATATATATATATATATATATATATATATATATATATATATACCAGTTATTTTATTAAATCTTTATAGTAATTCTATGAAGTAGTGTTAGCCGTTTCTAGAAATAACAAAATTGAGATATGCTTAAACTTTCTAAACTTCAAGCTCATATACATAAATAAATGTTGAACCCAAGATTTTTAACCTGTGTGCTTAACCAAACAGCCGCATTTTCATCCAATCTGTTATGTAGCTTCTCAGCACTGAGATTTTAGCTGCAAATTAGAATAGGAATTTTAATTTTGTAAACAAACTTGCAGCTTTTGAATGCAGCAAAATATATTTTACATTAAATTCAGAAAAGGACAGAACTTACATATTTCTTGAGAACCCTAAGAGAAAAAGTATCAGAATATTGGAAGAGAATATTGGACCACCAATGATGGAAATTTAACAAAATAGGCATCAACAAGCCAAGTTTTGCTTCATTCACTAAACACCAAAACAAGATAGTTAAAATTTTATTAAAAATATGGATCAGGAATCAACACTCAGCTACATTGTTAAGAAAAGAGGTTCTTGTTCCTTCTGGTTTTCCTAGAGAATATGTTTCTCTAGTATTAATGCATTTAGGTCAATTAAAAATTCTTATATTGGTCCAACAATAATTGTTGTTTGCACACACAGAAATTAGAAACTATTAGTATAATAAGATTTGTATGAAATAACAGTGCAAGAAAAATTTCCACTATAATATAAACAGGGGAGATGTAATTTTAGTTGTCAAGATAAAAGGAAGCCTGCATAGAGAAAGTGAATTTGAAGGATGGAAGGATTACAAAAGGCAGGAAGAAAGGTAAAAATTACATTAAAAAGTTTTCAGCATGTATTAATCCATTTATTAAAAGAATGGGACACACGGAAGAAAGAGATTCTCCAAGTTCTACCACATCCAAAAGCAAAGAGCTCCAAAAAAATCCAGCAATCTGAAGAGTTTCATTCTTACTTCCTGATCATTTAAAATACGGCAAGAATCAATAGTAAGTGTTTAATATATGTTTTCTTATTAAATTATTGCAATGACCTTCTAAGTTAAACATAAATCAACCAACCTCTCTCTCTCTCTCTCTCTCTCTCTCTCTCTCTCTCTCTCTCTCTCTCTCTCTCTCTCTCTTAGCAAAAGCCCACAGATCTGCAGATTAACTGGTCTAGGGTTGAGTCATTGATGAGTATTGTATCTAATATTTGACTCACAGAACATCAGATTCCAAATCCCATGCTCTTCTGCCATCTCAATTTTCCAAAGCCTATTTCTTCAGAACACTATTCTCAATAGATACTACATGAAAAACAAGACATTTCATGAAAAAAAAGTCACTTGGGAAATGTTTCACTCCACATCCACACCCTGGCTATTTTTAATTCACCTTAGAATCCTAAAAATTCTGAGAATTATAGAAAAGGAATGTGATTAAATTTGCTTATCAGATCATTTCCCAAATGCATTTGACCTTAGAGACTTTTTTTGTGGTGGTGGTGGTTGTTAAAATATAACACCTATTAGTATCCTGAAATTAGAGTTCTTGGGGACATCCTGTGGGAAATATTGCTTTATTGGAAACAACCATGAGAGTGCATGTGTGGTGCTATTATATATGTGGAGATAAAATCAAAGAGTAAATCAGTCCCACATCACAGAATGCTTAAACCAAAAAGCTGAGGAGAATGAACTTAATTCTGCAGGCAAGTTGGAAAGAATCCTAGAAGGATTTTGAACAAGAAAGTGATATGGTAATATAGTGTTCAGAATACCTCCATGCTTCTTGAAAATTTAATAATAATCATAGATACTTCAGTAATGATTTTTCAGACATAACCTCTGCTAATATTTAGTTCTTCCATCTTCACAAAACAAAATTTACACCTCTTGAGTAGAGTGAATGCCAAATATTACTAGAATAATGGTTTTACTGCTTTTGGTCTACCATAATCCATCTTACAAAATCTTTACTTTAGTAGATTTATTATTTACCATGATAAAAAACTATTGAATAATAACATCCCAGATAACTTTAGTAGAAATAGCGCTATGAAATTAATAGTTAAAATATTTTCACACTTCACATGGCATTTGAAGTTTTTTTCCCCTGTGAATTGTTTTTATCAATAAATAATGTTTTAAATGGAAAATTAATAGCTATTTGTATTATACCTGCCTGTAAACCCGTAATGAAAAGAGATTGCTTGCAGCCCACTTTTCTAAAGGACTAGATTGTTAAAATTTCATATGAGCTCATTAGCATTTGTTGTTGATATGGGACAATGTAATATTTCTCAAAAGTGTGGTTATTGGAGGACTTTCTCATAATTGCTTGGGGTACTGGTTACACATATAGATTAAGGCGTTTCATTACAGGTTGACTGAAATGATTTCTGGGGGTGGAAGGCATGAAATTTAGCAAGGTTATAGGAGATACAGCTGCTCACAGTTTCAGAGGTTCAGTTCATGGTTGGGTGACTCCATTGCTCTGGTCCTGAGGGGAGAGACAACTTATGGCAGAGGGGCATGCTGGAGGAAAGTTGCTTGGCTCATGACAATGGGGAAAGTGGAGAGAGAGAGTGGAAGGAGTCAGGGACTAGATAATCCCATCCAGTGCACATCTTAGTGACCTACTTCCTTCAACTAAGTCCTACCTCCAAGTAGAGTATACTCTTATGCCTAAGCAACTGAGTCTCAGTTAATCACAGCAGCTGAGCTTCAACCAATAACTGGCTGCCTATTGGCTATGTCCATGAGCAACATGCTTACTGCAGCAAATCTGGTCGTTTCTGTGTCACTTCCTTTTCTCTAGCTGTAAGTATAACCTATACACATGGTGGAGTATAACATTCTTACCCACTTTTGTCCTGAAATATGGCCTGGCTCTAGAAACTTTTTCTTGCTCAAGTAAACTTTGTTCAACTTAAGTGGTCTCGGTCTTGGATTTTTTTTTTTAAAATAACATATGAATAGTTTTTCTATTTTCTCCTTGAATTGTGAGACTGGGTTTAGCAGCAACATAACTACAATAAAAGTTCCTGAAAATAGAGCTTAATTAAGAAATAAAAAATTCATTTGTTTTTTTTTTAGCCCTCAGAAAAATATTATTTAAGTTGGAAAATTTCTGACTCATCTCTGCCCACACATCTGGGTGATCCCACTTGCTAGACCAGTATCCTCAGATATACCCATCTTGGGGAAGGGCAAAGTGCAGTGAGTCCTCCCCAAAACTTGTTTCCATTGCCCTAGTGGGGACTGGAATGATGTTTTTAAACTTTATATAAAATTGGATTAATGAGAACTTGGAATATTATTTCATTTTCTCCCAGGTTTTAGTCTTCCTAGGAACAAACTGTCCTAACGTTTTCAAAAAGTGAAAAGTCAATGTGGAAATAAGTATCTTCCCTAAAATATCTCTACAAGAAAGAACAAAGAAAAAGACATAAGCCATTTTTATTTTATTCCTTGAATGTTTTACACATATTAAAAGAAGTGAAAGGCATTCCAAAGAAATCTATCCCATCATAATAAAAATGTAATTTGTTATAATGCCAAATAACAGAAGCAGTAATATGATAGTACTGAAGGAAACGTGATAGAAAATTAGAGGCATTAGGCTTAACCCAATTAAGATGGCATCCATTTAATGACCTCTGGAGAAAGTTAATTTTTGTTTTAAATACCTTTCTCTCTCTCTCTCTCTCTCTCTCTCTCTCTCCTCCCTCCCTCCCTCCCTCCCTCCCTGGAAATATATTTTTATGTCTACCTTAAAAATAGTGTGATTTAAATTCACTTCCTTTTTCTGATGCCCAGTGGACTAAAACGTATGGACTTCTTTCCTTAGAGAAAGATAAGTCATAATTTGTTTAAAGATCGATAAATATGCAGCATCTCAGATTTCTCCAGGCTAATGACTGTATTTAATGTTTCCTTAGAGGTCTCCATTATTGTTGTCATTCTACCCTGAACTCTGTCTAAATTCTCTGCCTTCCTTTTAAGTTGATGCGCCTCACAGTCATTTTCATAGACTGTGCCTCTATATGCCAAGTGCATGGCACACGGCACTCAGCAAGCAGGCTCGGCTGCCATGTGTGCCCGGCTATTATGCATAATCTGCCCTGTGCCTGTTGTCCTGCATTCTCTCAAAGCACTACATTGGAGTGGAGTCAAGTATGAACAGAAATGCCAAGCATCTGACTCCACTTCAGCGTTATTAGTAGATCTGTAGGTAAAAGCAGTCTTTTGAGTATTTACCTTTCACACTTGATTTTTTTTCCCTCTTTATTTTCTGCCCTCTTGAAAGGTAAATTGCTGAGATCTGGCTGTATATGACTTGGTTGCTGTATTATAAAGTTTCCCCCTGTGTTGTTCCTTTGAAAGCCTTAGCAAATAGATTAGAATACCAGATTTGCTGCATTTTCCTTGCTTATTGCTGTTTTCGTTGCCAAGCTTTGAGAAAACGATGCAACATTTTGTAAGAATGTGTGCATTTCACTCTCATGTACTACCTCTGACTTTTATGACTCTATTTATTTTTTTCAAATTATTATTTCATAGTTATCCTACTGCTTCCCTACAGTTTCAAGAGCAAATATCTCCTTTACTTTCTTATAGTTGTACAAAAAAAATTTGAAGGCATGACTAGCTTGGAGCTTTTCAATGTAGAGTGAACATTAACTGGATTCTATTTTATCTAGACTGGGAAAGACTTGACTTTAGAGAATTAGGTACAGACACAGTACAGAAAATTTGTAAATGGGCACAAGAAAGATATTTCTAAAATATTTCCTTGTATTTTTGTTTCTTTCTTCCCTTCATTTCTCTCTGGAATAAAAGAGATTTATCTCTTTGAAAAATCTGACAGCCCTCCCAGATGCTGGCCCCTCTGCCAGGCAGGACCTTGACCCTAAAGATCCATTCCTCCCCACCTTTCAGGTCTTGGATCTGGTGGTCTCTTATCTTGCCTTCAGGCCTACATCTTAAGCCATGCCAGGGCATCTTGCTTAAGAAAATAAGAAAAAAAGTATCTATAGAATATCTAAGGTTATTTCTGATGTTTTTCATATTTGCAAATGAAACACTTAATTGTGATGTGTTGAAAACCTTATGCTTGATGATCATTGGCTCACACTAAAAAATACTGCTCTAAAAATTAATCTGTGAAACATGTATTCTCAAGGCATATATTTGACAATAAGAGTTTGACATATTTTAATTTCATAATTTCTCAAGTAATTTTCACTTTGAGCTCTGGAATGCTGATAATTTGCACCTATTTTAGTACCATTGTTATAATTCATTATTCTTGTTAATCTATTATATTTTTAATTAAGTTTAGGCTTACTAGTTTTCTCAGCATCAATACAATGTATATGTTTACATTTTTACATTTTTGAGAATTTCATCATTTTCCTCCAAATAAATATTGAATTATAATCAAAACACTAAATCCCCAATTTTTTTCCTAAAACAAATAAACATTTTACCATAAAATTTCAGATGGATAATCATTCCTTTTCATCTAATGTCATTATTAATCACTTTTCTATAATAACAATCATTAAAGGTGAATATTAGACTGCTATGAATAACAATATGTACTGTTGTGACTAGAATTAACCTACTTAATAAATAATATTTACATGGAGTTCATGCTGATAAAACTTCTACTGCATGTTTTTCTATTGGACTAAATGCATTATTTAACAGCCACAAGAGTTGATTCTTAGAAAAGAGACTTTATTGTAATAATTTCTAAAAGTAGAAAGGGTCTACATTTAGTAAAAACGCATTATCCATAAAGAAAATATGAGATGATTTTTCAATATGCTGGAGAGAATATTGGGAAATGTTTACTTTATGAAGATTTTTATTTTATAACTTATTATCAAACTAATAGTACCTTTAGCCAACATGTATAGAAAAAATGAGAAGAGTTTGGAATTAAATCATAATTGATGCTTGTTAATAACCATGTGACAATGAACAGACACTGTGCAGAATTGCTTCTTATATAAATGGTAACAAAACTCACACATACTAGTTAATTAAATGTGAAATTATAATGGATATTCACTCTATGTAGTATTTTTTAAAAGAATCTATCATGTATGGAGAAACAGCACTTTATAAAACAGCACTTACAAGACAGTTTTTCGTTCTTAACCTAAACCAAGACTACTACTATTACTACTATTGTCTACTTGGCAAAAGATGTTAGCAGATAACTACACTATATTGCAATTGTGATGGGTACTGTAAAGGAAAGACCAATAGAACCCAAAGAGAAATTCTTTCCAGGGTCTGACTTATCTCAGGGATAAATAAAGCCATAATCAATGGAATTGAACTTAAATTGGGGCCAAAAGAAGAAATGGAGAAACTTCAGATAAGTCTTTATCAGAAGAAAGAACTAAAGATGCTGGAATCCAAAGCAGCTTAATGATTCAAAAATGATGAAATTTGGTGAAGTCATGAGAAGCTCTTAAATTCAACTATTCAACTTTTCAATATATCACCTCTTTGTGAACCTACTAAGACAAAACAAGATCATCTTTTTCTTCCTCTTCTTTTTTTTCCCTTTAATGCTTAATAGTTGACTGTTTTGAATGACATAGAAGAATAATTGCTGAACTGAAGTGTGGAGATTTTAGGTATGTAAGGCTAACCTAACTAAGCATAAAACTTAAATATTGCTATATTCTAATTCAATAAAAAGTTATTGCACACTGTTGTGTTAATAAGGTTACTAACTGCCAGCCTAGAGCCATCAGGAATTACAGAAATATTGGTTTGTGGTCCTATGACATATTTTGAAATTTGCTACTGTTTGTAGTTAGTAGTCAGAGTACATTGGTCCTTTGTGCTCCATTTCTTGGCAAATCAATTGAGATATTTCCAGTTGGAAGTAAAAAACAATTCTTATTAAACCTACATATTTGTTTCCTCTTTTTCAATCCTCTAAAGAATTTTAATTTAAATATGTCAAATTCCTTATACAGAAGACTGTTTAATTTACTGTTTTGTTCCAGGAAAATAAATCAACTCACTCCAGAGGCCCTACAACTGAACAATATACTTGATATTTTTGGTTAAGCATGAACAGATATGGAATTTTACTTATTAATTTGAATCAAGAGCTTTAGGAAAAGGGACTTAGAAATGTCTATTGCAATTATTATATATTAAATTTGTAAGTTAAACTACCATTTCTAGCTTAACTTTTTCTATGCTAATGATCTATAGCATGGTTTCTAAACTATTGAATTATTAGAAAAAGTATCAGGTGTAATACAGCCATCCAAACCAAGTTGTTTTAGTTTGTATAAACCTTTTTTTTTTTCTTTTTTTTTTTTTTTTTGGTATTGGGAAATGAACCCAACGGTGCTTAACCACTGAGCAACATTTCTAGCCCTTTTCATTTTCTTTTTATTTTGAGAAAGGGTCTCACTAGGTTTTTTACAGCTTCACTAATTTGTTGAGGCTGTTTTCAAACTTTCAGTCCTCCTGCCTCAACCTCCCAAGCTGCTAGAATTACAGGTGTCGCACTGCCAACGCTCCTGGAAAGTTTGTATAATTTTAATACAATTGTAAATCCTGATTACATACTCCATATGTTTTGTGAAGGCACATAGTACTAAAAGAACTTTTATATAGTTGAGTTTAAGATTTAAACATCAAATATATACATGATGAAAAGTCTACAAAGTTAAACATTTTAATGAACTGGCAACAGTGTAACAAATAGATGTACTAACATTTCTTCTTTTAAATCAGTAATGCCAGTACAAATAGAAGTAGACTCTAATTGAAATACATTTTCATGTATTCAATTTGTTCTAAGCACAGGCTCTTTGAAATTGCCTTCTTAGCCAAGAATAGGCAAATATGATAAAGAAATACTTCCATTGACATTTGAAAATTTGGTATTATTGACCTACACTGATTGTTTGATTGCCTAAGCTATGCAGATATTCAGAATTTGGGGGGAGCAAAACTGTAAATCTGTATGAGTTTTTGTTCTATCATGACTCTTTTTGGTAGAATGTCATGCATTCATTTTCTTATAACACTTTCTTATCTCATTGTATCCTGTTATTTCATTTCCTTGGCTCTCTTTTCACCAATCTGGCTCTCAGTTTCTTTAGTAATTTAAAATCTTCCCCAACTGAACAAAGAACTTTCCTCATTCTCTGCCTTTCCATTGTTCACACTGAACACTGTAAGCAGTTTATTTGTATTATCTGAAGAGTTTAGTCTAATAACTAAACGATAAAAATGCTGAATGTAACACAGCACAAATTTCTTCAATTATAACCACCAACATAAATAATGTTTTCATACCTTTGTTGTACCTCAACCTTAAACTTATTAATGGATATTTTTATTCTGATCAGACTCCTTAAATATTTAAGCATTATATAATCATATTTTCCAGTTGTTTTTATTGACAATTCCTTAATAATTTTAATTTTTCTTATGCTTCCAAAGTGAATAAAATGTATTTGATAGTTTCAAGAATTACAGAGAATTACAAGAATTACATATGTCAAACTACATGTCTTGGTTTGCTTAAAATGTAATAAGTATTCATGTCACAAGTATTATTCGAGAAAAATCATAAATCATTTTTTTTTTGTTTTTTTGAGTGTCTGAAACTTTTATTATTAATGATTCCCAAACTATATTCATGATTGTCAACTTATTTATTCACCTTTTCAACAATATTTTCATATTAAAGTCCTAAATGGACTAGAAGATAAATCAGTTATATTCCTTTGGTACACATATTCTCAAATCAGATGTTCTAAAAGAGAGTAATTATGGTCTCTGGAGTAGAGAAGGATTGGGAGGAAGAGTGAGAGACCACCAGGGGAAAGACTGTCACTCTCTGGGCCTTAGATCAGCATTGAAAAGAGATAGCTTGTGCTCCAGTTTTCCTTGAGAATGACAATGAAAAAAGGCACTTTATTGTACTCTCATGGACTTGCTCTGTGTACCTCCCACTCTTCCCCTTTGAGAGCACCTCACATGTTCAACCCTGAACATTCTTCAGTCTCCCATGTTTCTTTATTTTTCTCCTTTTCCCATAAGTGTTGATTTGGAATTTTCTTTCCAATAAGTGATACGAATGTGTGGGAAAAATCTTGGCACAGATGATAGAAACTTACTTCATATTAAACAGAGAAAAGACTTTTATATATAACCGATTTAAATCAATAGTTAGTTCTCTGTTTGGAATAACCACTAACTTTCTGACATAGTATTAGTACTATGCACTTGTTTTTTCTTGAAAACTAACTACATGGAGATTTATTTTCCCCTAACTTTTGTCATCTTTTTAATTTATAGATCAACATACTCTTTTTTTTATGTTCCACGACTTTTTTTTTTATTGATTGTTCAAAACATTACAGAGCTCATGATATATCATCTTTCATACATTTGACTCAATTGGGTTTTGAACTCCCATTTTTACCCCAAATACAGATTGCAGAACATACTCTTAAGATGGGGTATTCACATTGATTTTTAGCTTCTTCATATCAAGTTTCCTAAAGTCAGACTTGACTTTTTCATATTGATGCATCAAAAGCATATCTGTCAAAATTAATTAATAAAAGATCATTATTCTTTTATTCTATTCCTGAAATCTCAATGCTCACTTTATATCTTGGAATTAAATCCAATAATCTTTTGTGAAAATAAAACTCAAAGTAGTTATTTCTACTCACGTTGCATTGAAATAATCTTGTTTTTTATTTTTTTGGCATAGTAACAATAAAAATAAAATAATTCTTAATTATTAAATGTAATATTAATAATTAAAATTTTAAAAACATTAAAAATATCATACCACAACTAATTATAACTGCATACAGAATTTTTGAAAAAATATACAAGAAGCTAGTGAGAGTGTTACTCTCTAGAGAAGGGGACTTGGAACCTCAGTTAGTAGGAAATTTATAATTGTGTACTTTCATTTAAATGGTTTGCTATTATAATAAAACAAGTAACTGTTTTCATTTTTATATATTGAAAATGGATGTACTCATCAAATGCTGAAAAGCATAGTTAAAATATTTATTAAAGAATTGTCATTTGTAAAGTAATATGATTTCATATATATCACATTTAGTTAAAAGTCTAAATCATTGCATATTATCTTAGAAAATATGCTAATTTCATTGATTGCATAGATGTGTTTCTAATATTGATTATGCTTTTCACTATTACTCTTGCTCATGAGAGTCTGGCCTCATTACCAGCTGCCTCATTCCCTGCAGAGATAGTACATGCTAGAAATATTGTAAGACACCACAAAGACTAATGGAGGCTAAAAGCCTCACTTCTGTTTGAAAGGATAACCTTGTCCCTATCTTTTAGAAAATGGATAGACTCATCCCCCTGAAACAAAGAGCCTGAGACTACACTGTATAAGCCTCATTAGGACACCTTCTCTCTACTTTGCTAGACCAAACCTACCCAGATTTGCTAGGACAGAGTGTCATTTTTCCAAGCCAGTGTGACTCTAATGTCCTTTGGAGATGAAATTCCTGGCTGAGAATCTAAATAAAATGATCATATATCAAACTACAAAGATTTCAAAAATAGCTTATGTTGGGAAGAAAATGGGAATAGCCAGTGGTATTCTCATAATGTTAATTTGATTGCATGTTGGCCTGCTTACAGCCAGATGTCCTCCTTTGCTATTGAGCACATTGAGAAATTAAGATGCCATGCATTTTGCTAATTGCTCCCCTGAAATGAAAACTTCTGTGCCTTCTCACAGCCATAATCGAAGACAAATACTACATATCTATGATGGTTCTGTCATCTTTAACAGCAAATATCAAGAGATATCAGTATTAATAGTTCAATGATGGGTATTTTTGTCTGGAAAGTGTCAGCTGTCCATAGAAAATATAATTATGAAACCAGCAGCTACAGTTTCTCAGTAGTAATACCTATTAAAAAATAACTTTTTTTAAAGTCAGAAGGAGATGTAATAGATGGGAAAAGAAATGTATGCCAAGCTGAATGGTTTTGACAGAAGAAGAAAAGTGTTAAAATGTAGGGAGTTCAATGATTATCCAGCAGAAATTTTACTTCAAATTAATTTCAAAATACTTAGTCAGTGGCCTACAAACAAATCTAGCTGTCTTAAATGTGGTATTTTACCTTGGTCATTTTAGGTTGAAATGAAACATTTAATATTTTAGCTTTATTTTTTACTTTTAGAAGTTTTAACTGGAAACATTATACATTTTGGTTACAAACTAATTCCTGCCATGTATAATTGAAAACATTAAAGTGTTTAATAATAAAAATCTAAGATTATTTGGAATTACAGAAATACTGAGTATGCTCATTATACTTATCTTTGTCAAAAATAGCTAATTTATAGTTTTTAAATTATATTTTATTAATATGATGATGTATGGTGATGTAGATGAACTATTCCACTTGCTGTAACTATTCACTTTATAATTTGCTTTGTTCTACTGTCTGTTTTACGCTAGACAATTTGAGGAAGACCAAGACAAAAAGTAAGCATTGTGAGTAAATTCAAAACAGAATAGGAAGTATTATTTTCTCACTGTAGGAAATCGAAATATCCAACATAAAATATATTTAGAAATAGAAAGTATGAATCAATAAAATCATAAAATTTTGAGTATCTGGTTTTAAGAACTTTGAGAAAGTAGAACATATCTGGAGCAGAGCCACCAAGACGATAAGGTGAAAATCATGTTACATGATAAATAATTGAACAAAATGAACACATGTGGTCTGGAAAATGATTAGACAGAGAATTATATTATTTTAAAAATGAATAAATGTAAATATATAACAAATTACATATAAACAAAAATACATATGTACATGTAGACCTCTATATAAGTATTTCAAAACAATATTTTTATTTTTAATTGATAGATAATTGTCTATATTTATGGAGAACAGTATGATATATCAGTAGACTTACATAATGTGTGGTAATCAGATCAGAGTAATTGGTGCTTCACCTTGAGTAGTTATCATTTCTCTGTCTTGGGAACATTCAGAATCCTCTCTAGTAGCTGTTTTGCAATATACAATTAAATATTGTCAACCACCATTGCTGTGATAAGGAACATTAGCTGTTATTCTTCCTCCTACACCCCTGGGCCCATTAGTCATGCCCCCTCCATCACCTCCATCCTCCAAGCCCCAGTGTCTTTCCCACCCTTTATTAACATGATCCCTCTCTACTTCTGAGATTGACTGTTTTAGCTTCCACCTATGTATGCGAAAAGGAAGTATCTGGATGATATCCATGGTTCAAGTTCTCAAATTTAATGCTCGTCCTTTTTTTTTTTTTTTTGCTGTCAAAAAACAAAAACAAATAAACAAACAAAAGTCTTTCTAAAATGCAAAATGAGATGTCCTTCTCTCTGTAGAAAACTTTAATGATCCCTATCATCTGGTAGATAATGTCCAAACACTGAACCACATTTCAGCCCTTCACAATCCTATAAGTAATGTATTTCAGATGCCATCTTTTGGCCTTCCAATCACTTCATTTATCTTGCATGCAAGTTCTGAAAACTGTACTATTTAGATTATCACACACACTCGCACTTCTCATCATTTGCTCTTTCTTATACTTACTTGGTCTACACTGTCTCCTGTATTGTTTGATGATGTGGCAAAAATTATTTTGGATCTAGCTCATATATTGTTTTCTTTTTCCTGAAATATTTTTTGACTTTTCAAAGAAGAGGTAATCTTTTGCTGCTTTCTATGATCTGATACCATTGCAACACATAGCACACCATTATATAGTTATTTGCTTATTGGATCATTTCTACAAGGAGAAAGAGACTTCTCTGAGAACTGACACACACAGTTCATTTTGATAACTGCAGTGATAATGCAGTGTCTGGAAAATAGTTGATGCTAAATCAATATATTTTTTTAAGTGTAAAACATGAAAATGTTTGTGCAAGAAGTAGATTTTGGTTTGTCAGAGATACTAAGAGAGATTGGCTCTATAGCCATGAAACTGAACTTGGAATATTCTAAGAATGCCAAAGATGCTAAGGACTAAGATTTTATTATTGTACAAATCTCTCTCTCTCTCTCTCTCTCTCTCTCTCTCTCTCTCTCTCTCTCTCTCACACACACACACACACACACACACACACACACACACCACACAAATGCCCAACCATATCAATAATGGCAGTCTCTTTAGAGAAAATCATTATAATCAACAATTTTCCTGAAGTAAACTATTTTGAAGACAGAACACATTGGGAATTTTCATATATTACTGCTTTCTGTAATCTGAAGTGAAAATCATTGAGTAAGAATATAAATATGTTGTGTGAAATGTAGATTTTTCACTGGACAGTCATGCCTAACTGGTGTGGTAAAACTGAAAGTTTCAAGAATTACAACAATTTCCTTACCAGTGAATGGTATTCAATTTTTACTTTATAAATATACATTATTAAATATGAAAAACCATAGAGTATTGTTCAGAAAGATAGGACTTGTATTGGAATCTTACAAAAAGCAAAATGTGTTCATCATTCCTACTGAAAGATAACTAACTAGAAACAAAAAAGACTCAGATATGTACACCATCACTTTGAAACATAAGGGAGAACATACTACATTCTTTTTTTATTTCAATTCTGATCAGATGAAAGCAACTTATATGAAGATAAAGACAAAGATATAAAAATAACAAAGAGATCTGCATAAAAGTGGAAGGTTAGATATTTAAGATTCAGATAAAATTCAAAATTTAATTTCATTATAGAAATCTTAATGTTAATATGGCCAAATGTGAAATATACTGTGATTTTGTCATTCTCTAGTTTAAAAGAAAGATATAAATTTCCAGAATTTAAAATAACAACATTATCCATAACAATGAATCAGTGCATTTTAGCTTTGCTTGGGATAGGAAAATATATAACCTTCTGTGAGGTTGAGAATGCTGCCCTAGCAACCTAAGGGTGTTATTCCTATTATGCATAATAAATTTTTCTTTATCTAAAGAACAAATAAACATCAGAGGAAGAGATGTACAGCTGGAGGTGGACAGTGGCAGGCTAACTCATCAATTAGTTCTTTTCAACTTATTTCCCAGATGTTTGTTTGTCCTGCTCCCTGCTATCTTGGGGAGAGTTTGCCATTGTCTGTCAATGAGTCATATACTGTCCTCTCAAATTTGGAGAAAACACAAGGCTATGGTTGGGTATAATGTGAGTCACTGAGTCACAATGGAAAGCTCAAAGATGATGCATCCAGAGCTACTTTGCATTTTAAAGAAAATTGATTGCTTCTTTTTTTGTTTGTTTGTTTCCTGACAACATCTTCCAAATATCCAGGGTTTTACTTCATCATCTAAGAACTCAGCCATCAAAAAGAGGTATCCTATTCAAAATGATAAATATATTTTAAATACAAGTATCTTTTTTCTTCCTGGCATCTTATTCACCTCACTGCTAACCTTCATTTTTTACTGTGAATGCTGAATATCTTTTCCTATCCTCAAGGTGCAATATATTACATCTGACAAGACCTACGATGGACAGCTTTTACTGGTTCTATATATCTGTGGCAGATGGAATCAGTCCCTCTCACTCCATTGGGTCATCTGTGCTAGAATTCCTAACAGCCCTCATCACACTATGGCATCATGAGAACTGCACTTTAACCTTATGTTCACCAAAGCAAAGCCAAGACAGATTATCTTTGGAGGTATGCACTACATTAAAACACAGACCGTTTAAACATTCCATTTCAAAATTGGAATGTTTAGAAGCAGACTATATATGAATAGCTCATGCCATATTAATGTGTATGAGGGGAACAACTAAATATTGTAAATATTATGATACATTAGAGTTTATGACAGAGAAATTCATTTCGTTTAAAGTAACTTTTTTTTTTAAAAGAGAAGATATTTGGATGTTCAAAAATGCATACAAACTTACTGAAGTTTTAAGTTAGTTAAAAAACTATTAATAGAGTGGAATAGATGGGTCATGTGGTGATTCCATTTTCAATCTTTTGAGGAATCTCCATGCTGATTTCCATAGCGATTGTATTTTGGAAACAGCCTGCATATACTTCAACAGATGACTGGATGAATAAAATATGGTATATATGCACAATGGAGTTCTACTCAGCCATAAGATGAATGAAATTATGGCATGTGTGGGTAAATGAATGGGCCTTGAGAACATCATAATAAGTGAAATAAGTCAAATGCAGAAGGTCAAAGGTAAAATGTTTTCTCTCATCTGTGGAAGACAGAAAGTCATAAGAAATAAAAAGGGGGATCATATGAATATAGAAGGAGAACCGTAGAGTAGAGGAAGCAAAGGGACAGAGGAGGAAAGGGAAAGGGGAAGAACTGTCACCTGAAATTGACCAAATTATGCTATGTACATGTATCAATATATCACAATGGATTCCACTTTCATATATATCTATATTCACCAATTATAAAACAATAAATAGAAGGAAGACCAGCATATTAGAAGAAGGGGATGGGGGAACGAAGGGAAAGAAGAAGTACTGGGGATTGAAATGGAGCAAATCTTGTTTTAGGCATTCATGAATATGTCACAATGAACTCCACTATTAGGTATAACTACAGAGAGAGAGAGAGAGCACCTAGTGTGGCTGCAGACTTATAACCTACTTCCAGAAGTAGAATACCATTCCTTAAATGTTATTGGTCACAAAAGGCTGCCCTAGTGTAGAGTGGGAGTGGACCTACAATGAGTTTGTGAATACCAAGGGACAGAGGTCTCTGGGGACCCTCTTGGGGGCTGCTTATTCCAGAAATCATGGAACTATAATTGATTTTTACTTCTATTTTTGATCACACACATGAAATAAAGATAAAGATTTATAGACCATGCTGAGGGAGGAGGAGGCCAAAATGAGTTTTTGAAATTAATGTCTAAATTGATCAAGTCCTAGAACTCATATTTGTTAATATTTATTTTTTAGTTGTAGTTGGACACAATAACTTTATTTTATTTTTTATTTATTTTTATGTGGTTCTGATGATCGAACCCAGGGCCTCGCATGTTTACGTGAGCATGCTACCACTGAGCTACAACGCCAGCCCATAGAACTCATATTTATGTGATTTTTTTTCTATGTTGTCTTAGCTCAAAATTGTTCATAGTTTTAGAAATGGAGGCATAAAAGATGGTTATTTTCATTTTATGTCATGCTATTCCATTCTTCAAAAGAAATAAACACTGAAATAATCACTATAAATAGTCAAAAATGTCAAAACAATACCTTTCAAAAGAATACTAAAAATTGACATGCCTTGGACTTTCATTTAAAGATCTGAGTAGTTGAAAAAAATGGAGAACAGATTTTAGAGCTCTTTTCCTATAATGAATGCATGTAGTATTAAAATACAACCCTCATGATTATTAATATCATCAAATCGGTAAAATATTTTTGTTTTAGTTATGGGTCAGAATAAAAGCTTGCTTCACTTTCTATTCAATGTAACAATTCATTGGCCATTTTTCTAGAAATACATATTCTCAAGTGTAATATCCTTGGAATAATAGCCACAGAACAAAATGCTAGGTTTGTAAAACATTTTGAGCTCTGTGGGAAATGAAAGTTCCAAGGAAAGTACAAAGTATTATTAGCCTCATATTCACAATTCATCCTAATTTTCTTCTAGACCCCTTTCCTCTGCTCTAAGGAAAGAAAGTAGAAATAAAGACAAGACAGGGGCCCTGGCTCTAAATTCTAGACTGTGTTCCTGAGACAAAGCCTTCTCTGGGCTCTAATGAATAAGAGGATCCTTTATCTGTTGGGCTTCTTATCTTTCAACAACAAAACTTGTCTCTGAGACCTTTAAGTAGAAAATGACATTTGCTAAAAGAAATTGGGCAACTCAAAGGGCTGGCTTGGAAGATAGGCAGACAACAATTCCTGACATGATAAAGAAAAGGAGAATAAGAAAACATTTTCTTCAGTTAACAATAATATTCTTTGCAATCTTTGTCTTATATCTCACGATTAAAGACCATAACCTGATACATGTAAAGAGGGAAAAGTTGCCATATATTCATTATTCAACATGCACTCAAGAGATCCATATTAAAATTTGGGCTATGCATTAATTTAGGTATTGAGAATAGAGTTGTTAAAAAAATCTCATCAGTTAAAAATCTTATTTACATTGTTTGGATCAATTAAAATTTTAATTAAATTCACTTTATTAGATTTATTGTGTCTCCTTATATTCCAGATTATGTGGGGTTGTTGGACATCAGAGACTCCATATCACTCTGTGGACTTCATCAATATAATCCCATAAAAGGAGACATAGTATTATAATGATGCTGTGTTCCAAAAAGAGTTTCTAAGCTTCATATCTAAAAAAAATCCTTCACAACAGAATGATAAGCAAAATTTTAATTGTAAAATTTGCTAAAACTTGTTTTATGATATAAAAATAGTTAATCCAATCTTATTTTTAGCTACTAAAGAGAAAAAGTTTCTGTAATAGCAAATGTCAGTCTTCTTTGGGTATATATGTACTCACAGTTTTTCTCTCTCCATATATATATGTGCACATACCCATATATAATCTATAGTTCAATAACTCTACCTTTCTATTAACTAATGGAATTTTCTCTTAAATGAAGGTAGTCCATCCTGAATACTTTTAGTAGATTGTTTGGAGATTATATAAGTACTCTCACACATGTTAAAGATGGAGGCCTAATTCTTTTTCTTAATCCATTATTTGCTTCAACCTGAAATCACTTGGAATGAATTGATTAAAGCTTTCTGGAAAAGCAGGGATCTAGGGGACAGAATGTATCTGAAAGTTCTTGGACTGAGAGAGAAAATTCACTACATTTGACTCATGGTTTTCTTATATTAAACTCAAATAGGGTATTATTTTCTACAATGTCTCATCTATTTTTGAAGGATAATTGTTAAGCAAATCACTAAATTCTGAGACATATGGATGGCTTAGGATGTGAAGGGAGAAATGAGTTACTTTAGCACTGAAAAAGCAAGATGTCACAATTTAAAAAATGTATCCTTCTAACCTAGAAAAATTAGAAAGCTATTTTGCAATCAAGATATTTCTCAACCTAAGAGCTATATCATGGGAGAAGGGAATTTAAAAACAATTTAAACTTCAGTGTTATGCAATACAAAATAAATTACATGTAATCCCACTACAATATCTTCTCACCCTCCTTTATCCCTGCCTTCACTCTTGTTTCTAGGGAAAAAAAATGTTGGTGCTCTTAGCAAAATTTATCCTCTTGTATATCAGAACTCCTTCCCTTGCTTCTACTGAAGGACGTATCTCCAGAATTTGTTTTCTGTCTTGCATTTTCACAACACATGTTATAAGCTCTCTAATAAAACCTAAAAACCTTTCCTCCTTCACTGCAAGCACATTTTTCTGCTCCTCCTTGTTACACAACTTATCAAAAGGTTGTTTCCAAGTCTTCTCCATGGTTTTCTCTTTGGCATATGCTAATATTTCTCTGTATTTACCTAATTCCATTAAAATTACTCCTGTCAAGACCACCAATATTAACTATGTAACTGAATCCAATGAACAATACTCGGTCCTTATCTTACTTGATCTAAGAACAGCATTGGACAGACACAGTTGATTTCTTTGAAACTTTCCTTTCATTTCTTTCCTATTACTCTGCTGAGCTTTTCATGCCTCCATTAGCTTCTCATTTCTCTAAAGTTTCAGTGATGGCCAGACCTTGGACTTTCTCCTCATTTCACACATTCCATAGGTGGTCTCAAGGTCCTTGGCTTTAAAACCATCTATTTGACAATGACTTCCAAATATCTACTTCCAGTTTGGACTTCTTCCCTGAATTTCAGTTTGATTTCCATTTCATTCACTTTACAGTCATCAGGTATCTACTTTGTTTTATATTTATTAGAGACAAGATACTGTTATGGCTTAAATATGTGGTATCTACCAAAAGCTTATGTGTGAGACAATGCAAGAATATTCAGAGGTAAAATAATCAGATTATGAGAGCCATAACCTAATCATTTGATCAATAATTTGAATGGATTACTGGATGGTAACTATAAGCAGGTAAGATGTGGTTAGAGGAAGTAGGTCACTGAGGGCATGACTTTTGTCTTTATATTTTGCCCTGACAAGTGTAGCACTCTCCCTCTCTATCCCCCCCCCCCTGTCCCTCTCAATCAGTATCTGTATCTCTTTCTCTTTCAAGTTATTCTTGTCAGGTGTTTTGGTTATGGTGATGCAAATCTGAGTAAAACAGATACCTAACAAATTCAAAAGCACCTCTCAACTTCTATTCTATATTTTCTCCTATATTCTTCCTTATTTTGGTTATTGCAACTTCATCCTTCTTGGTCCTAGACTTTAGAGTTATTGAATTCCTTTTGTCATGCACATTTGGTGCATGAGACAAATCCTGCTGACCATACCTTCTAAATATAGTCAGAATCTGAGCAACTTCTCATCACCTTCCTTGTGACCACCTTGAGCCCCACCACAGGCACCTCTCCCTTGAATTGGTACTTGGGATCAGAAGTGGTCTCCTTGCTTTGCCCTTGCCACTTTCAACCACAATTTATTTTCTACACACCAGATAGAGCTATCATTTTAAAATGTAAATAGAATCATGAAGCCTTTTTTATATAAAGAAAAATTTAATCTTATAGTAGAAAACGGAGCCCACATATCAGTTCTTGACATAGGCTGCATATCAGAACCACTGGGGAGCTTTTAAAATACACCAGTATCAGGGACTCATCATCCAGGGTTCTAATTTGTCAAGTTTTATATGAGATATGGGCATTGTTATTTTAAAAAATTTTGTTAGGTAACTATAAAAGGCAGTCTGTATTGTGAACATTTCTATTTTATTATCTTGTCTCACTACTTATTTGAACTATTTTTTTTTTCTTTTCTTTTTAGTTCATTTCTGCTTTAGTCCCATTTGGCTTCTTTGATATTTGTAAAACACATTAAACATTTGTCCTCTTCAGAGCACAAATTTTTATCTGCTTAAGGATTCCCCATGACTTCATTAAACGCTGGTATGGTATAAGTTGGACTTGTTTGTTTATTATTAGTCACAGTTCAGTAGAAAATAAACTCCAGAAGGGTGGAGTTGTATTTATGATTTGGTTACTGCTATATTCTTAGGCTCTATCATAATTTCTTGTGCATAAAAGGCTCTCAATAAATATTTGAGTATCTATTCCTTTAAAATTTTTTTAGCCTCCTGAAAATATATGAAATGTGTAAAAAAATTTTGAAGAAAGATGGGCTCAGAAAAATGGAGATGAAAATGTTCCCTTTTTGATGTATTCATCTGAGCTACCACTTGAATACACATGTGAAAATGTTCATCAGGAAGATGAAACTAAGACTTTGTAGTTCATAAAAGAAGCTCTGGGGGTTTAGGCATAATTTTCTTAGTTGTCCAATTAGACTCCATGTCTGACATCATGGGAGTGGATTGGAATCCCAATGGAGAACAAAAGGAGGGAACAGAATCATTGATTTAGAAAATATATATTTTTTAGAAAATATACCATCATTCATAAGTGGTAAAAGAAAAACAATCACTGAAGGGGTATAGAGGAAGCCCACCATGAATAAAACTTTCCTCATGACATGGCATGGATTAGTCCTCTCCTGACCAAATTTCTCAGTCTTTCATTGGTCCTTCCACCTTCTTGTGAACCCTGAGTGAAGATGCTGGAAATGATCTGCAAGTCTGTTATTTCTTGCTCTTTTCCTCATGGAGGATGAGATAAATGTAACTGCTAGAGGCCCACATTGTTGCTCAACTTCTCTTTGACAATAAGGGATAAACAAGTATTTTCCTTTGTACTACTCAAGTGAAGTATGGATTTGAACCATGTGAATTTACCCTGAACTTTGAGTTCTTATGAGGTAATAATACTACTTTGTATTCAAAATGGAGTTTAACTGATAAGCATCTGCAGAGACTTCATAGCACCCTCAGCAGCAGGGAAATGTGGAGTAGAAGGTGCTAAAACTGTAATTAGAACAAGGCATCTGTCTCCCAGCTCCTACAGAGCAGCTACTAATCAATGTGATCACTCACTTTGAGAGGGGAAGTGCTCACCCATGGCTCTGCTGGACTTTTTCCCAGCCACCAGCAGACTGGATACTGGTGAAGAGCACCCTTGGCTCTGGAGAGGGAGAGAAAGTGTCAGTGCTCAGGAAGTGTAGTAGTTTAAAAAGGTGTTTGCTAGGGCATGTGTTGATTTATATTTCCTGTCAATCGTGTATTTCCAGAACAATCTGGAGGCCAATTATTACTAAAAGTATAGCTCACTCTGAAGCACTTGCAGGATGATTATCCAGAACTTTTTTTTTCTTTTATTCCCTGTCCCATATGTTTACTTGCCCTTAGGACATTCTGCTCTCATTTGGCAGGTTTATCAAGGAAAATAAAAAAGATTTAATGCAATCATATCAAATTGCTATCTATTACCAATTCTGATGTGAGCAGCATTTTCCAATGTTAGATCTATAGACTTCTACTCTAAGAATTTTCTTTAAAAAGGACTCTTAAATTCAATACGTTGAATAAATGCTGCATATCATATCCTCCTCTTTAGAAATTCATAGTGCACACTGGGGTATTAAAGACTTCTAACTCTCTTGCAATAAAGAAACTGGTTTAAACTCTTTTGAACCTAGCATTTCCCAAACTTATTTCTTTAGAGAGTTTTTCTTTTTCTTCTTTTCCCAGACATAAAACAGAATTAATGTTCCAAAGAAAAGACTTTAGTAGAAGTTAGATTAAATATTTCTTATCATTGACATTTAAATTATGCCTAAAATGAGGTCCAGAGATTTCCTGAGAATTTCTTCATCCCTATTCTTTATTACCACTGATAAGTGCATGTTATACAATCATTTGGGATAAGTGGGCCAGGATTCCAGCTCATTCTTCTTCTCAAAAGTACAAAAATAAAAGTCAATCCTTTTATCTCAATATCAGTCAATTTAAAAGTTGACTCTGTTCTTAACCAATTTAACTCCAGCAGATACAGATCTGGTGCAGAGTCTTTGTCCTGTAGGTTTTGACACACCATCTCTGAGTATTCCACTTGTAGAGTAAGATGGCCTTCTTCTCTGCATTCTTCCCAGGGAGAATGTTCAGGGAATGGTGATATCTATTATAGTTTCCAAGAAGTGGAAAAAGAAGAAGTTCACTCCCAGGTACTTTAAGCAAATGTTTGTGAAAAAGCATAAAAAACAGAAATGAGGAAGTTGGCACAGTGTCCTTTTCTGTAGAGAACAAGAGTAACAATAGTGTAGAATGTTTTTAAAAGTCAAACAACACAACAAAATAGTTAGTAGAAAAAGTAGGATCAATGATTGAAATGATATTACTTAAATATTTAACTGCACATGGTAGAATTATTAGGTCTTTCTGAAGTATAACAGATGGTTCAGGATAGAATAAGTCAATTATGAGAAACAAGAAAACTTGGGGAAGCCAGAATAAATATATAGGTAGTCCATTCAGAGGACCAAAGAAAATAGTAAGGAAAAGTCATCCAGTGGTTAAAATTTTTGTTTTATTACCAATATATTTTAGTCATAGAGAGACTATTCTACTTTACATTTGCACTAAAGATTATGGTGAACAGTAAGTAGCATCATTTGTTCTGCTAAGTCAGGAGATGAATGAACTGAGGATGGAAGGCTAATCTTTGTAACCCATTCTTCAGATAACTTGCAGAAACAATGGGTTTTAGAGATGCATTGGAAGGTGCATTTGGTGGTGGAATGGAGAGAAGGAGGTGGGGTAAAGAGGCAGTGAGGGAGAAATTTGGATGGCTATTTGCAGAAATAGAGATGATTAAAAGATTAAAAGGTGTATAAATGTGGTTAGCTTTGGAATAAGACATGTATCTCTCCTTAATACCTTCAAGGTTTTTCAAAATATGAAGTATTCTTTTCAGTGCTTGTTTTCTGGCAGTTGGCTATGTCTCTGTATTTAGTGGCATGACATACTATGGAAGAAAGGTCCAGAGAAATCTGGTTTCTGCTTAATAAGAAACAATGAGAATTGGATTATGGAAGCTTTAATATTTAACTGACTTAAAAAGCAATGAAAAAGAAGTATCAATGTTTTCATGTAAGAGATATTCCATAATGAAAAGGTATTTGCATTTTACCCTCTAAAATAAAGACCAGTATATTTATCTGAAGATCAAACACATTTATTTTAATTCATATTGATTCATATTTATTTGTGAATATTTACACAAGTAATATTACATCTATGGTTTTCACACTGCTGATAAGGTACTTGAGAGGTGAAGACACAAAGTCTTAGACATTCATTTATATTGTCCATAGAACCTACCAGCTTTAGGATTTTCCAGAGTAATGGAACCAAAAGAATGTACATATATACAGAAAGAGGTTTATTTTAAGGAATTGACTTACAATATTACAAAGGCTGGCAAGTCCCAGATTTTCAGGACAGTCCAGTAGACAGGAGATCCTGAAGACCCAATGCTGAGTTCAGATTTGAAGGTCCTTATGTTTTGGAAAATGGGATAATAAATCTTACAAAGAAGGCAAAAAGACAACGGTGATATAACTAAGAGAAAAAACTATAGCAAATGAAAACTGTGTGTGATTAAGGAAAGAAAAAATAATTAACCCTGATGTATAATAGAAATTATAGAACATGCCATGGAATGCTTTTTCCCAATTTCGTATTACATATGTGAAGATTAAGAAAAAGTTATTACCCATACATTGTTCTTAAAAAATAATGATAAATGTGGTAAATAAAACAACAACAACAAAGTTTACAGGCAAGAAGCACACACATGCATTTTCGTTTGCTGCTGACTCACTTGCTCTACTTGAACAGCACATCTTCTGTTCATTTTTCAACCATAGTCTTGGAAGGAGAAGTTTTGCCATCTTACCTCAGGATCATAAAAAAGGCTCAGAAAAAATCTAAGACAAATTCTAGATCTAAGTAAATAGGATTTAAGTGTCACCTTGCCAGTAGAAAGTGGGATTGTGTGAATTTTCCCACTATTTCAATAAATGCTGTCAAAAACATCCTACTTTGATATTCTTAAACCCAAAAGATTCAAATTCATTTTATGCTTTTGAAGAGACTGTATCTGTTGCCTCTAGGGAACATTCTCTGTTCTTTTCTCATCACAACCCTAGTCTCTGTAGGATGTCTATATTATTCTCAAATTGCACTAGCTTTATTCCATTTACTTTAAACTCTCCAATAGTTAGGGTGTCCACAGCAGGACCCAGTAGATACTCATTCTAAATCTGTTCCAAATCCTTCTCTCCTAACTGCTGGCACGGCCAGGTCCGATGCCAATCAGAAAGTTCATTGTTCTTGGTAGCTCACACAGCTGCTCATCAAATGCACAGCTGTAGCACTGACCTTTAATAATATTATTCAGAGAATCAGCCTCATTTTATGAAATAGGCATGTCCTCATTTAAAATTCCCAAGCATCTTCTATTGGCTTTGTAATTGAATCTATATTTTGCTAAACTGTCAAGGAAGTTTTTTTTTTATCAACAATCAAATATTATATAAGTAAAACTTGCCTAGGACCTTGTACAATGCCAGCTAATATAGTCAAGATCACAGTGATCTTTCAGTGTTATGAGATTCAAGGAAAGTAAAATAGAAGAGGCTGAAAGGACTGGAGAAAATGTTCATCATGTTCATATGTTGCAGTCTCCACACTCCTGAGGAAAGAAACAATTATTATTAAAAATTCTATTTACAGTAGGGTTTGAGGCAAAAAATAAATTAAGTCTACCATTTGTTGAAACAAAGATATTTAGGTAAATGGACATCTATCATTGTCTAGATCACACTTAGATATTTTAAGACCTGTTTAATAATCAAAAAAAAAAAAAAAGAATCCTGTGAGGTGCTTTTATTACAATACAAGACTATTCAGTAAATGCATATTTATAAGGAAATTAGGTCATCGCTTTAAGTTTAATTTTTAATTATCACACATTAAAATAGACCTCTTTGGTATACAAATGTATGAATTTTAATGCATGTATAGACTCATGTTACGACCACAGTCAGGAGTTAGGACACTTAAATCACTTCAGAAAATTCCCTCATGCCATCTGCTTATAGTTATTTACATTTTTCCATCTACCTGCCCCTAACTCCATTGTTATAATTTTTATTTTTGAAAATGTCATATAAATTCAATTGTATATAAATGGGAACTTTGAAAATGGCATCTTTCACTTAGAATAATGCCTTTGAAGTTTATGGATAGCTTTTCCCTTTTTATTGCTGAACTGTATTTCACATATGGCTTTACCACAGTCCATTCACTTTTCCCAGGATGTTTGGGTTGTTTCCAGTCTGGTGAAGTTATAAAGAGAGTTGCTTTAAAAAGGTGTAAAGGTTTTTTTTTTTTTTTTTTTGTTGTTGTTGTTGTTGTTTGTGTGTGTGAACACATATTTTCCCTTTTCTAGTCTAACTATGCAAGAATCCTGGTAAGAATGTTTTTAATATAGAAAAACATTGCCAAATTATTTTGCAGTTGGACTGTATCACTTTATATGCAAACCAGAAATGAAATGAGGATATTAGTTCTTTATCTTCATCAGTAATTTGGATAATCAGTTCCTTGCCATTGTATAGCTCAGCCATTCTAATATCTGCATAATGATACCATATAGTGTTTTAAATCAGTATTTTCTCAAACGTTAATAATGTTGAAGAATTTTGTGTGTATATTTGTTATTTACATAACTTCTTAAAGTATCTATTGTAATTCTTTGCTCATTTTTAATTAACTTGTTTGCTTTCTTAGTTTTGGTTAAATTCTTTACATAATGTTAATACAATTTCTTTGATGGATATCTAATTTGCAAATATTTTCTCTCAGTAGCTTGTAAAAATTTTTTATTTTGATGAGTCACTTTAGTAAATTTTTCATTGAAGAATCATGCTTTTGGTTTTATGTCTAAGATTTACTTGTCTGATATTTGGTCATGAAGATGAATTTTACTGTACTCTAAAAATTTTATAATTTTATATTTACATTTGTATACAAGATACAGTTTGAGTTAATTTTTGCATAAGGTGTGAGATTTAGACATTTTTCTTTTTTGCATAATCAAATTTTTGAAAAAATATTTTTTCTTTGTTGAACTAGTTTACACTGTTTTCAAAAACTAAATGGCCATATCTGTGCAGTTCTAATTTTGGATTTGCTATTGCGTTCCACTGATGTATGGGTCTGTCCCTCTGCCAATGCTAGTCACAACTACAGCTACTGAAATCGTAAAATCAATTAGTGTGATTTTTCCAACTTCACTTTCATTATTATTCACAATTAGCTATTCCATTTCCTGTGATTTTCCATATGAATTTTAGAATTAGTTGCCTATCCTTACAAAATATATGTTGCTGGCCTTTTGATAAGAACTGCATTAAACCTATTGGCCATTTGGGGTGGAATTTGCCTTTTGCTCTGATGAGTCTTTTAATCTGTATACATGGAATGTCTGCATTTATTTAGGTGCTTTTTGATTCCACTTGTCGGTACATCAATCCATTTAGCTTACGGGTCCCACACTTGTTTTGTTGTATTTATACATTAGTATTGCATATTTTAGAAACATTATAGATGGTGTTTTTTACTTTCCAATTATGCATGGCACATTAAATGGAATGTGATTGACCTTTGTGCAATAATCTTGTATTTGCTGACTGCTGAAATCATTTATTAGTCCTTGTAGGGATTCTGTTTTTCATTTTTAAATTCTTGGAATTTTCTGGGTGGAAAATCATGCCGTCTACAATTAGTACAGTTTTGTTTATTCCTCTCTGTTCTGTGTGCTTTTATTTTCATTGCCTTTTTGTACTGATTAGAATTTCTAATTGCCATATTACCCTATTCCTGCATTGTCACCACATATTTTGGGTGGCAGTGGTGAGAGCAGATAGCCTTGTCCTGCTGATATGCACTCACGCTGGTCTTTCACCATGAAGTTAACCAGACAGTGTTTTTGTTTGTTTCCTTTTAGTATTTGTCTTTAGAATGCTTCCTTCTAGTCCAAGTTTTCTGAGACTTTTCATCACAAATGGGTTATAGATTTTGTCAAATGCTTTTTCTGTATTGATATATGATCATGTGATTTTTCTTCTTTAGCCTTAATGTGGATTATATTGATTTTTCAATATTTAACCAGCCTTGTATTCTTGGAATAAAACCCACTTAGTACTGGTGTATAATTATATGTACATATTTTATATTAAATGTGTTAATAATTTGTTAAGAATTTTTGTATTCATGTTCTTGAGTGATACTGGTGTGCTTTTCTTGTTTGTTTCCACTATTCTTTTGTAGTCTCTTTAGTTATGGTATCAGATTATATGTAGCAAAATATTACCTCTTGTATTTTCTGGGAGCAATTGTATAAGACGGGTGTTAATTCTTCTTTACAAATTTGATAGACTTATTCAGTAAAAGCATGTGGGACTAGAGATTTTCTTTTAAAGACATTTTGTTTTTTTTAAAAAAAAAACAATTTTGTGTTCTAAGCAAAATTGAGAAAATGGGACAGAAATTTCCAGTATACCCTGTCCCCTCACATACGTAGACTCCGCCATTACTATCATTCTCTACCAGAGTAGTGATTTTGTTTGTTTGTTTTTGGGAAGGTATCTCACTGTGTTGCACAGACTGGCTTTAAATTTAAGATTTGCCTGCTTGGACTTCCAACTAGCTGGGATTACAGGTGTGTATGTATGACCACATCCAGCCATAGTGATTTAAAAAAAAATCAATTAACCTATATATTGATACATCACACACACCCAATGCTCAGAATTCACATTGAGCTATGCCTTTTATGAGTTTGGACAAATATATAATGATCTCTTTTAACATTAAAGTATTAGAGTATTTTCCCTGTCTGAAAAATGCTCTATTATTGGCTTATTCATCTCCAACTCTTAGCCCAAACACCCAAGCCATTGAGATTTCTTCCTGAGCATTATCAAATTAAAATTTTAATTCCCTTAAAGGCTTAACACTACAAGAGCTCATTATCTCACAGTGACTTTTGGTAGTGAGTCCAGGCAAATTGAAGTGGGGTTCTCTGCAAATCTGTAATCAAGGTGATTCTTTGGGGTGTGGTCTTATCTGAGACTAACTGAAGAAGAATCTGCTTGCTTGTTTACATGGTGGTTGACAGTATTTTATTTTTTGTGGGCTGTCAGACTGAGCATTTGAGTTTCTTGCTAGCTATCAGCCAGAGCTCCATCTTCTTGTCATATGATCTCTCACTGATCAAATCACAGCATGGTGACTTGTGTTTATAAACCTATCAATACAGAAAAAGAGAGTCTCCTTCCCTGATACCAGTTTCAATCTTATGTAACATAATCATGTAGTTTCAATTTCTTTTGTTGTACTTGGTTCACCAGGAGTCACAGGTTCCATTCACACTCAAAGGAAGGGGCAAGAACACAGGAGGTGGGGTTATGGGAGCCATCTTAGAATTACCCCACTGTACTTACATCATCATACTGGAAGTAAGTGTGTTATAAATACCACATATGTTGTTTTACATTGTAATAATATCTGCCATTTAATAGTGTTTAAATCATTTGTATCAATGTAGTTATTTTTTTTAATTGTTGGTGGTTCAAAACATTACATAGTTCTTAATATATCATATTTCACAATTTATTTGGATTTAGATTTACATATTATTTATTTCCATATTCTGTCTACAACCATCTGTTTTTACTCCCTGTTTCATTTTATTCTACTTTCTTTTGGGTTATTTCAAAATTTTTAGTATTTAATTGTAATTTTCCTATTTCATATCTTAATATATCTCTTTGTCCAATATATTTTAATGCTTGTTTTAGGGATTACAATATGCAGACTTAATGTCAGTAGGCTACATAGAACCCATATTTTATCACTTTAAGTGGAATGTTGAAATACTACTTTCTTATAGGTCTTTCTCTTCTTTATGCTGTATTTGTCTTATATTTTACATCTACATACACAATTTTATAATTTTACCCATCAACTATAATACATATTTTGAAGAAATAAAGAGGAAAATTAGTAGTTAATTTTACTTAGTAAAATATTTATCATTTTTGTTGCTATTCCTTAATTCATGATATTTAAATTTTCTTCTGGTCTCAATTCCCTTCTTTCTGAAGAACTCCCTTTAGAAGTTCTTTCAGAGGGTGACTACATTCAATGAATTCTCTTAGTTATTCTTTATGTGAGAATGTCTGGTTCATCTTTTCTGTTGAAGAATATTTTTTTTTGAATAAAGAATTTTGATTTGATAATTCTCCTATTTTAGTATTTAAAAATACTGTGTCCCTTCCCAAGGTATACTTAGTTTTTTATGATAAATCTTCAGTCATTTGAGCCATGCACAGTGGTGTACATCAGTAATCTCAGCTACTCTGGAGGCTAAGGTGGGTGCGTCACAGGTTTGAGGACAGCCTCAGAACCTACTTCAGAAGACTTGGGATTTAGCCAGTGATCAGTGCCTCAGTGGCATAATGTTGAATCTCTGGTACCACCAAAACAAACAAACAAGCCTACCAACCAAACTTCAGTCATTTGAATATTTTTTTCTATTTTTGAAATATGTCAGTTATCTGGGATGCTTCATTAATCCTTATTTTTATTTATTTTTGCTTTTATTTTTGACAATTTTTATATATTAAGTAGTATTATATTTTTCTTTGAGTTCATAATCACTGAGGCTCATTGAATTTCCTGTATCTGTAAGTTTATATTTTTGCAAAAATAAGCAGGGTCTTAGTAACTTGTGGGACAATATAAAGACATATAAAATATCTGTAATTAGAATACCAGATGTAAGCTTTTCAAAATAATATTTGAAGGAATAATGAAGACATTTTCTAAAGTTTTTGAATAACATAAACTTTTAAGAAGCTCAGTGAAACTCAATGATAATTAACCCAAAGAAAACCATAAAAACATTCAAAATAATGAAATGCCAAACTAATAAGTAAAAATTATTGACAGTAGCTAAACCAGTAAATATCATGGCTTTCTGCTTGCATTTATCCTCTCAGTGTCGAGTCTGGGAGGGACAGCTGAAAAGCCACACAAGTCTCACCTATATTGTTTCCCACTTTGAGGTATTAGTTTTTTCAGCTTCAGTCTGATTTTGGTTTCTATCTAGTTAGTGCAACTATGTTTTTAAAAATATGGTTCTAGAATTTAAGTTTGTTAAGTGAGGAAGAATTGCTTCAGTATCAATCATAGCATTATCAAAAGCAGATATTCACAGATCAATTTTAATTGATTAAATTTTAAAGAGTTTTAGTACAGTAGTTTGAGGAAAATTTCATGATGTTATTTGTGGAAGTGAAAAGAATAGAATTATAGTACAGTGAGTTTAGGCATAATTATGCTAAATAAGTTCAAAGACTCAGTCATCTTGAAATTTTGAAAAAAAAAATGATTAGCTAAGAACTATTTTAATAAACAGGGATTATTTTCCTTACTTTTTGAAGATCGTTATAGTAACTATGTGTATGGGGAAAAATCAGCTGTAAACATGTTAAATTTGAAATATTTATTTAAGTTCAAAGAATGATATCCCATAAACAGTTGTTAATTAAGTCTGGTGATGAGAAGAAAAGTTGAAGTTGAGGAGATAAAGTTGTTAGTCATTATATAGAGAGACTATTTAAAAACCAAGGGAATGAAGGGTAGAAAGATAAAATACAAAGAAAGAAGAAGAAATAGAGGAGAGAGATGGTGTGTGTATGTGTGTATGTAGAAGACATGTCTGAGTCAGCCCTTGAAATAGTCCAGCACTTAGAATATTGCAAAAAGGTCCAGGAGGAGTAACAATGTAGATAAATGGACAATCAGGAGAGTTTGTTGTCATGATATATGAAAGAAAAACACATTTTAAAAAGGCAATATGTGGGAAATTAGCAAATATTGCTGAGAATTGAGTGAAGTTTAGCACTAAGAAATGGATATTTTACCTAGTATGGGTGAAGTCATTTGTGAGTTTCATAAGTAAATTTTTACTGAGGGGGGATAAATCAATTTTCATCAATTAATCTGATCAGGAAATGAGGAAAAGGGGTTGAAAATATCAATTCTTTTGAGATTTCAATGTGAAATGTGGCACAAAGAGGAATAATTAACTGGAAAGGAATGTCAGGGTATAGATTTTGTTGGTTTGTTTGGTATGTGTTATTGGTAATACTGAACATGGCAGGAAAATTTGTTGATGCAGGAATGAGGCAGGAGACATGATTTTCTGCCAAAGTGTGTGATCTAATAGGGGTACATTGCTGATAAGAGAGTAGTATGGGAATGAAATATTTGGGGAGATAAAGAGCGGATGGGATCTAGAGTTGAGGTTTCAACCTTTGACATGATCTGCAGTGTGTTTCTGTTTAACAGGAGAGAAGGCTATACCATTTTGAGAAGGGATAATATTTTTAATATCTTCCAGTATATATCTAAAACATTGTAGGCATTTTAAACTAAACATTACCTCACATAAAGGAAATGTGAAAAAAAGAGAGAGAACACAAAGAAAACAAAGGAGGATATAATGATTTTAAAATAAGTACATGCCTTATATATGGGACCTCAAGAGAGAAAATAGAAGGGATTTCAACATGATGGGTTAATTTCATCATCAAGTTGCATGAATTTACAGAAGTTAATGACTTTTTAAAAAAATATTTCAATTTTCTGTGTATAAAGCAGATAACAGTAATACTTGATAAAGCTGTTATGAAATCAAGATTAACTATATAACGTACAGTGCTTGGGAAGACTTAGCAATTCATTATTGTTAGCTAGTAGTTATTGATCTGATAATAAAAATTCAAACCATCTATTTCCAAGGACTATAAACAAAACTAAAAGCCAAAGAAAAATTAGGAAAAAATGCCTATAATCTAACAGAGAGAAGATCAATACTGTGCACATATACATTTATTAATCAATAATAGTACAAGAAAACATCAATACCTCAAATCACGACTATAAATGGATAATCAACATATGAAATTTGTATTAAAAATAGTTAAAATTAGGGCTGGGGTTGTAGCTCAGTGGCAGTGTGCTTGCCTCACAGGTGTAAGGCACTGGGTTCAATCCTTAGCTCCACATGAAAATAAATAAACAAAATAAAGATATTGTGTCAATGTATAACTAAAAATTATTTTTTTTAAAATAGGTAAAATTAATACATTAGTAAGGCACCACCTTTTGCCCTCAAATTTTTCAAAGGTTAAAGTGAAGTGAAATGGCATGCTTATGTCATGTATGAGTAAAGTAAAGCAAATAAATCCATTTGATCTCTCACCAATGTTAAATAAAGGATTTCTATGAATATCATTCAACTCACAGATAGAAACTTCATAACTTAAATTATTAGGCCATCAAGTCAGGGGAGGCAGTCATTGTTGCCAATGCTTATCATTGCACTATTTGCATAACAGATATTTTAGACAATACAGCAATTTTGAGCCTTAAAAGTTAATAAGTATGTGTAATACATGTGAAATTTTTTAAAAATCATATAATCCAATATAGTTTTTATAAAATAAGAAAATGATCTAAGAATATAATGTCATGTCCTTGTACAATAGAAAAAGACTCATGTCCTTGTATGATAGAGAACTTGAATGCTTTCTTGGTGCAAATATAGATGATAAAATTGGTGGAGAAGGAGAAGGTGAAAAAAATAATACCTGAAAACTATAGCATAAAATATTTAGTTTTCCAGATGTTGTCATCTATCAACAGATATAGAAATATAGAGGTAGAAACATTGAGATAAAGGTAGAAAGAGAGATACACAGAAAGATGTTTTACTATAAGGAATTGTTGCTCAAAGATTATTGAAGCTGGGAAATTAATGATCTGGAATCCCAGAAAAGCAGGTGGTGTAGTTCTAGTGTGAGTCTGAAGGCCCTAAAAGAAGGAGGATCAATGGTGTTGATCCCCATTCCACGACAGTGGAAGATGTTTCATCTCAAATACTCAGGCAGACGAAGAGCATTCTCCCTTCCTCTGTCTTTCTTTCTATTCAGGGTTTTCTCCAGCATTCTAGTTATGATGAGTTATGATTACCCTAATTTCATGACTGTTTAAGTCTATTTTGTGTGTGTCACATAATTGCAAACTATTTTCTGTTTAGGAAGAAAAAAAAACTTGTTTTTCTAAGCCTCTATGTTGACATGTATCTTTCTTGATTTTTTTTCTATAAAGATTTACTTTAGGAGTTCAGTTGATGGCATAGATTATATGAAGGCATAAAAACCATTCAATTAAAACTGTTGCAAATCAATATGCTAGCAGCAAGCATAAACTCTACTGATTTGGTCTTGTGAATTCATATATCAGATTTTACCTTATATACTCACTCAAATGACAAAGCCAAAAATGCATGTGAACCCCACCACATAATTTGTTTTAAATATCTCTTTATCTAATTGATTTTTGAAATGTGAAGGGTTTTATTGTTGTTTTGTTTTGGAGTTCACAAAATAGAAACTCAATTCCTTACCATGTATCTTCTCCAAACCTTAATTGCACAAATTTTATTTATAATAAAGTCAGGGTTTATATTAAATGAATTTAGTGGATATGTTCCTTTTAGCATAAGATTTTTAAAAATAAGTGTTATCTTCACCTATTTTGCTTGTCTTTGATAGCATATTCATTGGCTTCCAGAAAATGATTTATGACCCACACAGTTACTTTATTTTAGATAATGCTTAGAAATTGAAATGACAATATTGATATCTTCATAATTCCCAACATAGATTGAAAAGTGAAAAATTTGATTTAAAATCTTTGTAGAAATCTTAGCATTATTTTGTAAAGATTAGTTCATTTTTTATGTTTTTAAAAACTTTTTTGGCATTAGATAGGGCCATTTTTTAACATTTATTATCATCAAAGGTGAAAACAAATAAAAACTCAGATTTTTCCATTTTCACAAACATAAAAATATAGTATGGTAGACTACGTCCTGACATGAAATTAGAGAAACTTTAAGTACAGGCTTTTAATTTAATGAAATACCTCAATTCATTTCATCTCTCTAACCTTGAATTTTCTGAACTGCAAAACAAGTTGCAATTTCCCTTCTTAGCTCATAAGATGATGATAATTATCAGACTGAATGGAATAATTCATAATAGGTAATGCTAAGGGGTACTAACAAGGCCAGGTACTGTGATAAGTGTTTCTCACATGGACAATTGCTTTCAACCATGTCAACTACCCTATCAGTCATGTGTTTCATTTATCCTGTATTATTAGTTAAGAAAGTTAGCCCATTACTATTTAAGCAACATTTTTCTAGGGCTTTTGATGACATGGAGACAAGACTGTTTCAGGTTTTGTGATGGTCATGTTCTTAACACCTGCATTAACCGAAAACATTGTGTAATCAGAAGGCTTTGCACACCAACATTCTCATATTTAGCAGAAAAAAAATGCTATGAGTAAAGAGGTTCAAGTAATTTGAGAGCTGTTTTTACCAAGCATAAGAGAATATAAAAGAATATAAAATATAAGAGAATATAAAACTCTACTAACTGTGGAGAAAATGAATTTGGTTCTTTTCTTTACCTTGCACAAGATACCCAGCATTTTTTTCTGAAAAACAAGAGGTATTGACAGGCAACTTCTTCAAAATTCAGTTAATAAAATAGAATCAGGAGAAAATATAAAAATTATGAGTTTTTTCAAGGACAATTTTTTTTCTGGAATAACTTGGTTTTATTCTTCCATTGGAAGTAGGATAACCAACTATTCCATTTTGCCCAAGATTCAGAAATTCCTTGGTATGTGACTTTGCTGAAACAAGTAAAATTCCGGGCAAATTAGGATACGCCAGTCATCCTTCTTATGACCTTAAAATTAATAGCCATGATGGAAATCCACATGAATATTCCTCAAAACTAGGAATGGATCCACTATCTATGATCCAGCTGTACCAATACTCTGTATGTACCAAAAGAATTAAAGTCAGCATACTACAATGATACATATATACCCATGTTCATAGCAGTATAATTTATAATAGCCAAGTTATGTAACCAGCCTAGATGTCCATCAACAGATAACAGGTAAAGAAAATGTTACACATGTACACACACACAAAATGGAGCCATAAAGTAGAACAAAATTAGGTTCTTTGTAGGAATATGAATGAAACTGGAGAGCATCATGTTTAATGATATAAACCAGACTCAGAAAGTTAAGGGTTTTACATTTTCTTTCATCTGTAAAAGCTAGAAAGTAACAGGAAAAAATGGGATCACATGAAAATAGAAAGTAGCCCATTGTAATAGAGAAAGGTATTGAGGGGAAGGAACAGGGGAGGGAAGAGAAGGTCCTAGGGAATGAAATATTTCAAAGTATGTTATGCACGTATATGAATATGAAACAATGAAACCCATTGTTCTGTATAATTATTACAAACCAATAAAAATTTGACATAACTCTATTGCATAGGTTTGTGCTTAGTTTCCACCAAATTATATATCCCTTATTTCCTTTCCACTGATCTGAGAGGTTCTGCTCTTGGCGTCTTTGCTTTGCCAAATGAGATTTTTTTGGGCTGTAATTCTGACCCTCACATATGGTTCAACAAGAATTAAAGTTGAATAAATAAGAAAAAAATCTCCTGTTCTGTTGACTCATATGTAATCTACACTAGTTATTTGGCTGCAATAAAGAACAACTAATTCATTGCAGCATATAAAAATGAAATCACTTTATTTTAATGACATGTGTCACACATTAGCCAATGCAATGGGAGTGAAGCTTGGCTTTAGGAATGAATTGGAATGAGAGACAAGAGGACTTAGCTTTCCTTAGTCATTTACTCTTTTTGCATGTCCTTCCTCTTCTCTTTCACCAGCTTTTTGATTTCTTAAGTTCACAGAGTCAAAAGTACAACAAGTAGAGCTAAGATGTGGATTATATGGTAGGCAACTGACCTTAGAAATTATGTCTTTGGACTTTAGCTTAAAATTGCTAGGAAAAACACCAACGACTGTCCTTTGATCATTGACTCAATCACTGAAAGAAGTATGTAAGCTCATGCTAGAGAATTAAGACTACCAAGAATCACTCTGTGAACTAGATATGCTCATGTAGGGGCAGTTCCCAGAAAAAGAACGGGCTACACAATGTTTGAGGTATCCAATACACTGCTTTCCTTAACTTACCATGGCAGAAAATAACCAAATACAGTGGCTGAAAAATAAAATGATGAAGTCAAACTGCAAGTTTAGGTCTGACGGTAATCAATATTTTTTTGATCATTTTTATTGGTGCATTATAGTTACACCTAAATGTGGAATTCATTGTGATATATTCTTATGAATACGTGTGTGTGTGTGTGTGTGTGTGTGGTGTGTATATATATACATATATACATATATATATATATATAAATTTGACAGTTTCATTTTATATATATATATCAATTTTGACAGTTTCATTCTGTGGTTCCTCCCTTTCCCATCCCACCTCCCTTCTTGATCTCCTTCCCCTAACTCATTAGTCTCCCTTCTATTTCCATAAGAACCTTCTCCCACTTTTTTTCTGTTTTTCTCTCTAGCTCTCACATATGGGACAAAACATTAAATCCTTTACTTCCAAGTTTGGCTTATTTCACTTAACATAATATTCTCCAGTTTTATTCTTTGTCCTGCCCATGGCATAATTCATTCTTCTTCATGGCTGAATGTAAGTCCATCATATATATGTGAGATGCATATATGCATCTCACATTTGTTATCTATTCATATGTTAATAGAAACCTGGGTTGGTTCCATAATTTGTCTATTGGGAATTGTGCTGCCATAAACATGGGTATGCATGTATCAGTATAGTATGCTGTTTTATGTTCCTTTAGATAAATACCAAGGAGTAGTAAAGCTGGATCATATGGTGTCCCATTCCTAGTCTTTTGAGGAAACTCCACACTGAGTTCCCTAGTCCTTAACCAAGATTTTTTTCTGGATTTATTCTGCTTTCAAATAGAACTCATTATTTCTTTAAATTGAAATTTCTGGGGCAGAGTTATATTACATGGATCTACAAAGGATTCAGCAATATTATTTGAAGTAATTCCAGAAAAAAAAAGGAAGAAGCAACTTTCCTCTTTAGGAAGTTACTTCCAGAGGTAGAATAATTCAACTTACAAATAGGGACGCCTAACCAGGCTAAAGTTGCTGATAAATATATTTCAGTTAATTTTGATTTTTTATTTCAGAAGAATGGAAGATAGAGAGAAGCAAATATAATTATGCCATCAATATCCTGAAATCATGAGTGTCAGCCTTTTCTGAAGATGAAAACAGATCAGTTTTTTTTTCCTTTCTCTGATTCATTTTTAGTATTGTTAGATTGTAATAAGATTGTTACTCTATCATGACTACACATTATGGGACAGACAGACTAATGCCTCTATTTTTTTTATTATTGCTCATTTCTTACTTGATCACTATTTGCCTTTTCTTTCTCCCAGCATCTTTTCTCACAGTCTCTTCTTTACCTGAAGGGACACCTTTACTGTACCTTTTTATGAACTGAATGCTGGAACAGTGGTGTGGGCTGAATTTGTGTTCCTTATTTACCCAGACTGAGGTGTTAAAATCTTAATTGCCAATGTGTGGCAACTTTGGGAGGTAATTACATGGTAAACACGAAGCCTACATGAGTGGGACTAATACCCACATAAGAGACTCTAGAGACCCCTCTCCTTTCTCTTTCTCCTTCCTGTCTCTAGAAGACACAATGGAAAGTCTGCAATCTAGAAAAGGGACCTCATTACGTCAGGGATGTGCTGACATTCTGATGTAGGACTTCTCCAGAACTGTGCGAAGCAAACTTCAGTTGTTTATAGGCAGTCCAGTCTGTGCTAATTTGTTAAAGCAGCTCAAACAAACTAAGACAGACAAGCACAAAGAATAAGTATTTTTTGATTGGTAATTTCTAAGTAAATTAAGGCAATTATCCCATTTAATCCTCCTATAAACCTAGAGTTTAGGTATTGTTATTATGTAATTTTTTTCCAATGAAGAAACTAAGAAACAGATTATTACAACTTTCCATGCTACCAGCTAATAAAGAGATTTCAAAATTGGGGCTTAATCTTAACAACCATACAATGATATTTTTATACCTAGACATTTTATGATCACAAGAAATTATTTGAAACTTTAGGATTACTATTTCTGTAATTTTATTCTCTACTTGATTCTCATTTCCCATATTACTCTAGAGTCTGATTTGAGCTGAAGTTATGGTTAGATTTCAAGCAATATTTTAACAGATTAATATTTTATAACAAAAAATATGTACAAATTAAATTCAACAACCTAGAATTTGGTTTCCTTGATATGACTCTCTATTATAGAAGTTTCTTTTCTGTATGTCACTTAGATCTCTTCTATAGTCTGAATCTCGATGACATACTGTCTCATTGCCAATATCTGACTAATTCTCTTTGTAGAGATCAAATAAAAATTACTCATTTCCTGGAGAAAGTTTTTGTATAAAGGAATAAATTTTAGTCTAACTGGGTCATAGAATGTAAATGTGCAAAAAAAACTTAAAGTTATATTCTCCTGTGAGATCAGGGAACCTATATTTTCCAGTAAAGAGAATAAATGATTAATTGAGAGATCAATTAATACAAAAATATTTACATTAAACATAATTTTACTTCCAACCACATTTTTTCCAGCATGTATATTATTAATGCAGATGCCATATTGTGCTTGAAGAATTAAGGTGAAAATTTTTTTAAGAGGGCAGTGATAACATTTAAGGTGGATATTTTTGATTTCAGTGAGTTTTTTCTTGGTACACCATTTATTTTGTTTTATGTCTGTTTGTTTTGTTTTTATATGTAGGTGATATCTTTAGCTCATTTTCAATTATACCAAGATAATCTGCAGAGTTTGTATAGAATAAGGTACTTAGATTGTACAGAGACAAAGAGGAATTTGTGGTAAACTCAACTGTGCTCATATTAAGTCTTTGCTAACTTCCTTAAATATAAACAAGCCAATTTGAAAAACTACAGCACCCCTCATGTTCAAAACACTAGGTTTAGTAGGGACATACCTCGACACTGTAAAAGCTATCCATGCTAAACCTAAGGCCAACATTATTCTAAATGGAGAAAAATTGGAAGCATTCTCTCTAAAAACTGGAATAAGATGGGAATGCCCTTTTTCACCACTTCTACTCAGCACAGTCCTTGAAACTCTAGTAGAGTAATTAGACAGATGAAGTTAATTAAAGTGATATGAATAGGAAAAGAATAATTCAAACTACCATTATTTGCTGATGAGATGATTCTATATTTATAGGATCCAAAACTTCACAAGAAAACTTCTAGAATTAATAAATGAATTCAGCAAACTAGCAGGATATAAAATATATACACATAAATCAAATGCATGTCTATATATCAGTGATGAATCCTCTGAAAGAAAAATTAGGAAAACTACCCCATTCACATTAGCCTCAAATAAATAAATAAACAAATAAACAAAATACTTGGGAATCAATTTAACAAAAAAGGTGAAAGACCTCTACAGTTAAAACTACAGAACACTAAATAAAAAATTGAAGAAGACCTTAGAAGATGGAAAGATCTCCCACGCTTTTGAATAGGCAAAATTAATATTGTCAAAATGGCCATACTACCCTAAGCGCTATGCACATTCAATGAGATTCCAATCAAAATCCCAATGACATTCCTTATATAAATAGAAACAGCAATCATAAAATTCATCTTGGAAAATAAGAGACCCAGAATAACCAAAGCAATCCTTAGCAAGAAGAGTGAAACAGGAAGCATCACAATACCAGACCTTAAACTATTACTACAGAGTATAGTTAAAAAAAAGGCATGCTTATTTGCATGTAGACCAATAATACAGAATAGAAAACACAGAGAAAAACCCACATAAATACAGTTATCTCATACTAGAAAAAGATGCCAAAAACATACATTGGAGAAAAGATAGCTTCTCCAATAAATGGTGCTGGGCAAACTGGAACTCCAGGTGCAGAAAAATGAAAATAAACCCCTATCTCTCATCATGCACAAAACTCAACTCAAAGTAGATCAAGGATCTAGGAATTAAACCAGAGACCTTGTACCTAATAGAAGAAAAAATAGGCCCAAATCTTCATTATATCCTATTAGTCCTTGACTTCCTTAACGAGGATCCTAAAGTGTAAGCATTAAAATCAAGAATCAATAAAGGGATGGATTCAAACTAAAAAGCTTCTTCTCAGAAAAGAAACAATCATTGAAGTTAACATAGAGCCTACAGCTTGGGAGCAAATTTTTGCCACACACACATCAGATAGAGCACTAATCTTCAGGATATATACAAAACACAAAAATCTTAACACCAAAAAAAGTAAAATGGAATGTATGGTCATTATTATCCAAAGTAAAAGTAACTCAAATTATCGATTCAATTGGTGAGTTTAACAATAGATTAGTAAATTATATAACTGTATGGATTATTCAAAACTAATCTAACCAAACAATAAAAATATAAACATTTCATGTAAAAAAATCAGCATAGTATAGTAATGTCGCGACCCCTTGCCCGCAAGGAAAACGCAACAACAGGAATCTTCTTTCAGCCGTTTATTCAGGCCCCTGATGTTTCTTCTTCTACCCCTCGGACGCCCCTCCCAGCCTTAATAAAGCATCCCAAGCCCCAATGCGAAGCTGCTACGTGGAGCTTTCTCATAGGGTGTTAAAACATCACGTGCCAACTCTCCCAAATAAGGAGTTGTTTGTCACAGACCACAGCGGAGCCAGCGCCATCTTGTAATGGCGACCACAGTCCGAAGAAACGGCTCACCACATAGTAACACAGTCATGTCAATGTTTATAGTAGCCCAATTCACAATAGCTAAACTGTGGAAGCAACCTAGTTGCTCTTCAGTAGATGAATGGATAAAGAAACTGTGGCATAGATATATACAATGAAATAGTATTCAGCATTAAAAAATAAAATTATGGCATTTGTTGGTAAGTGGGTGGAGTTGGAGAATATCATGCTAAGCAAAGTAAGCCAATCCCCCAAAACCAAAGGCTGAATGTTCTCTCTGATAAGTAGATGCTGACCATAATGTATCCGGAGGGGGGCATGGAAAAAATGCAGAAACTTTGATGGGGCAAAGGGGAAAGAGGGTGGGGAGAGGAATGGGGGCAGGAAAGATGGTGTAATGAAATGAACATCATTACCCTAGGTACATGTATGACTATACATATGGTGCAATGCTTCATAATGTACAAACAGAGAAAGGAAAAGTTGTGCTGCAACTGTGTACAATGAATCAAAATGTATTCTGCTGTCAGGTATACATTATTAGAATAAATTAATAAATAAATTTTTTAAAAATGCGGGGGAAAAAAGCCAACAGCAAAAACATAAAATCCATTATACGGATAAAAATCATAGCTATTTTAAGTGAGATGATCCAAAACATAATAGTCAAAGAAAGGTTTCCTTTAATCACTAAAATGTATTCATTACTATAAAATGTTTTATTTGTGATCAATATTTGAGTTTTTTTGCATGCATTATCTTAAATGATAACTAAGAATGGACTGTCAAGAATGCAACATAACCCTAATAATTGGCATCTAGTGCTTCAATACTGCAGTCCTCATCTTCACAGGCAGTAGGACCATATGGTAAAAGGCTGTATATTCTTAAAGCAAAGACAGCCAGCTGTATGCTCCCTCAGAATAGAGGTGTGTGTAGGACAGAGACTGGATAAAGTGAACACACTCGTGGATTCAATTAATTTCTGTTGGTAGCAGGGCAAACATTGACCACAAGGTTATATAGAGACTGTATGGCATTACGAAGGACCAGGATTCTCTAAAGCCTTGTTGACAGGAAGGATTCCATGGAAGGAGCAGACATAGAGAAGCATCAAGGGCCCTTCTTGGGAAATCATCTTTTCGAAGCTGAATCCTAGATGAGCAAAATATGTGCTCAAGTTGACATAACTCACAGGGAAAATGTTTATCACTCAACTCCAGAAATTCTTTTTACTATATCATGTGTCTTGCATATCTCATGTATTCTTCTTAGCAAGTAGGAAACCTCTCCTGCTTTCTATTTTTAAAATCCCTTTAAGAACAAGCAGCTTATTTTATGATTTCAAAAAAATAGAATTATATATTCTTTAAATATTTTGATATCTGGAAACAAATTCATTGTTCAATTACTTATTTCAAGAAAAAGAGAAAATTTGTTCTAGCTGGAGCATGTATAAACCTCCATTTTACTTTTAAATATATATTTTTTTCTTTGTAATTTATTAATTTATTCTAAAACCAGCCTGGCCAGGTATTCAGTGGCAAGTAGGTAAGAGTAGTATTTTCTGTTGAAGACTAAAAGAAAATTATGAAGATATGGCATTATCCAGACAAAAATTCCTCAACCATTTACAGGGTTATACTACATATACAATGCTAGCTCTAAATTAAACTATGTCCAATAAGTGGGCAGATGCACATTCTAAGAATTTTCACGATTTCTTAACTTGACCCCAGTCTAACTTTGCAATTTTTTTTCTCCTACTTTATGACTCAAATCTCATTCAAGCAGCCTAACTTCTGGAACTATATCATGTTACTGAATGTGCTATTTTATGTACCAGGTCTTGTAATGCTGACCAGATACATGCATTATTTCACTGCATTTTCAAAGAAATATTGTATTAAATAATATTTTATTTCTCATTCAGATGCAGTGATGAAAATGCAGGATTTATACAATCTACAACATGAAAGAGCCAGTGTTGGTACCCATGTGTGTCTGAATTCAGTGCTCCCCTTAATCTCATACTACACTAAATTATAAATTATTTTTTATGGGCCAGTCCTAGAAAATATGATGTACTGTTATGTATCCATGTTCTTAGTTACACTAATATCTACAATTTAATTCAAAAATACTCAGTTGGCCATTTTCTATTACTTAAGTCATTTCACACTTTAAAATCTTCACCATTGTCAATTTTTATGAGAAACTTACTTGGATATTTTCTAATTAGAAATCATCATGTCTACTCATGAGAGACTCAAGTACTAGTATTCAACTTTTGAGAGATTAAGTGATTATACATCGATTCATGAACTTCTTAATGGTAGAATTAGAATTTATTTGACCTTGGATCTCCTTGGTATAGGTCAGCATGTAGAAATAGATATGGACTTAGTTGAACAAAAACCCTCGGCTAAAATATATTTCATAGCTGTTTCTCTATTTGTCTCTCTTCTGGTGTTTTATCAAAAACAAACAAACAAACAAAAAAGAATACTCTTGTGCTTACATAAGGTATATATTTCCCTCTGGTGAGAAATTTTCTGTATTGTTTATCTTACATATTTGTTAAAAAATGTTTCTTGTTAACTCTTAAGTGGACTTATTTCCATAATAAAAAATTAACATGAAATGAAACACAGATGAACAACAACTAGATATTCAAAACAACATATATTGCCTTTGTGTGTGCCCTGTGTGTGCAACTGGTATGTACATAAGCAGGGAGTCACCTCTTAGAGACTGCCATATCTTTAGATATGGTGATCACCACCCACACACACTGGGAAAGATCTTTTTGTCCTGCTGCCTGTTTCTGATTTTGTGATGGGTGTGAAATGACAAGATGCCATTATAATTTTGTTTGCTGTCAATGTCCTTATGGAATTTGATGAATGTGTCAAACAGTAGAGTGCACAGTGTGTTAAGAAATAGAACATTTGTTTCATGATGTAAATGTTGACACTCTTTTCAATTTTGTTAGGGGAACTCTGGAACACTTCAGAAGGTAAGATTCTTGTATGAATTCTGTTGAGCAGTTAATTTCATGTTCTTCTAGTCCATGTAAAACTAAGTAAGAATAAGCCAGATTGCCATGCATCTTACCCAAAAGAATACCAGTAATTATTAGGAGAGGAGCTTGGCAGAAATTCAAATACACCTACTTTGGGGTGGTATTTGAAGTTTGACTTGGAATGTATATTTGAAGAAAGCCAAAGTTAGTCAAACCGTCCAAATCTAACCAAGCTTATTCTTGGTTCTCATAACTATTGACCCTGTCCTTACACAGAGATATGTATATCTATGTTGGTTTTGTCAAATACTGAAATATCCATAAAGGATTGGATGAGCTAATTTAACAAATGTGTCTCCATGAGCTAACAAACACAGTAATGTGTTAAAGCACTTTGGAAATGGTTAAGGGCAACATCAAGGGACTTCCTGTCAAGACAGGATATTATTTGCAAACATTGTCACACCCTCAGTCTGCTAGTACTGGCAGGAAGTATAATCAAATTCAGATGGGTTAAATACATGGAAATGAAGGAATTGTATATGGAAATGTAGGCAGTGGAAGTTATTATCACCTCTAGCCCTGTTCTCTGTTTTGTTCCCTAATTTCTTATTTGTGCCTGCTTGGAAAAATTCAATGAGCTTTTTAGAGTATGTTACAGGTTAGAGGAGGTAGGTCTTGAATCTGAAGGAGATGATGACAAAATAAAATCATCATTTTCTCTGTTCAAGTACAAAGCAATAAGAAAAAATAGAAAGAGAAAATTTAAAATCTATACCTGGAAAAGATAAAAATGAACATCTCTATAGAGTAGACATTAATATGTATATATATATATATATATATATATATATATATATATAAATAACATATCTATATCTATCTATATATATACATATACATATATACATATACATATATATATATATATATATATATATAGAGAGAGAGAGAGAGAGAGAGAGAGAGAGAGAGAGAGAGCGCGCGCACAGGAATGAAGTTGAGGGAGAGGGAGAGCTGTCAGCAATTTACTCCCAGTGGTCATCAAGGTCTTCAGCATTTAGAGGCTTCATTAGAGAAAAGGGCTTAAGCTGATACACTACTGGACTTTGAGGGAGGTGCAAAGAATTTACTGTCTACTAAGATATAGCAAGGGGGATCAGAAAATGAATGAATGACTCAGGTTAAAAATGAAAAAAAATACAAATTTTATGAAAAATTAATATTAAGAAATATAGAGAGCAAAAACCAAAAAGGGAAATAAAGGCACTCTATATTCAATTAGGTTTATTTTATAATTTGCAAAATAAATGGTCAGGATTCATAGGAAGATATTAGAAATAATAAAATTATAAAATATCATGAACTTATGATTGAAAAAGTGAAAATGAAATAAACAAATCAGTATGAAAAGAAGCAATATGTATTTGGGAAGTTAAATTTAGAGTCTATACAAAAATTGATGCTGAAGAATTAGTACGTGTCAAGATGATATTCTCCAAGGCATGAAGATACATACATATGTGAATGAGCATGTGATGTACACATGCACACAGAAATTAAGAGACGTTGAGACCAGATTGAGAGCCCCAGTATACAACAAATGAGAGATATAGAGGAATAAAATAGAAGAAATGACAGAGGAGTAATAATTACAGGTAAATAAGCTGAAAAATTCTAAGACTTAAAGAGAGACATGCATGGCAGCAACTCAGCAATTAAAACAAATAAACAAATCCATTCTTGTTACATTGAAATAAAGCTGCAAACAGGAAGTCTAAAAAGATAATAATGTTCTACTAAGTAGTAAAATATGAGTAGACTTCTCATCAGCAACAACATATTTTGTAAAACATTAGATATATATCTACAAGTTACTGGTGAAAAATGAAAATTTATACCCAAATGAAATGAGCATTCAACAGAATGAAAAAAATAATTAAAAATACCTTAGGTGTTTCAGAAAATAAGAGGACTTGTCACCCACTGACCATCACAAAAAAAAGTTATTAAAGGAGATTTATTAAATAAGAACTAAATACAAACTCAGAGGGAAACCATTGGGTATAAGAAACAGGGAGCAAATGAACCACTAATTTTTTATAGGAATACAGTAGATTTAGTGGACTATGATAAAAATAACATACATATAAAACAAGTAAAACAACAATTTAAACAATAATAAAAACTTAGAATGTTGGGAATCATATAATAGTTGAAACTTGATAGGGTCTTGAAAACAAAGAAGGTTAAAAAAACTTTAGGAGTCTCCATACTGCTTTCCAAATTGGCCTCACCATTTTGCAGTCCCACCAGCATTGTACAAGTGTACCCTTTTCCCCACATCCCCGCCAACACTTATTGTTGTTTGACTTCATAATGGCTGCCAATCTTACTGGAGTGAGATGGTATCTTAGGGTGGTTTGGATTTGCATTTCTCTGATTGCTAGAGATGGTGAGCATTTTTTCATGTACTTGTTGATTGATTGTAATCCTCCTCTGAGAAGTGTCTGTTCAGGTCCTTGGCCCATTTGTTGATTGGGTTATTTGCTATCTTATTGTTTAATTTTTTTGAGTTCTTTGTACATTCTGGATATTAGGGCTCTATCTGAGGTGTGAGGGGTAAAAATTTGTTCCCAGGCTGTAGGCTCTCTATTTACCTCTTATATTGTTTCCCTTGCTGAGAAAAAAAAAAAAACTTTTTAGTTTAAGTAAGTTCCATTTGTTTATTCTTGTTATTAACTCTTGGGCTATGGGCGTCCTATTAAGGAATTTGGAGCCCGACCCCACTATATGTAGATCGGAGCCAACTTTTTCTTCTATCAGACACAGCGTCTCTGATTTGATATCTAGCTCCTTGATCCATTTTGAGTTAACTTTTGTGGATGGCGAGAGAAAGGGATTCAATTTCATTTTGTTGCATATGGACTTCCAATTTTCCCAGCACCATTTATTGAAGATGCTATGGAGATTCCTGGGAAAGCTGGGAATGGATCCACCATTTGACCCAGCTATCATCCTTCTTGGACTATTCCCTGAGGACCTTAAAATAGCGCACTATAGGGATACGGCCACATCAATGATTATATCGACACAATTCACAATAGCTAGACTGTGGAACCAACCTAGATGCCCTTCAATAGATGAATGGATAAAAAAAATGTGGCATCTATACACAATGGAGTATTATGCAGCACTAAGAAATGACAAAATCATAGAATTTGCAGGGTAATGGATGGCATTAGAGCAGATTATGCTAAGTGAAGCTAGCCAAGCCCTAAAAAACAAATGCCAAATGTCTTCTTTGATATAAAGAGAGCAACTAAGAACAGAACAGGAAGGAAGAGCATGAGGAAAAGACTACAGTAAACAAAGACGAATGGGGGGAGAGAAATGGGGAGAGAAGGGAAAGCACATGGAAATGGTAGGAGACCTTCAATGATACACAAAATTATAAGAGGTTATGAGGGGCAAGGGAGAGGGGGGAATAAGGGGAGAGAATTGAACAACAGCAGAGGAGGTAGAGAGGGAAGATGGGAGGGGAGAGGAGGGGAGGGGGGATAGTAGGGGATAGGAAAGGTAGCAGAATACAACAGTCACTAATATGCCATTATGTAATAATGTGAGTATGTAACAGTTGTGATTCTGCAATCTGTATTTGGGGTAAAAACGGGAGTTCAAAGCCCAATTGAGTCTAATGTATGAAAGATGATATATCTTGAGCTCTGTAATGTTTTGAACAATCAATAAAAAAAAAAAAACTTTAGGAGTTTTTAAAGGAAGTGTTATGGATAAGAGTTTATTTTTTAAAAAAATTATATTATCCTAATTTGAATAGAAACCAAAGAGAAATATATTTGTAGCTTCTAAACTATTAAAATAATACAAAGACATAAAGGGAAATGTTATTAACCTGACATGGTACAAAAGAAGGAAAGAATTGCATTAAAATGTATGAATTGGGTATATTTACATTAATCATTTCAATAATTATAACACATGTAACTGAATTGTATAAAATTAAAATACATAGTTCTTGAAACACTGGCCAGAGCAGTCAGAGGAACAAAAGAAATTAAAGGGATACATATAGGAAAAGAAGAACTCAAATTGGCACTATTTGCTGATGATATGATTCTATACCTAGAAGACCCAAAAAGTTCCACAAGAAAACTTCTAGAACTAGTAAATGAATTCAGAAAAGTAGGAGGATATAAAATGAACTCTTATAAATCAAAGGTATTTCGGTATGTGAGTGATAAATCCTCAGAAAGTGGAAAGGAAGAAAACTACACCATTTACAATAGCCTCAAAAACAAACAAACAAACAAACAAACAAACAAAACACTTGGGAACCAGTTTAATTAAAGAAGTGAAAGATCTATATAATGAAAATTACAGAGCCATAAAGAAAGAAGTCAAAGAAGACCTTAGAAGATGGAAAGATCTACCTTGCTCTTTGATAGGCAGAATTAATATTATCAAAATGACCATACTTCCAAAAGTACTATGCAGATTTAATGTAATTTCAATCAAAATCTCAATGGTATTCTTCATAGAATTAGAAAAAGCAATAATAAAATTCATCTGGAAAAATAAGAGACCCAGAATAGCTTAAGCAATCCTTAGCAAGAAGAGTGAAGTAGGTGGCATCACTATACCAGACCTTAAACTATACTATAGAGCAATAGTAACAAAAAAAGCATGGTACTGGTACCAAAATAGACTGGTAGAACAAAGGTACCAAATAGAAGACACAGAGACTATCCCACAAAATTACAATTATCTATATTAGACAAAGGTGTCAAACACATGTATTGGAGAAAAGATAGCCTCTTCAACAAATGGTGCTGGGAAAACTGGAACTCCATGTGCAACAAAATGAAATTAAACCCCTCTCTCTCACCATGCACAAAATTCATCTCAAAATGGACCAAGGACTTAGGAATACAACCAGAGACCCTGCATATAATAGGAGAAGAAGTAGTCCCTAATCTTCATCATGTGGGATTAGGCCCCAACTTCCATAATAAGATTCCCATGGCAGAAGAATTAAAATCAAGAATCACTAAATGGGATTGACTCATACCAAAAATTTCTTCTCAGCAAAAGAAACAACCTGTGAGGTAAATAGAGAGCCTACATCTTGGGAGCAACTCTTTACCCCTCACACATCAGACAGAGCACTAACCTCTAAGGTATATAAAGAAATCAAAAAGCTAAGCACCAAAACAAACAAACAAACAAATAACCCAATCAATAAACGGGCCAAGGACCCGAACAGACACTTCTCAGAAAATGATATACAATCAATCAACAAATATATGAAAAAATGTTCATCATCACTAGCAATTAGAGAAATGCAAAACAAATGCAAATCAAAACCACTCTCACTCTAGTCAGAATGGCAGCTATCATGAAGACAAACAACAATAAGTGTTGGCGAGGATGTGGGGAAAAATGTACACTCATACACTGCTGGTGGGACATCAAATTGGTGCAGCCAATATGTAAAGCAGTATGGAGATTCCTTGGAAAATTGGGAATGGAATCACTATTTGACCGAGCTATCCCTCTCCTCAGTCTATACTTAAAGGACATAAAAACAGCATACTATAGGGACACAGCCACATCAATGTTTATAGCAGCACAATTCATAATAGCTAAACTGTAGAACCAAACTAGATGTCCTTCAATAGATGAATGGATTTTAAAAAGTGTCATGTATACACAATGGAATATTACTCAGCAATACAAGAGAATAAAATCATGGCATTTGCAGGTAAATAGATGGAATTAGAAGAGATAATGCTAAGTGAAGTTAGCCAATCCCAAATAACAAAATGCCAAATGTTTTCTTTGATATAAGGAGGCTGATTAATAGTGGGATAGGGAGAGGGAGCATAGGAGGAATAGAGGAACTCTAATTAGGGCAGACGGGTTGGAGGGGAAGGGAGGGGGCATGGGGTTATAAATGATAGTGGAATGCGGTGGTCATTATTATTCAAAGCACATGTATGAAGACACAAATTGGTGTGAATATACTTTGTATACAACCAGAGATATGAAAAATTGTGCTCTATATGTGTAATAAGAATTGTAATGCATTCTGCTGTCATATATAAATAAAAATAATAAAGTAGTTATATTGCAAGAGAATATTCTAAGAAAAAAAGGATACAAAGTTAAAATTAATTAATGGAAAATGATATATTATTCCATAAAGAAGATAAAGGTGTTTTTGTAATAACTTAATGATAAACAAACCTTAAGCTTTCAAAATTGTTTATAAAAAATGACAAGTTTATCAAGAAAATTAGGTTGGGTCAAGCCACTCAAACTCTCAAAATTAGTGTGGCTTCAAAATTAAGTAAAAAGGTAGAAAATGTTCAAATATGTCAGAAATTACAAATAATGTTAAAAGACTAAATTAGTGAAATATAGTTTTTTATGCTATGTTTTATATTTTGTAAATCCAGTTCATTAAATGTTAACTAAACATTAATTTATATCAATTTAATATTTATACCTAAAATATAGAAAGACAAAAATTATGTAACGTTAATACAAAAATAAAGAGACCAGCCATATTTCCAGGTAATACAAGAATAATAATGAAAATATCATATCACTATACATCCACCAAAATAACAAAAGTGAAAAAGACGCAATACTAAGGTGTTCCCCATAGAAGGGGGAAAATAAGATAATTGGGCAGGATGATCCTGGCATGTGGTGGGCAGAGGCCAGATTTATGGCTGAACGTGTTATAATGCACAGGGCAGTCCTCGCAACAGAGACTTACCTTGCCAAAATTGTTACTAGGGTTGAGGTTAAGAAATCCTGGTATAAGCTCAACAGAGACATAAAAATGTTCATCTAAAGTGGTTGTAAGGATAATAGGTAATGAACACACAATACTTGGAGACATAACTGTTCGTGTTTACTTGCAATGTATACTGGCAATCTATATATATATATATAGTCAAATTATTTGCTATAGTTCTATGTTACAATTTGGTGGATGATAGCAAAAGTAGCAAGTATCCACTTTCTTGTCAATAGATAATTCACAATTTCCTATCATTAACAAGAGTAAAGGGGGGCAAAACATCATTCTGGATTACTTAATGGTAAAATTGAGTCATATGGTTTAGGATTGTGTCCATCACAAATCTTAAAGAGAGTTTTATTTTTACCAGGAAGTGACAGTTTAGAAAGAACTGACCCCATCATGCTTATTCAAAGCAGCTAAATACAAGATTCTGTCACTGAAAAGAAACAGCTTATATTTTATTTTCAGAAAGACTACACACATCTCCTGTTACCATAGAGATTTTTGTGCCATATTTTACATTCTTGATAAAAATGGATAGGCCACTTTAAAATCTTAGAGAAATATAGTGATTAGAAGTTAAGATGTTATTCTTTTAGTCATAATGTTTTCACAATCAGGGTAATTTTATGACCCACAGATAAATAGCAAAATGTCAGTCTAACGACATTTGCTATTTTAATGCTCAGTGTTTGGTTTATGATGAAATAAATGCCTGTAGTATTTGGCATATGACAGAAACAGAATGATCAAATCATCCACAACATGATTAGTTTTGTCTTATAAATATATTCATGAGATTTTTGTATATACCTATGTATGTATTTTTAAAAGAAAGGGTTGTGACTTCTTTCTATAAGGGCAGAGTTAAGCAAAGGACCTGTTTTATGATAGAAATAACATTTTATATTTTCTTTATATATTTTTATGTAGTATAGTATCGAGAACAAATCTATGTAACTGGCAGATATAGAAAAATATGTTTAGTACAGTAGTTGAACAAGTTCTGTATAAGAGTTTTTTCTTATGATTTCATAGGCCATGTACTATGTAATATAGAAAGATCTGTCAACAATGTACATAAATCTTTCTACCTCTTCTCTGTCACAATCTGATTCACATTTTTCATTAACATACGAACTGTACAAGGCATTGGGAAACACTCTGGTCTACCTTATTGTACAAGTCAGTCACCATTGTAGCTGTTGTGAAATCTACCTGGTAAGGGACTTTCTTGGAATTTGGTGAGGACTGAAATTTGTTGACTCAGATTGATGACTTAATAGGCTGCAGAGTTCTTGGACAGTTTAATTATGGAAATTGATGTAGCTATGTTAAAACACAAAACTTTGTCGCACAGATATTTAGATTCTATCTGTTAGAAAACAATACATTATAAAATCTGATTTTTATAACACCATTCTCTTCTTTTTCTGAATGATTAAAACATTTTTATCTCCATCTTAACTTTATATGCTACATTTAGCTTTTCATGATCAGATGAGAAGATTTATAAAGAAATAAATAGTTGCAGAGTATCCTGATAATGAAACATCACTCATATAGAGAAATTATCCAAGTATGGTTTAGAAATCATGGGGTGGGGGGTTGCATTTCATGATTCTGCCTGTCAGTTTGAAAAGTGTAAGGCACCAACAAAACCTTCTTAAAATGAATCAAAGCATTATTTTTAGATTTTTAACTTTTTGCACTGTCTGAAATATTTCTGTACTTGAAACTTCTGGAGAGAGAGAGAGAGAGAGAGAGAGAGAGAGAGAGAGAGAGAGAGAGAGAACGCACGCGCGCTAGCTGATTAAAACTGTTACAGCATAAGATAGTTTGTCTAAGGCAAACATGATGGTTTGTTACCTTATTCATGAAAATTACTCACATATTGAATTGCCCATTTGCACAGGCCCAGAATACGAATAATTCAAATGTCACATTTGAACTGACACTACCATTTTATGAGTTTTCCAGCAAACCATTCATAAAATCCATTTTTGCAGTTGATCTCAATCACTGGATTTCCTGAACATTTTTCTTCAAAAAAGAGCCTTTCACTTTTTTCTTTATTGCACTGTGCACCGTGGAGTAAGCTTGACCTTAAACAAATTGAGGACCTAATCGTCACATTATCAGCTGTATGTGGGACATAGGTCGAAAGGTCAATTGAATGCTGTGCAGAGCACACTGGGCAACTTTCCAAGTCCCTGATGATGCTGTTTAAAGAAAGAATTGTGAGCAGAGAAAACAGGCCATTATATTCTCAAATTTAAAAAGTCCAAGAAATCCATTAAGGTTCACAATTTCTAGAATCATCCACAAGGTAAATGTTAATATTGAACTGAATACAAGTTTTCTTTATGTTTAGGAGTTATGTCCAGAGTAGGCAAAAGAAGAAGGCAGAATGTTGATTATGGTTGCTTCTGGCTGAGACTGTTAGACGATTGGAGGATGATAGCTAAGACATATAGGGATTCTTGAAGTGATAGAGTCCTAACATTCATTGTGGTGAATTGAGTTTGACTACTAAAAAACCAAGACATTTTACACATTAAATTGGTAAACTGTATGTTAAGTAATTATTAAAGATTTTAAAAATTAAGAAAATGACTTCTTTATAGGCATGTTGCATAAAATATGATTTCATTGGGTAAAAAGTCTTTTTTACCTATGTCAAATGTTTTAATGTCCCAGCCAATGTTCTAAATTCAATTTTTATATTTAGTATTTTTCAAAAATTTATCTTATTTAATCCTCACAACAATGTGTTCATGTTGGAACTGTTATTAGTTTCAATTTGTTGATGAGGAAACTGGGATGAAAAGAAATGAAATAACTTTCCCAAGGACACACAATTTAATTAGAAAATAGCTTCTTCTGGCAGAGGGACAGCAAATTCAATAAAGTGGGACAGAGTATAGTGATGGTAGTTTTTAGAAACAGGCTCCCTTTTTAGTAATCTCTTAAAGCACTAGGCAGGAGCTTCTGAACATTTTGTTGTTTCCCAGGATACAAAATTTCATTTATACCATTCAGAGCAAATGACTCTAAACAAAAAAAGCAATACATGAAAAACCATATCTGTAAAACAATTCTAAAATAGTTACTACATATTTCTATAAATCACAAATTCTATGCATTGTTGGTGAGTTTGCTTTAAAAACTCAGATTTGGATCATCAAAGAAAAGATTATTTAGACCAGCCACTTATCAGGCTTGAATGCAAAGTGTTCATGGTAGGTCGTCCTGTACATAATATGAAAACAATATGCTATGCCCACTTTCCAGAGGAAGAAATATAAATAAAGGGCAATAAAATTAGGTACTGACACATTACAGTTTTAATTTGTGAAATAGTTCATTCATCCTGTAATAATCTAGAATTTTGGATGCAGTTTAAGCTCTTGAGTGAACTTCAAAATGCAGATTTATTCAAAGATACAAATAAACTCAAACATTCTTGGGGAGGAAATAAAGTCCAATTGGACTCTGGTCTGAGAAGTTCATAGATCAAGGCTTCTTTTTCAATCCTTCAAAGGTTTTGTTTTGTTTTGTCTTTTGAGATGGGGGTCTTACTATTTTATCCTCTGTTTATTGGCTCCTTGGAATTACTTGTATTCCAGATGTTCACACATGATAGTCTTAGCCCCCATTTTACTTTATATCTCAAACTATAACCATAGCCTAACTAAAGATGGTTTCTAAATTCCAAATCGTGACAGAAAAATTCTGATGAATCCCTGCTAAACCAGTGGAATGTCTGATTTCACACCAAGTGTAAATGTCACTGATGGCCAATGGTGCAGAATTTTGAGGATATAAATATGCCCCTCCAAAGTTGGCAGACAGGACAGGCTTCTAGAAGGAGCTCTGGGATAGGCATCAACCTTTTAAGTTTTGAGAAAATAGACATTTTTAAATCTAAAGAAGCAACTGATAAGAGTAAGGAGACCATATTTCCAGATATGCTTTAGCTTTTTGTTTATTATTGCAATACACATAACAAAATACCATAAAATGGGGAGCTTATAAACAACAGAAATTAATTTCTGACAATTTTGAAACTGGAAAGTTCAAAATCAGGGCGCTATAAGATTCAGTGTCTAATGAGTAAGAAGTTACTGCTTTATATATACTGCTTTCTCTCTGTGTCCACACATGATGGAAGGGGTGAATTCGTTTTCTGGAGTCTCCTTTATAAGGACACTAATCTCATTCATAAAGAACACTGATTCCCACAGGAACTAAATAACTCCCAAAGGGCCCTTCCCAATACTATCACCTTGGAGGTTAGGATTACAACGTATGAATTTGGGGAGGTATGAACTTAGGGAGGACACAAATAAACTCAGAGCATGTTGATTATATATAAAGAAAGGCATTTAATATTGTCTGATGTGAATTAATTGCCAAATATCAACTCTGATATATAGTTTCAGATTTCATTTTTTTTTTTGTATGGGGAAAACACAATTTTCCTAAACAAGAATCAAAATACGTCAAAAGAAAGAAAAATTTCTTAGTATCATTGCTAGCCAACTTTGTTTGCATTTTATAATGAATCATTGTAATGTGCCTTTTTTGGGGAAATGACAGGAAAATAATGGTGTTCGTGAAGACTGGCATCCTGCCATTGTTTCCCATGATGTTTACCTGTTTTTCTTCAATATAGAGTCAGTCATAGCTTAAGTTTTCAAAATCTTACAAAACAATAGCTAATATAGAATTAGATTGTAGTATCAACCTTCAGGCATAGGCATTAACAAAAATATTATATTTTGTTGCTTTATTGTGTAAAGAGTTGGCATGCTCTTCCTCCTCTAAGCACACAGCCATTGTATCCAAAGTAATATAATTTACTTTTATATTTGATGAAGACTATTATGAGGGTGAAAATTAAAATGTCAGAGAAAGTTCTTCACTGTATTGAGACATGTGACATTAGCTATAGCCTCTTTGGCAAGAATTTATATTCTGCCAATGAAATATTTAACTTCTATCATGGTTCTACTCCAATCACATCTGTATGCTGATTAAGATTGGAAGATAGTGACATTCTTTGCAGAGAGCAACTGGAATAAAATGATCAGTTCTTTTAACCTTGGCTTCTGGAATGAGAATTATGAAGAGAAAAAGTAACAGTTACTAAATAAACATTTTAAAAAGGCATTTATCCTTGCAAATTTTTGTTCTTCTGTATAACAAGCACAAAACTCTTAATGATTGTTTTCCATGCATGTACAGCTGTTAAGAAAGTACACATCTATGAACTTTTGGTGTCTGTATTGCAATACAAAAGAATCTTTAACTGCTAATCCAACTTCTATAAAATAGTGAGTTTCTTTTTTATTTTGTTTATTCTTAACCTAGCCCAGGTAAGTTTTGGAATATTTCAGTAAATGTCATTTATAAAATGAACACAACTAAGTTTTGTGTATAACCTATGCTGATTTAACTAACTTATTTTAAAATGGCTGAATTTAATAGGCATTTTTACTTGTAGCTGGATAATTCTACATAATGCCCTACAATTTGTTTACTCTCTCTTGCTTTTAAATTGGTAGGTTTGACATTTAATAGACTGACAAAAATGCACAGTTGCTTTTATACACCACTAATGAGCTGGTGTTCATTAGATGGGGAGAGGAGTTGTAAATGAAAAGGAGTTTGAAGTGTTATCTTTTTAATACTTGAAATGTTATCTAGCACTATGAAATTGTTTAAAAAGTTAGTTGGGTTCTTAAGAAATTTGATAGTCCCTGGAATGATTTTATTCACTTTTCTTACTGGGAAACAGATGGAAAAAAATAGTGTTCATTTACTGGGGAAACACAGGGGGCAAAAATGAAATTGATGAACATTTCCCATTTCTCTTTCTTCTGTTTGCTTGTGACACTCAAATACTCTAGACAGGTAAAAGAAAGGTTTTGTAAGGTTTTCCTTATGTATAGATTCCTAGATTTAATAGGCTGCATGTAGGAAATAAGAGAAATGCAAGAAAGTAGTTAGTAAGTAAGAGAATGTATTCTCACGAAGGGCTTCTCAAGGTGTTTTTCTTGGGTAAAGCAATGAGTCCAGGGTTTATAGAGTTGAATGGGGAATTTCAAGTATTGACAGCCAATAAACTTGGGTTCGAATCCCATTTTTGCTTTATGCTAACTACAGATTCTTGAAAAATTATTTGCCTGTTTTTGTGAGTCTCTGTATTTTATTCCGAGGAGGAAGAGGGGAAAGGGGAGGGACATAAGCAATAGATTCACTTTGTAGGACTAACATGATAACATGACAACACGCAATAGACCAACATTTGTGTGTTTGATTCTGGATAAATATTCTTATCTTTTTTTTCTTTAATTTCTGCAGACAGAATAGGGACAGAGACTTTCTCACATTGTAATGTCTTTATGAGAAACAGCACGATTATACTATTGTATCTTTCATAGTTCAGCCTAATAGCTTGTCTATAATACACAATTCAGAACTCTGGATTAGATTAAGTTAAATTAAATTACCAGCTAAGGTATAGCTCAGTGGTAGAGCACTTATCTCTTATGCACAAGGCCCTTGTCTTAAGCATAGCTAAAAAAATATTTTTAATTAAATAAAAATCTATTCCTTATATCAAAAATATAATTGTTAACTACACAATGTATAGTTGAGTATTTTCCTGGTATATATAGCCCAAGAGGATTACAAAAATAGAATCAAGAGGTATTTCATATCATAAAATTAAAAATTCATTTTGGTTAGTAAGATTTGAAGAAAATTAATTGACCAAAATCTTTGTTTTGCTAATGATGCTCAGCTTATAGATCTGTGGTGATTATTAATGAATGAATGAATTAATATCATGTTAAAAGGGATGATCTACATGATTTCTAATTAACTTTTTTTTTTTTTTGGTACTGGGAATTAAACTCAGGGATACTTAACCACTGAGGCACATCCCCAGCTCTTTTTTGTATTTTTTTTATTTAGAGACAGGGTCTTACTGAGTTGCTTAGTGCCTCACCATTGCTGAGGCTGACTTTGAACTTTCAATCCTCCTGCCTCAGTCTCCCAAACTACTAGGATTACAGGTGTGCACCACTGTGTCCGGCTTCCAATTAATTTTTATTAATCTATACAAAACTCAAAAGTTTTCCTCCTTAAGTTGGGTCATATACTGTTTTTTTTTTTTTGTCCTTGTATGTCTTTATATTTATGTATGGATTTTAGTTTACATATGCACACATATGTATATACATACATAAAATAGAAACACACATATACATGTATATGTATATATTTAGTAATTTATGACACTTTCCATAGATTTGTAAATTTTGAAATAGAATTGTAAATTTTGAAAATATTCTATATTTTTATGTCTTTTCTCTCCATTTTATGTTCACAAGATATATCAGTGTAGCTGTCTGTAGCTCTATGTGACTCATCTTCAGTGCTCTGTAGTATTTTTAAACTTCAATTTATACTTTAATTTAAATTCATCTTCTTATGGATTAATTGTACATTTAGGTCTACATATAATTTTACATATAATCGAGATACAACTACACTTACAATCAGTATCATAACTTTAAACTTTTCCATTTTAAGATAATTCTACACATTAATTTAAAACTCCTTTTAATGATCCTTTTAATGGCTGTGCCACTTATATATGCATAATACTTTTTTAAGCCATTCTCTAATGACAGAAGTTGATTTTCCTCTGGTTTTTCCCCAATAAGTGTAACATGGTATCTTTAGAAATTTTTTTTTCTTTAGGACTATATTTCTTATTTCCTAATGACAGATTTCTAGAATAGAATTATTGATTCAAAACAAATAAGTTTCTAAGGCATTTTATTACACATTGGAAATTTCTTTTAGAAAAGGAGGAACTAAGTTTTATTTCCACCAATTCTATAAGAAAACTATTTTATGTCTATACTCTCACATTACTATTTTCAAAAGTAAATATAAGGCAAACACAAACTTGGCCAATTAGTTAGACAACAAATTATTTTATTATATTCATTTGCACTAAATGAATGAGGGTTTATTGCTTGTTTTTCCTTTTTCATAATATGACTGTTAATGTAATTTGCCAACTGATTTCCATTGCATTCTTCTTTTTTTAAAGAGGCAGGACTCCTAATTCTTCAATGACTCATTTGATCACACAGATGGTGTCAACCATAAAGTGGTTTGTTTTCTTGAACTGAATTGATTGCTTTCCTATGAAACAACCCAGGGAAATGAAATCTGAGTGATGTGACTTATCCAATTTCCTGAAGCATAATGATTTCAGTAAGAAGAGTTATTTTTGGTGATAGATTATTTTCAGTAGAAAATATTTAAACAACTCTAAAAATCAGCTTTCACATAAACATTTATTCTTCTAAGTTGTATAAAGAGTCCAGATGTGGAATTACCTCATATTTTTTTATTACTGATATTTCGTTTTCTTTTTTTTTCTTTCTAATCTCATTTTCAGTTCTCCTCAACTATTGCAAACAAACAAACATTGGATTAAGACCAAATTTCTAAAGATATGTACTTAGTATTTATTTCTTCTCACAAAGAAATAAGAATTGTTTTCAAAAGCCCCACCATATGAGTTGGACCTTAGCATTACATTCATGAAACTTACTTCTCTAATTCCTACACATTTCAAACTACTCCCATTTCTACTTATTTGGTGCATTTCCTAATGAAAGATTTCTATTCTGGAAATCTATCATTAGGAAATAATAAAAAATACAGAATTAAAGAAAAAAATTGTGAATATATTCATGATGTTCCTCTTATTAGGGAAAAATTGAGGAAAATCATATTCTATCATTAGAAAATGACTTAAATAAAACATGATTAATAAATCACATACTTGTTATAACTATGGTCACAAGAAGATTTTGTTAAACAGATTCTAAGGATGTTAAAATGTATTAAAATTATTAAATTTTAGTATTCTATTGATGTTTAGTTCAAGAGTGTTGGAGTTAATCTGTTGTGAATTAAAAAGTGTGTAGTCTAATATTATATAAGGCTATGTATAACAGAGACAAAGCATCCACTAATTGGGTTTAAAAGTAGTGTAAGCATGTTTAGTGTCTCACATTTAGCATAATTTGGGGAAGGATATAAAAAATACATTTTTGAAAATGAAAAACAAAAGAACAAGAAATAACTCATTTTATGAAGTATGCACAAAGTCTGGTTTCTAGACTAATGGAGTAACTACTTTCCTGATATTTATTTTTCTGTATTCATGAAGATAAATCCTATGGCAATGGTTTCTAAATTGTGTTTCGTAGATTTTCAGGATTCTACAGATTTGACTTAAGTACTCAGAGCCAAAAGGATGGGGTTCTCCTCTGCCAGAGCAGATTTAATGTTACCTTTTTTATGTAGCGTACTTTTTCTTGTCAAGGAAGCTGCTATTTTATTTGCAGATGACAAATATCTGAGCTGGTCGCTCAATTCTCTTATCTTTTCAGATATTTTGAATCATGGGCAGGACCAGTTACATAACTCAAATCACATAAATAAAAATGCAGGGCCCCTTACTAGAAAATTGTTAGGGATTTCACGGCAATGACAGAAGAACTTTAAATCCAAGTCCGAGGCTCCTCTAGATATAAGGACTTGGGTGACAGCATAGGTTTCATGGGTGTGAAACCGGCCTGGAGGATGAGACAGGAAGAGGCCTAGGTGGACACATATGTGTAGAATTTTACTGTTGGGGCTTGGCCCAGGGTGGTAGAAGAGAGGCCAAGTGCTCATCAGAATCAGCAGGCTCCTCTCTCCATTTCTGCCACCATGCTGCTGAGCTTCTCAGTCTTTAACTACCCTGCTGCCATGGCCTGCATGAATCACAACACCACAGCCCTGTTCTGAAGCAAAACAGTGAAAAAGTGAGTCACCTTTCATATGTCAAGTAGGAGAAATGGGAAGTATTTGAAAACTGTTTGTTAGACACTTATATTTTTTAATTGGGCTATTCCTTATTTAAAAATTAATAACTTACAACACACTTAAAATTGGGCAAATTGACTCAGAGAGCTATCCATCCTCAAGGAGAAAGATGCATTATGGATCATGACAATATCCAGCAGGCTCCTGTCTCAAGGTTTTTCTTGTCCCTCTCCCTCCTCCCCCTTCTTCTTCTTCCCTCTCCAGGGCAGATACACCTTTAAGTCTTGTGAATTTCACTGAATTGAAAGCCCAGCGACATCAAAGCTATGACTCTAATGAAGCACAGTATGCGTGCTCCTACAAAAATTCTGATTATGTGTCTCTATCTCCTTGTGGGATAAATGCTCTCCTATAAAAACAAAACAACAAAATGGCTTCCTTCCTTGTCACAGGTTTGTTTTTTAGGCTCCTTCTTCTGAGTCTACAAAAATGATGTTATACCTGACAGATTTTCATGTTTTACTATCTATAAGCTTTGACTAAGGAAGCTCACCTATAGGGCTATCAGGCTGCCAAACATCTAATACCTCAGGTTTCCCTTTGGGGGACTCCTCTCCTGCAATGTGGAAGTGGTATCACAAGCCATCTTCTTTGTCAGAAGGCTCTCATAACAATGGCACCAAATTAAAATAATGGCTACTTGAAACTAGAGAGGTTCAGTGTTGCAGTGTCTGATACCAAATCCAAACTCCCTCATCTATTTATCTAGATTTTTGACATCTCTTCCAGATCTCCCTTTCAGGCCTGAGCCACACTCTCCAGTTGCTGGGAACGCTGTCAGTTCATGGCTTGCAGCTGAGTTTCTCCCTGGGGAATCCCTTGGCCTAGGAGAACTCTATTCCCAGGGAAGCCTGACTTCAGTGACTGGCAGATACAGGATTGAGAGGCCTAATCCTCACCCCAGCTGGGAGCACATCTGAGGCCTATCCATGCCAGTTTCAGAGTTTCCTGTGGAGTTGGCCCAGGTCACTGTTGTGAATGGATCACAGACTTCTGTTTCAGCCCAACTCAGCTTCCTTCTCTTTCTCCCCAAGTTGTTAGTTCCAACAGCAGGACTCGCTACATAATTTATGGAACATAGTGCAAAAATGGACCCTATTTCAAAAAACAGAAAAAAAAACCCTGCCAATAAAGAAACAAAAATATGAAACTTTTACCTCCCTTCCATAATTTTTTTCTTCTCCAGAAATTTTCTTTTTGAGATTTTTTTTGGTCATATTTGCTACTTGTAAAAAAAAAAATAAATATTTATTAGCCCCAACTTCACTGTTAATCACTAATATTATACAATATCTGTTATAAATGCCAACACACGTACATTTAATTGATGTTTGGAATCATGGATATCACACATATCATTTTTGCTATTATCTGAATGTTTGTGTTGCTCCAAGCATTCAATAGTTGAAACCTAATCACCAATGTGATAGAACTAGGAGATGGGAGCTTTTGAGAGATGAATAGTACAAGGCAAAGCTCTTACAAAAGGGGCCCCAGAGACCTGCCTTCCTCTATCTACCATGTGAGGACATAGAGAAAAGGGCCATCAGTGAGAAAGTGGGCTTCCTGGACCCTAGAATCATGAGAAATAAAGTTCTGATGTTTTTTAAGTTCTTCAGTGTACAAGGTTTGGTTACAGAAGCCATAACAGCCTAGGTGAAACTTCCATACTTCACACCTGTGCATATCCATTTAACCCTTCCTCCATGTTCCCTTTATAATCCTGTGGGCAAGACCCAGATAGAAGAATGTGAAGGCATAATTTAGTCAATCATTGGGTGGGAGGTATGGAGAGCTTACCAGTATTGTTCTGAGAAGCCGTTATTAACTGTGATTCCATGGGAAGAGAATCTTCCTGAGAGAACAGAAATGTAGGTTTCCTTTAAAAATTCCACAGCAGCACACAGCACACATTGTTTATAAAAGCCATTTAAGACATCTAACACATTTTGATTGAGCATAATATTTAGCTAATATGAGCAGTCTTGGGAATCATAAGCATGTATATGAAAGTAATCCAATTTAGAGAATAGAAATTTTAATTATTTATGGACTAGATAAATGAGATTGGAACCTATTTTTATGAGATTAGATGCACCTTTGTAAAGTCCTTCTATAGGTCTCAAAAATAATGAGCTGCATTCAGTATCATTTATCACTAATTATATGAATCAGAAAGTTATGAGAGTTTTCACAATTTCAGAACTATATACTTTATTTCCAAAGTATATTCTTAGTGTATATATCACTTCTATTATGTTCTACTAACAGAAAATAGTAAGCTATTTATCAAAGCATTACCATAATAACTTTAGTAGAAAGAAAAAAAAAACATGAATTGAATCTCCTGTGAAATACTTTAAGTTATAATATTTAAAAGAAAGTCTAATACTTTGTTGATTATATTAAAAAAGACAAAATAGAATGATCCTCAGTTAGATCTGTAGTGATTATTACTGAATTAATTAATATCATATCTATGTGATCCATTTTTTACTAAGCCCAGCGGAAACATTATATCTAGACTTCTCTTTAAAATTGAAAAGTTTGTGCATTTTAAGGTCAGAAAAGGGAATCATTTTAAGAAGTGTTTCACAATCAATCCTCTCATATCTTTTGGGATAAGACAAACCTGAATATATGTAACTCTTGAGTACCTCTCATCTTTCCCCTTGTGTCCAAATTTCAATGATAGTTTTCATCATCCACATGGATCTTACTTCATTTAGTCAAAAACAACATTCGTTCACTATAATGACAATCAGAATCTAAGTTACTAAAATATTTGCTTCCCATTTATACTTACTATATTTTTTTGGCTTTAATATACATACAGGAAAATTTTCAAGACATGATTATTCAGTTCTAATATAATGCTCTACTTAGCAGGCAGGTTGTCTTTTATTCAGAAGTTCTAATCATGGCATCATGGATCCTTCCATAGTATTGATCTCTGTTTATTCCTACTTTATGATTTCTAAGATTAAAATCTGCTTCTATGGGTCAAACCCTTGTGGCTAAGGGTTACTGCAGGTGAACAGAAGGATGAAATCAACCCAAATCAGGCACTTTCCTGTTTGATGAATCTCAGGTCTTAGCTATTCATGATTACACAAAGGACCTATTTATGGATGGAAAGTGGGACTAATTCAAACCTTTAAAATGGATTTACAGGAAAATATATTTTAAAGTTCTCATTTGTTACTGGTTAAAATGGAATAAAATGACTTATTTAAGTTACATTGATATAAGAGGCCATGAAAAAGCTTTGATTCAAGGTCATGTGAAAAGTCACATTTCATGCCAGGTTTTTAAAAGCAGCAAGTGAAGGAAGAACAAGAAAGGCCATGTGCCATTTAATTTGCTCAGAATACCCTTTCTTTCCTCTTTACCTCTACATGTCTATTTTATTGCCTGCTACTTGTTCTTTAGTAACTAGCTCAAATTGGTATTGAAAGACATAGGTTCTGATGATGGGCAATTATGGTTCAAAACAAATCTTCATATATAATATTTGAAAATTGTATAACCTCTTCAAAAATGTGATACATCTTGAATTGGCCTATATCTGAAACTGAGATAGTAAGAGATCACAACTCATGGGTAGTTGAGAAGAATAATTCGTTAACCCACATAAAGCATACTACCTGGCACCAGAACCTGCATGCTCAAAAAATGCTCCTACTCTTCTTGTCTTATCACTACTGCCCTTATCTCTTCCCTTCTATGGCAGAGTCATTCCCTGGATTCCCTGGAACCAGACAAAATGCATTGCCATTTGGTTGCTCATAGTGCAGAACTGAAAGTGAGATTGTTGAGTTCTTTATTTTCACCATCCCATGATCAGGACAAGCTACATAATCTTTTTAAACCTCAATTCCCCTATCTAAACCACAATAATAACTGTATCTACCTATTAAAAAGTTAAATGATAAAATGCTTAGAAGTCTTGCTGGACTTGGTGGCGCATGCCTGCAATTCTTACGGTTTGGGAGGTTGAGGTAGGAAGATTGAGAATTCAAAGCCAGCATCAGCAATGGTGAGGTGCTAAGAAAATAAGTGAGATCCTGTCTCTAAATAAAATACAAAAAAAAAAAAAAAAAATAGGGCTGGGGATGTGGCTCAGTGGTTGAGTGCCCCTGAGTTTAATCCTAGGTATGCCCCCCACAAAAAACCCCACCAAAAACCAAAAATATATGTGTCTCTTAGTAGAATTTCTTACATATCACAATTAAAAAAAAATAATAAAAATAAATAAATAAATAAATGTAAAAAAAAAACAAAGTGACATTATTTTTCTAATTTCCAAAACTTTCAGCTAAGTTTACATAAACACCAAATTACAGTAAAACGATTTGTTTAATTGCTGACTTCAACCAACCTGTCTTCTGATCTCATGTAGTGTTGGATATGTATTATTTGGATTTACCCTACACATATGTAACATTCACTCTCCTTTCACAGTCATTGGTATGTAACAAAAAGTTTTCATATAGATATGAACATTGTCATATAGACAGAGACACAGTTATGGCTGAAGCTGGACCCAGCTTGGAGTCTTTGTATGTATTATTTAATTTCATCTACCACTTTCCTTTTTCAAAGTTGCTATAAGAAAATCTAAAATAATATATATAACTTACATTATATTTATTTCGAATGGCATTATGCTATATCAACTAAAAGAATTCTGATTATTCTTCTGGACTTGCCAATGTATGGACATCTCTCCACTGGTTTAATAATATTTGACTGGAAAATCAGAGAAGAATATATAGTTTTCTTCCTTTCTCACTCCTTATAATTATTCACAAAACAAAAAGGGTCATTACATAATTTGAGCTCTTTTGAAAGTCATTCTCAAATTTGGACTTTTCTGAGTATAGCACACAGACATGCTTTAAAAACTGCACAATAAGATATACTCCAGTATTGGAAAATTGCTGTCTATTAATAATCTGTAAAAGTTACCACAATTTTCTAAATAATAATTAAATTATGTAATTCTCTTGTGGGCCAGTTTTCACATTTTAAATCTTTGTAAACCTTACTAATTCCTTCATATTTGTTTTCTAAAATGTGAGTTTTCCTCTTCAATTCCAACTTTTGTTTAGCTAATTAAAATTCCCCTATATATTTTGTTTCTAGAACTTAGATAAATTGTGCCCATATTACAATTAGAAAACAGAGTCACTGAGCATTTTGTCAATGTACTAATGGCTACTGTGCTTGCCTAAATTGCCAAGAGGGCTAAGTGTATAATACCTGACTGCTTTATGAAACTCACAGGAACTCTCAGAGGGTGCTGAACAGAACACAGAACCTGATTTCACTTTATTTTCTTTTTTCAATATACCTTTACTGAATGTTTCCGAAGTAGTAACAAAGCTCCCTCTCTATATGTGTAATGCTCCCTTTCCACTGTGCAATAAGAGAATGCATTGGGGACAACATTTTACTGGGCTATGTTTTCCTTAGCTACAGACAAAATAGTTTCTTTCATTCTTTTCAAATATTAAAGGACTCCCTATTTAAGTTCCTTCTATATCTGTGTACCTTTTCTACTAGCCAACCTAGCTACCATGTTCATCCAGTTTGCTTTAGTGAGAAAATTTTCCTGGATAAAGATTCCCAATTTGAAACCATCATGAAAGTATGCTTATTTATCATTGTACTCACTTACCCCTTGGTTTTCATTATTTAACCTCCAAATCATTTTTAACAAGTAGTATATTGCACACTGATGCAATTGGTCTTCAGTGTGTGGAAAGGTGACATTATATGGTCCCTGATTGCTTTTGCTTGTCTTCTGCTCATGAGCAGCCCACCTGACCAATATATATTTTATACACACGCATTTCCCCCAACACATAACTTAACGAATTCAGATAATCCTGAGCTCTCCTGTATTTGCCTGTAAGGTTGCAACTTCCCAATTATCGGGGTTTCCAGTTCCCACTTTAAAACATGCTCTATAAAACCAAACGGATACATGAGAATTTTAGGTGAATCTCCCACAGAATGTCCCTTCACATTTTCTTTTGAATCCTTGGGAATGAATTAAATAGACATTCACAAACTATTTCTGAAAACAAAATTCTATTTTGAGAGTCGCCAAATGAGTACCTAAGAATATGCAAATTTTAGTTTTTTCTAAGAAGACTATGCCTAGAGTTCAGAGATGAATGACAGCAATAGAGACATCTGCATTTACATAGTACTTGCTTATTAAATTTAAAGTATTTTAATTATGTATGTGTCCAGATAGACCCTAGAAAGTAGCATCTGAGTAACATTACCAGTTACTATAATAGTACTTGCTTATTAAATTTAAAGTATTTGAAATATGTATGTGTCTAGATAGACCCTAGAAAGTAGTATCTGAGTAACATTACTAGAGGATCTAGTTTCATCCCTTGATTTCCTGTATTTTTTAAGGATATTTTTTTCCTAGTCAATCCCAGAAATTTAATCACTCTGCCTATCAAGAGAGAAGAAAAATTAGTCTATATATCAAGTATTGCAAAATATACAAAATAATTACTTTTAGCATTTGCAATTTAAAGTCATAATAAAGCTCATTAAATGAAAATAATATCATAGCCATTTTTTTACTTTTCACATAGTGATATTTTGTTAGTAATTCTTTGTGAGTTCTAAAACCTTCCCTAACATTTTACCATGTTATAATTTTATAATTTATCCTATCATTTCATTGACGGAACTACCATATTGCTACAAATAAAGAAGAATCACTGCATAGTCTTTTCCTTATTATGATTGCTACACATAGAATGCCTTGGAAAATAGTAAAATAATTTTGTTGCAAGAAAGATGCCAGACCTAAAATATACATACTTCATGATTCTATTTTTATGAAATTCTAGAAAATGCAAACTAAGTTATAATGACATAAAGCAGTTCAGTCACTGTATGAAGATGAAGATAGAGGGAGGCAGGTGGCAGTGATTACAAAAGCACATAAGGGAACTTTTCCAGTAATGGATATCTTTAATATTTTCACTAGATGATGGTACACATATGTGAAATTTTTTCAAATGATGCAAAATCATATGTGAAGTTTATTACATGTCAATTATACAATAATAACAACAAAACCCTGCTAAACTGCTAAAGATGTGCCAAACTTAACAGGGCTATAAAAATAAAATGACATAAGAATATAATAAGTGTCATAAATGGAAAGTACCATTTTTGGAAACTTCTGAATCATAAATATCTCAAACCACATAAATATCTTGAACCACTATTATGTATTATATATATATTCATTGTAAATTTCAGGATATTAATATAGTTTTATTTTTAGGAGACAATCACATTAATTGCTTCTAATAACTTTCCCATGTTAGTTAAATATTAAAATAAAATACTATATCTTAAAAAATTAGACTGTATCAAGGAAACTAAAATCTTATTTTATCATTTTTTTGGGATAGTGGTATTACATTAAACCATTTTTCCTGCATTATTCAAGAGAATAAATGATAAATAAATAAATAAATAAAGGAAATGGTTTCTAACAATATGTATTATTTGAGATAGTCCCATGCTAATTGAAACATAAACACTCTGAATTTATCTATTATGAACTCTTAGCCACTTGAATTTCTGATTTAAAAATAAAGCCAAAGCAGACTTATAATATACCTCTAGCTATTTCTATTCCCTAATTACTTTAATGGCATTGTTGATAAAAACCAGATTTTCCAAGACTATTGGCAGAAATACATACATTATTTTTTAAATTTTAGAAGCAGTTGGAATGTGATTAGCTGAAATTCATAAATATACATTAATGAATAATAATAAAGTAAGCAGTCAGGGAAGGCCATATTCAAAAATATTATATTGTAACTTCATAGTGTGTACCTCTTTGATTTTTAAAAAAAGCTAGTACCTCTGAGGCATTTTTATTTTAGTATGGCATATGATAATTATTATTAAATTGATAAACATTTGTATGTGTTTTATCATTGAATGCAAGAAAATTCATCCTTTATAAATTTAAATGTCTCATGTACTTAACTTATTGAAAAAGAAATGTAAATTGGTATTTTAGACATTTTCATTTCTAGTTGAAGTGTATTTTTCATAGGCAAATTTATTTTTCTGATAATAATGATTAATTATTAATTAGTTTTCATGAGATACACAAAGTGAATTTTAAAATAGTGATGCGAGATGAATATGTGTACAGTGTCACATTCCTAAATTACTAAGTACACTGACAGGTACTTAAGAAACTAACAAAATTTTGCTCAATTCTCACAATTATAAAAAGACAAAATTTAACTAAACATATAATACAAGCCACTTTGACTTCTGTAAATGGTTCAACTCCAGATCAATGTAATAATGATTGACAGTTTATTTATGAAGATGAAATTTTTAAACATAGTGTCTCTTTTGTGCTAATGTTTTTCTCACTTCCAGCTCTCAATTTAAAGTAGGTTTTGATCATTGAACATCCAGATTTTTTTTGTCTTTTCTAGAGTCAATACTTAAATTTTAAAGAAATGCTTCATTACATTTCTAAATAAATACCCTACAGAGAGTTGTCTTTTAGTTAATTTTTGTGCAAAGCAGATTTAATTTATAATCAGTCATGATACACATTTTAAAATACAGGTGAGAAACCCAGTATGTACATTGTTGAAAACAAATGAATTTAAAAAGTAATGTTAAATTGATTTTTAAGATCATCAATATGTTCTCTGAAATAAAAAGTAGAAAGATCAGATTTTGACTACCTTTATATTATTGCAACATTTAAATTTGTGAGATTATACAAGATTGAAATTTTTCAATAGATTATGTAAATATTTAATGTAACTTGCTACATTTTCACCAGTATTCAATTAATATCTTTTACTAAAAATACACATATTTTAATGCTTTACAATAATTGTAATTTTGATACAATAATGATCAATATTTTAGTTCTATATTGTTCTAGAAATAATTACTAAAAAGGATGAAGTACTTGCTCTCTGGGAACTCATGATGAAGTAGTTGATCCAGATAAGCCAATAGATGTATAAAGGGGAGCTTAGTACATGACAATTTGGGGATTAAGAGAAAAGAAATGCCTGGTGGGATAGCACAGAGGTGGGGCAATTAAGGCAGATAGCACTGGAGGATTAGAAAAAGAACATGGAAAATTTCCAGGTGATGTCCTGAGGGACGAGTGAAAGCACAGCCTTCTCTAAAAGTAACTGAGATTGTGAGACTTTGGTGGAATGGTCAGTGTAATAGGCACAATAAATCAAGCAGCTTGATTCTGAATTACAGGACCAAGCTGCCAGAACATGGCATGATGAGGACTAAGTCCAGAATGCACTCTGCAGAGATGTTCAGGTCACATGAAGAAGGGCTGGGTGGGCCATGATAAATAGCCTCCACTTGGACACTATGGTAGAAAAATTGAAGATTTTATTCAGATGTGCATGAGAACTATAAGTTTGGGGAGCAACACAGAAGTTGATGTGATTATTTAATAAATGATTACTTGATACCTATGTAGTAGATGGATAGAAGATTGCAAAACTATATATAGAAAGGTCGAGCGGTTCACAGAAGCTGCAAAGGACGTAGTAAGTGCGTTGTGGGTGCTCAACGTCAGCTGTCACATCCCAATGTGCAGAACACAATGGCAACTTCTACTGCACTTAGTAGAAGTTATTTTCCAATTATTTGGAGGTAGAAAAATATGAATCAGACAATTATTGGTGGTAAAAATATTTGGGTTAACATCTTCACTTTTTAAATTATCATATTTAAAATCATATTTTTCTTTCAGTAATTATTTATGTGCCAGGCAATCTTATTTGCCCTTGGCTTTAAAGTTTTCTTCAGTTTTATTAAACATTACACACGTTTCTTTCTGCCTCTAGTCTCCTGATCTCTCTCTTCTAAAAACCTTTAACTTATAAACTTTGTAATTATAAGTACTATCCAAATCTCATAGCCTCCAGCCAGTTTTATAACCCAGGAAATGTCTTTCCCAAACATCTGGAAATCATCTTTTTTAATACAATCACTGGGGAAGGTACTGCTGCTGTCTCCCAGTAGACTTCAACAGGGGCCTTCTTGCTCCAAGTTGAAAATAGCCTCCTATCCTGAATGTAGGAGAAAGTTCATTTTTCCTTTAGGTAAGGCCAACTTGGAGACAGGTGGTCTGTGATCACCCCACCCCAGCTCTTCGAAATCCTCCACTTCTTCTCTTGGTAGAGACTGATATTCACGCTTGCTTTCTGTTCAAATTATTATTTCCATTGTCAATAATATCAGAAAAAAATCAGTCTGCTTATTTTGTTCTTAACAACTCTGATGCTATATTAAGGTTTAACAAATTAAGTGAAAGGAGACAAAGGTGTGGAGGGGGTATCTAGAAAAGTGTTTATAAATATTAGATAACCAGATTGAACTTAAGACACAAAGAAAAGAAACCATGAGTTGGGTGAGTATTTTTGAAAAAGATTGTCAGTTCAATGGATTGCTGGTTCCAATTGAGTTGAGGCATTGAGGAGCTGGGGTAGGCACACAGAAGCTGATAGTCACAAAATGACTCTTGAAATTGAAATCATGAAAGTACTGCACTTGTTGCTAGTGACATGATATGGTGACAAGTGGAGGATACCAGGCATGATCAGTTGAAGGAAAGATCCAAGGAATTGAGTAGCTGGTTCATTAAAGAAATCCCTTATAGATGCTTACAAGTTAAAGGGAACTATTCTGGTGGTGGTGATAATGTAGAAGCCTTTTATTTTAGTTTAGATTGAGATCACATCTTGCTATTGCCTAGGATGATCTCAAACTCGTGGGCTCAAGATATTCTCCTTCCTCATAGTCTCCCAGGGATCTAGAATAACAGACTCATGCCACCATGTGTGACTCAAACATTTTACACAAGATATCAGAACTTAATTCAAAACTTTGAAGAACAAAAGAAATACACGGGCCTGAGGATGAGTTTAAGAGGACAGATGATTATGATTTAGGTAAAGCAACACTAGGGACACAGTAGTCTCATTCACCATTTTGCCAAGAACTCATCTGAAAAAAATGGAATGGTTTTGAGATTTCACGCTATGTGAAATGTGACATGCTAGATCGTCAGTATTTAATGGATGCTGAGAGAGCAAAGCTTTGTATTATAGGAGACAACCAGGAGCATAGAGAACATTTCTAATGTGCAGGAAAGATTCCTGAGTTTTCCCCTGGAGGGTAACACTATCTCTGGCTTATAAGGAAGTTTATTATACAACTAGAGCAAAGCTTGTCAGTTCTTCACTTAAAAGATGTGAAAAATCGTGGGAAACTCATGAGGAATGGTCTTGCAAAGTGGACAGCTATGAAATAAACACAAATTTATTTGTTTTTAAACACAATAGGTTATTAATACTTCTATGGGCAAACAATACATTGATAATATAGGGTATATTTAATAACACAAAATGCACTATAGACTTATGTATGTATGTATGTGGATATGTATGTATTTATTGGTACTGGGAATTGAGCCAAAGGATTCTTACTACTAAGTTACATCCCCAGGACTTTTATAAAAATTTTGAGACAAGGTCTTGATAAATTGTTGAGACTGTCTTCTAACTTAAGATCCTTCTGCCTCAGCTTTCCAAGTCAATGTGATTATAGGTGTGCAAAACACCACATGCCAGGTATACAATCATTTAAAAGAACAAATCACTTGTAGCTTCCAGATTTATATATATATATATATATATATATATATATATATATATATATACACACACATATACTTTAAATATATACAAATATATATAATGTGTATATATATGTGTGTACTTTATATATATACATATATATTTATATATGTACACTGAAATGCAAAATAAACTTTAATATTATTTGTACTTGCTATTTTTTATGGTCTGACCACTCTCCTTTTTAATTTATTAGTTTCAGTGTTTTTAACAATACAAGTAAAAAAACATGACAAACTTTATTAAGCTTTTCCCATTTTTCCTTAGCATTCACCTGCTTTCTTTTCTCGTAACTTTGTTAACAGATTTGATACATTGGTATTAAGTGTTAGAGCTCAAAATTATTGTAATTAAGCTTGAAGGTGTTATATATTCACTATGTATTGGAAATTATTAATTTTAGATATCATGGTGCTTACAGAACGAGAACTAAACAGAAACACCATACAGGAAATGAATAGAAAATCAAGTGAGAGATTTAGAAAAAAACCTTCTTAAGTGTAAGAACCAGACCTTTGAACACATTCAAGAAAGTGACACACTCTTAATTAGGAATACACAGTGTAGTTCAGAGAACACTGGCAATTCTTCTCACAGAAGAATTGAAAAGACCCAGCATTGTATGACCTGATGTCTTCATAGCTGGGACACGACATCTTACATTTTATACTGAATGGGACTGGTGTCCTTTACTTGGCACCTGATTTCTTTCACTAAGCAGTGGGTCAATAACAACTTCTGAAATATCTTATTATAAGACTGCTAAATTTAGAAATTGCCTTGCCAACAGAAGGGTCTTGAAGCACTCTGAAACCCTTGACAACCAATTTACAATGTACATATCACAGGAATGGCATTGCTTGCTCCCAGAGTACTCATCCCTTGGGTGAAACATGACAATGATTAAGAGCAGGGCAACATTGCTATGTTAGCTAGCTTTTTGTCACTGTGAACAAAATACCTGAAAAGAACAACTTGGAGGGGGAAAAGTTTATTTTGTCTCATGGTTTCAGAGGTTCAGTCTATGGATGACTGACCCAATTGTTCTGGGCCTGATGTAAGACAGATCACCATGGAGGAAGGAAGATTAAAACTGCTCAGCTCATGGCAGCTTCGAAGCAGAGACAGTAAAGGAGGAGCCAGGGAGACCAGATACAATCCCTCAGACTATCTTCCCAGTGACCTACTTCTTTTAGACATCCCCAACTACCAACAGTTATCAACCACCCAGTTAATCCATTTAAATTATTAATCCTTCAAAAGGAGTAATGCACTGATTAGGCTACAGCTCTTATCATTTAATCATTTTAGTTCTTGAATTAACACAGGAGCTTTTGGGGGACATCTCATATGCAAACTATAAGAATTCCACCACTGGTAAAGAATTCTATCTACTCATGGGAGCTGATCAGGAGGGATCTTAAGACTGACAGAATTTATATTAACTATTAGAGATAGGTCATGGCATGTGGTTTAGCATTCATATTACTTTCAAAAAGTGCCATAATTTCAATAGCACAAAATTAAAAGAACTTTGAGGTCTTAAAATGAGGACCTGTTATAGAACAATATGTAAAATAAATCATAAAACATACCATTTCACTGAGCCACTAAAGTATTGGGGTGCAGGTTTAAATTTGAAGGTCTCTTTCTCCAGTTTTCAACTACTAAAAAAATTGCTTTTTGTTAATTGGTTCCTAAAGTGTTTATCTGTAAGTGTCCTTTCTAATAAACAGTAAAGTTTAGCTTAAAAAATATCTTTGGGCATTTACAATGTGATAAACACTATAGAGGGTACTGGGAATATAATCACAGATGTGGCATGGTCCCTGAGCTTGAGAAATTCATCTTACCTCTGCATTTTCTGGGAAGGTTTCAATGGTGAGATTTCCTATGTGTTATGTCAGAAAGTTTTGAGGAAAATATGTACTAAAGCAAGTCAATTCAATTATAACATAATTATATGGATACTTTCAGTGAAAAAGCTAATAATTCCCTACTTTTAACTATATCAGTTACAGTGTGATTGAAATGTGCTTTTTGACTGATTATGTATTGGGGAGCTTTCTTAGAAGTTCTAAGTACCATATTAAAAAAAATAAACAGGATGTGAGAAGAAATCCAAAGGGGCTGTTGTCTATCTAATAGACAACAAATCATATAAAGCTACATCTATTCAGATTGTCAAAGTTCGTTCCTTCCTTCTTTCTTTCCTTCCTTCCTTCCTTCCTTCCTTCCTTCCTTCCTTCCTTCCTTCCCTCCTTCCTTCCTTCCTTCCTTCCTTTCCTCTCTATATTTCTGCACCAATTTATAATCTTAGTCTTTTTTGGCAATGGTGATTATGATAATTATGATATTTGATTCAGCAATTTTATATTAATTGTGAGTACATCTCCGCATTGAGCAAAAATTACTCAAAAACAATGGAAAGAAGGTGTTTGAACCAAGAAGTAGAAGAAAGGATCTTTTGGAATTCATTCCTTTGCCTCCTCCTAGTACTCCAGTCCCAATTGGCATGCTCTGTTGAACAGACCCTTTTACATCTTCAAATCACCTGCTTTTGTTTGTCATATTTGAGATGAAAGGTGAATTGAAGGTGATTACAAGTGTGCAGATAAAATTATCCCTTCATTTTCAGAACCTGTTAATATGTCACCTTACATGGTAAAGGAGAGTTTGTAAATAGGATTGAATTGAGGATGTGGAAATGGGAGATTATCCTGGATTATCAGTGTGGACCCAATGAGAGGGAGACAGGAACAGCAGTGAAAGTGATATGACATGTGCAAAAGTATTCAAAACTAAAACCATGCAAGCACATTTCAAAGAGTTCTAGGAGCATGTCCAAGCCCAGAATGGCAAGGACTGGGCTCCTCCTATGAAACTTCCCAAAGAAGGAGGCCTAGTGAAGCAAGACTTTGATGTGTGGAATTGAACCTCCAAAACTGTAAGGCATTATGTTTGCTGATTTTAAGCCACTACATTTTGGGCAATTTCTAACACCAGGGATAGAAAAGCCATACAATAAGCAAAGGGCATAAAGAATATTCAGGCTAAACCTTCTTTATTCCTGGCTGTGGAAATTCATTTAATATGACAATCAAACACTTAAAAAAAAAGTGGCTCTTACTGCCCAGAAAAGTCTTCATTTCACAAGAGTAGTTTCTAAGGGAATTCTTCTTTTGAATTACATAGAAAACTGCCCATGTTTCACTTGGACTTGTGCTTGCTATTTAGCACACACTTTTACCATGATGGTGATGAATGGTGTTTGGGCTCCTGGAGAATTATTCATGCATCCATATTCATCTGACATTGTTTGTGAAAAATTGTCCTATTAGTTTAGAACTTAAAACAATTTTCAAGACTACATCTTTCTTCCACCTTTCCCTTGAAAAATCCAGGTAGTTTAAAATAAAATAGCTGCATATTGCTGTCCTAGTCAAGCTCATAGTCACAGCCAATTAAAACATGACTTGAACAGGAAAAGTTATCAGAGTTGGGTTACAGAGAGAACTTTAAAGGCAACAGCTTTACATTTTCTTAGCTCAGTGATATTAATATTCTAAAGTTGGACATTAACATGCCAAAATAGTCTAAAAGATTAATGAGCAACTTCAAAGAATCCTTAGTGATAAAATGAAATCTCTCATTATGTTTTCTTTCTTTCCTTCTTCCAAGCTTTTCCACATCACACCTGAGAGACACTGAGATAAGAATGGGTTTATACTTGTCCAGATGTTTTCTATTGTGGGCCCTTTGTCTTTGGAAATACCAGATAGGGATAAAATAAAGGAGTAGCAAATTTTAACACCTGCAGCAGGTACTCCACTCTTTCTTTTCCACTTTCTCCTTGAATAATGAAATACTTGAAGAAAATAGGCCAAACGTATTTCTCTGAAAACCTCAATGAATGACTTTCTAAGTTACTGACTGCTTGTATAAATAATCTGAAATTCTGAGATAAAGCTTAACAAAGCTTTAAAAAAATCTTATGAATGTTAGCAGTCATTTTCAAACCTCACAATGTGGAAATTCAAATCTGAAGATTAGTGTCCATCTGTTGTCATTGGATACTAAATATCATTCAATGTGCTAGAGGTGGCAAAGGGAGGTGAATGGCATTAAAGAAACCCAATGCAGTGATGGAAGCCTGCAAAGCAAGACGTGGATAAAATTCAGCCATAATGAAGTGATGTCAGATGAACCATGCCATCATTGTGTGGTTTGGATGCAACCGTGATGGTGTTGGAGGGACAGAGAGGTCAGTGTAGCTTAACTCCTTTTATACTTCCCCTTCACAAATACTGCCTATTTATATTCTTAACAAAAGATCAGTGCTACCATTTCTTACCATTTATTGCCTTCAGAAATTTTTTTACTCATTCAGATTTTTAAAGAACATTATCTTTTGTGTAAATCTCTTCCAGATCTCACATTTTCCAGGTTTGAAGCCTCAATACATTACTGAAGATAGTACTCAATATTGAGGATTTTGAATAAAGACAAAGGATTAAACAAAAGGAGCTGATAGATTTCCACCACCAGTAATGTATGAAGTAGGACCATTGGACACTTGTGTCTATTTACCCAGCTGCCTTTCCTATTTTCTTCTTCCTCTGTCTCTGTCTTCTCCTTCTCTTATGTTAGGAGTAAGAGTTGAAAAAGTTAACACCCTTCCAAATCTGATAGGAGACATGATCAATGAGCTGGAGTGATAACAGACTCCTAATCTTTCATCCCATGAGACAAAGATGTCAAGAAAACTGGAACTGTAAAATAAAGAAATTTCTAGATGAAATTCCACTTTATATCCTTCTATATAAACTTGTCAGTTTCCTTTCTGTTCTCCATTTCACCCAACCCTATATCTCGTATAAAACTACATCTCGTCCTAAGTCTTCATGGTTTGGTTTTAACTTAGTTTGGTTACTTAATTGCTGTGTAAATATAGAGAAATTACTGTTTCTAGTTAATGAGGCCAAACAAACTCTTAGTGATAAAAATTAAGTATATAGTCATACCTTTAGTTTAAACAATTTGTCCACTGTCCTGTTTCTATAGTCTTTCTGTTATATCTTAAAAGTTAAGAAAAGGTTATGGGGATGAAGGATGAGATAATATGCTTACATATATGATATACTTATGTGTGATATATAATCTCCTTCAAGAAATGGGGGAACAGTTCCTGGAAATAGTCTTAAAAATACCATCTTACATATACCAAAATATCATTTGCCAGAGAATTACATCACAATGTCTTTAAAGTAGTTTTCCTTTTCTGTTTCTTAATATTTTATTAGTGATGAACCTGTATTGAAGATTCACCTTTCCAAATTCCCTAAACTCTCCAAATATTGCATGATTGGCTTTCTCTATGTCGTCCTTCTTCTGTGCTCTAGTTAAGTCTATTTATTCTGTGCTCTAGTTAAGTCTATTTTCAAATATAAATATCTTTAGCCTTTCCATCATCTTTATACCTATATCTGTTTCATAGTAAGACCTGAAATCTGGAAGCCCATCACCAGCATATCTTAGAAGGCAGCAGAACTAAGAAGGATCCAGGGTCGATCAATGGATTCGGCTTCATGGCCAGAAGAAGGAGATAAAAAGCACTTGACTCTGATTCCTTTCCCCCTTTGGCATTCTTGCCTCTTTCTCTCTTTCTTGCTCTCTGATCACCTTTTTCTCCTCCTATATATAAGCTTTCTGCAATCTTTCTCATTATAACACTTTCAAAAGAGTTTTAAGGCAAATCATACCTCCTTTAATAGATTGTATCTTAATGAAATAATTACAATTCTTGGTATCTATCTATCTACTTTGTATAAGAAATCTTAGTTTTTAATCATGCAGTACCCATTTGTCTGATTGTTCCTTTTGAATTCTTTATGATCTGCCTCTTTAACTGGAGGGTAAGTGGTCTGAGAATAAATCATGGTTTTTATTTTATGCCCTAGGATACCCAGCCCAGCTTAAGGCACGACATAATGGTTAATATAGATTGACCTGGTTTGTGGAAAAATGTACAGGGTATTTATTGAGTGATGGGAGAGTTGTAGCCACTGCCTAATCCTGGATAATTATTTTCTCATAAATATCAACCTTAAACTATAGCTCTCTGTTGACTAATTACATAAAACTGCTACTCTCCATGTCCTCTAGTAAGCTTAATTTACAGATGTGTGTGCTAAACTCATGAACTGAAAGAGCTTATAATTAGAACTGAAAAGATTGAGATATTGCCAATGGAAAAAAAAGTATGGTAACTATTGATGATAAAAATGATGGGAAAGTAAAAAAAAAAGATGGAAAAGGAGGAATGATATATGAGGGACACATAGAGAGAAAATGACTTTGATATGTCACCTGTTTATAAGCAGTTTTGGAAAGGTTCCCAAGTCATGGACGTACAATCAAGCCATCACACAGCAGTGGAAACCTATTCCAATTCAGAGCACTAATATTTGACATTTCCTGCTTAGAAAAATACCTCCTCTCATCCTTGTGTTCTCAAAATGACTATCTTCTGGCAATCTTCTGTATAACTACTGGGCTCTCTGCTTGGTTTTGAATTTAGATTTTTAAGACTACCATTTTAAAGTTATCATTGTTGCCCTATACTGATTTCTCTGTTCCTTTCATGTTATACACTGTTGAGCTACCATTATAGTGCCATGTTTTTCTATAATAAAAAAAAGCTGGTTCAAAATGAGAAAGCTTGTTGAAATAAATACTGTCCAGGAAAGAAAGTTGCAATTGATACTACCATATAATTAAGAAGATTGTTCCATTTATCCCTTCCTCAACTCTAAAACCTTCCCACAAGGTAGGGCAGTGTAAATTTCTCAACACTTTTCAAGTGAAAACATTTTAAAGGATCTTAATTTTAAAAGATAATATTTGAATATTGGAAACAAAATTTAATTGTCTTTGAATTCAAGTTTAGAGTTCAATTAGATTCTTTGTGCCTCTGGAAACCCATGAGTTAATGATTCAGTTCATATATATATATATACATACATACATACATTTTGCGTTTAGCAAAGTGTCTCTCATTATTTTCAGGTTATGCTTATTAATCCATATTACAGGCATAATTATTAGCATATAAATGCAGCTGAAAAGGTGAATATTACTATTTCCATCTAATGTATGGTTAATAATGATTTTATAGTAATCTGTAGTTAAATATTTGGCTTAAATACAGCTGCATGATATGGCTAAACAGAATATCTCTAATTTTAGTGAATTCATATAAGTACTAAGGCTTTGTAGAAGATAGCTATATACTATAGTATGAACTTGTGTGCACAGTGCAAATATATTAATTGTAAAGACAATACCTACAACAAGATTTCCCTTTCATGGAAGCTTGGATTCAAGTTTTAAAATAAATAAATAAATATATATATATCAGCCCATTTTTAAAGGATTAAAATAAGATATTAATAGGTGTAAAGCAAAGAAAGACATGTAAAAATCAAGTGAAAGTAGACCTTTGAAAGCTAGAGTGATTTCAGTATTAGTTATCTGATAATACCAGAGGGAGAGAAAGTAATAAATGTGCATTATGCCATCCCACAGCAGTGGAAAACTATTCCAAATCAGAGCAGTAACCGTTGACATTTCGCACTTAGAAAAATGCCTCCTCTCATCCTTTATATTCCCAAAGTGCCTATCTTCTGGCAATCTTCTGAAGAACCACTGGACTCTCTGTTTGTTTTGAATATAGATTTTTAAGACTACCATTTTAAAGTTATTGTTGTCACCCTAAGCTGATCTTATCTGTCTTTCTTATCTCATATACTTCTGAACTGCCATTATAGAGCCAAGATTTGATATCTGTAGGTCAAGGTTCTAAGGAGGAGTCAATCGGAGGCAAGAATTCAAAGTGAACTGAATAGAGTTACGGATGGTGGGATTATTGATACAGTTTGTGAAATAAGTAGATGACAGATATATTAATGGTATATTAAGTAATTTTAATGCAACACCCCATTTTATTATTAACTAGAAGATTAAGAGCTTAAATATGGTATGGTAGCACAAATTATAAAATTATAAGAAAAATAATTGTTATTGATTTTTGCTCCGCTATTATATATCTACTCATGTCATATATATATATATATATATATATATATATATATATATATATTATATATATACACACACAAACATATAGATATGTGTATTCTTATTTCATCTACTCATCTTATGTATATATACATATACATATTTATAGTCTCATTTTACCTTCACAGTCAAACAATTAGTTAAAATTAAGTGCATTGAATAAGATGCTTAAATACATTTAAATAAGCTTTTAAATAATAATTTAATCCCATTCCCCTCACAACCTCTTATATGTAATTTTGTATAACAATGAGGGTCTCCTTCCATTTCCATGCAATTTCCCTTTTCTCTCCCTTTCCCTCCCACCTCATGACTCTATTTAATGTTAATCTTTTCCTCTTGCTCTTCCTCCCTTCTCTGTTCTTGGTTGCTCTCATTATATCAAAGAAGACATTTGGCATTTGTTTTTTAGGGATTGGCTAGCTTCACTTAGCATGAAATGAATTACAGTAGATGGGGTAGAGAGAGAAGATGGGAGGGGAGGGGAGGGGGGATAGTAGAGGATAGGAAAGGTAGCAGAATACAACAGTTACTATTATGGCATTATGTAAAAATGTGGATGTGTAACTGATGTGATTCTGCAATCTTTGTAATGTTTTGAATAACCAATAAAAAATAATAAATAAAAAAATAAATAATAATTTCAAATCTGTATTGTCATTATAAATAACTATTCACAAAGGGGAATTAGAATTTTGTTCCAGGTATGGAGCTATTCTAAATAAAATAAAAGAGAGAAAAAATAAGTCTAGCTGAAGGGAAAATATGAAGAAAGCTTGGGAGATAGTATACAGTAAACATAAATAATGGGTCATGTCCAGTCTCTGTTCTCAGTGGCTGCAATATGCCCCCAAGAGGACAAAATTAATTTGAAATGTGAGTAGGGGAAGGTAGGCAGAATATCTTAGGTATTTCAATGGTTTGTGGTCCTTGAAAACTCAAGTATATATGACCAATTATAACCCCTTAATGTTTACTTTTTTAATTAGACAATATATCTCAATTAATTAAGTTAAATAGGATTTTCTCATGAGAGGCATGATAATAAAAAGTAGGTTGAGAAACACTATTTAAAATATATGAAAACCATTAAAACATTTCATGGTGGTGTTGTTCTTATTTGTTATGAATTTAGCAAGACAAAAATTAAGAGGAAATACTTATTTAGATTTCTTTGGTGGCACAGACGTAGACTTGTGTATGTGTAAAGAGACACTGTATTGTCTGTTATGTCAATTATGTGTGTGTCCATGACTGGGAAAGAGCCAGTCCATTGATTTTGCCCTGTTCTAGAAACTAGTGTATTTTAGGCTCTCAATGAAAGCTTGTTGAATGAAAATATTTACTACATACCAGCACTTTCAAATGATTTGTCTAGTCCATATTTAAACCTACAATCATTAATAAGTAATTCCTTTAGTGTTCTTGAATCTTCACTAATGTGGTCATATTTCAGTTTGTTAAGGCCTCTTTTAAAATAGGCAAACACTGAACCCAGCCTTCCCTCCCTGGTCTAATCATCAGAGAAGCAAAGGAGATTGATGTTCTCATTCTCAATCTCTGATTTGACAGCAGCCTGAGGTGTCATTGGGTATATGAACTGTGATATTCAATCATGACTCAAATCTTGCTTAATCTCAATAGTTATTCTTAAATATTCCTTACAGAAACTATTAAGCTATATTTCTAGGAGTAGAAAGAAAAATGTTTGGTTAATAAAATCAAAAGAGAATACTTAAAAACTAATAATGAAATTTCCTCTGACAGTTCAACATTTACAGTCTGATATTCTGGTCTGTTTTGAAACGTTTTTTGTTTGTTTGAATGCAAAACATCCATTTATTTTATTTCAAGTATCTTGATATTTGATCAAATGGTAAGAATTCCACTGATGTGTATCCAAATGAATTATCAAAACGGATATAAGAAACCTACCATTGCATATCTTCTTCTAGATTCATTCCCATTCATTAATCATCAATCTTTGATAGAAATATATGATATTAGATGTGTGCTGAATCATATGTATCTGCCTAGTTACACAAAAAATTAAAAAAATAAACTGTTTATACTTTTATGATAAATATGGTGAGCCATTTCTTTTCTTAAATTCTTGCAACCCATGTCTCAAGTGATTTACATTACATTCATTATCCTGTGTTCACATAATTCACCTTTCTATCGTTTTTCAATGAAAACTAAAATTAAAAATGTATGAGAAGTCTTACATCAGTAAAATGGAAGAAAAGGTCAAGGACCTCTTCTAGAATCAAGCGGTGGAAGGGAGAGGGAAAAGGAGAGGAACCTGGTGAGAGAACATCACTAAGACCATATACATGGAGTGAGACATCAGACTAAGAAGTAAAAATTCCCAGCAATTGTTTTAGTGGACTAAATGTGTTAACAACCACTATGAAAATGCAGAGAACTTCTGGTTTTGTAAATCTCATAATTCCCTCAAAATGTGAAATAAAATAACAATGGTTATACTGTATTTACAATAGATACATTTAAGACAAATTGTGATGCAAAGTTGAAAGCAAAAGAACAAAAAATGTAAAATTTATGAATGGAAATACTAATTTCAAAGTAAATATAATTCAATGTATCAAGTGTCATTTTATTGAAACCGAAATTTATTTGATAAATGTTAATTTAAATATTTTATAACAAATAAATATCTGTAATTAACATTTGCACAACAAAATAGCAAACTCTACAGAACAAGTCTCTTGTGTTACTCATCCATTTTTTTCAACATGAGTTTTGCTTTGTCTACAAAGTGAATTCAATTCCCATTACTGTGTTAGTTCAGTTAATTTTTATGACTTGCAATCTATTCATCTGTTTTATTGTTCTGGTACCCAATATGCTTTCTGCCCTACTGAGCCAGCAAATCCCTCCAGCCCTCATTTGTTTTTGCACTGATAGTTTTTTATTAATCCGTGATTTCATGGATGTCCACATATGTTGTCCTTTCTTTATCTATCCCTGGTTTATGTGCTGTATGCATGGGTATTACAGTGTCCAAATTACATACTCCATTGTTTCTCCTTTTCATTATTTCTGTTCAGATTTTTCTCTAACATGATGTGGTGATAGAATGGAGCTTCAAGGATCAGGGCCCAAGCACGACTATCCCCAGATGTGGGGAGTGATAGAGGCCTATTCTCTTGCTACTCAATGTCCCATTTTCTCAATCTCTGGTCATGAAAAGATTTGGAGAATGGTCTGAAGATGATACTTCTTGTTCTAAATTCTGGTTAGATTTTTTTTATCTCCCCACCTAAAAATTATTTTATCTTTGCAATGTTCCCCAGAAGCTACATCTTATCTGGAAAATTATATTACACATTAACATCTTGGAGGCTCTGAGGGTTTCCAACGTAAAACAAACCATCAATACAAAACCTCTTTAACTTTGATTAATCCAGAATTTCTCAGCAGTATTTTCCAGAATTCCCTTTCCATTAATAACATGTATTAAAGTCCTAATCTTAGAATTAGTGAAGATCGCTTTGGAAAATTTTGAGTTGGAAAAATCCCTAGGTTAAAACGTGCATTAGTCTACTTAACACTTCTTTCTTCTTACCTGACTCATGTGCTTATTATTACAAAAGTTAATATGTGGGCCATTAAAATCTCATTGCATGGAAATTTCTACACAAGAGTATTTTTAAACAATATCCGACAGATGGCTGTGTATCTAGTTAGGAATGTTTTCCTGAGAAGCTACTCCATAATCTTCTACAACCACCTGTTCAAATATCCAGCTGTCCCTCCTAATCAAGAAGTATTTATTTAGATTTAACTAAAGAAGAAAATTAAATGTTCAAAAGTAAAAAAAAAAAAAAATACTACAATTCTTTGACATATCAGACTTAGCAACCAGTCCATAGAAAAGAGGGAGGCATAAATTTTATCTAGGAGATTTGGTTTTACTTTTTTTAATATTGGTTATTCAAAACATTACAAAACTCTTGATATATCATATTTCATACATTCGATTCAAGTGGGTTATGAACTCCCATTTTTACCCCAGATCTCTAGCTCAATTCAGAAAGTTCACTTTGTGACTAAGGGAGTATTACAATTGACACTTAAAAATAATGCAATACTTACACAGGTTTGTATTAAACTGTCCAAAAACCTGTAGTCCTTAAGAGTGTAGAGAAAAGTTTTGGCCTAATTCACAGAGTGGTGATTGAATTCAAGAACCAGTAAAAATGGATTGGCACAGATTACTAGATCCTAAGATATTACTAATTTGACACAAAAGTCAGTAGAATCTGTGGCATAAGTTGCTGAACCATTTCTCTGACCACAGGCCTGGGGAGTCTGTTGTGAAACAAACCTCAAGTCATTATATGATGGGAAGCTATGCTTAGATGCTCAGTGGATTTCTCAGAGCTCTCTTTGCTCTTATTGATGACATCAATGTTTTATGGTTCTGGGGAAAGTTTATTTACTAACATTTAAAGAACAGAATTGCTGCTGTATAATCTCTTTGACTAAAAACCCTCAACCAGAGAACCTGTCTCTGGAAATTGCTTCTCATATGTTTGCCTTTATATTTATGCATTCTTATTTGAAAATAAATTTCTCAGAGGTCAAGCATCTCCTTGTAAATATAGGATTTTAGACCTCTATTTATGACCTTATAAAGTATTATATATGTAGGGTTTAACATATACCCTCTTAATTATTTTGACTCCAAATTTATCTCAGTCAATTTAAACAATTTATTTTTAGTCTCTGGAGATAAGAAAAGATTAAGACTGCTCTTCAATTCAACAAACATTTGTACAAGCTTAATATAAGCTCCTTGTATTTTAACCTCTATTATTCCCCAAACAAGGATTGAATGTGTTATGCTTTTCTTAGATTTTTTTTCTTTAAAATAGAATATCCAGCCCATCTTTCCAGCAATTATTTCCATTTTCCCCTAAAGTCACTTTGCCAAATTTTCTGCCCAAAACACTTTTCATATTAATTTTAACAGCTTCATTCATTCTAGCCCATTTCTTTTTAGCACTTACAAATTTTGTTAGTCTGCGTTTATTGTTCATCTTAATATTTATAACCTATAACTTTACTGAGCAGGAAACACATATGTCAGCGTCTCATGGCTTTGTATCCATTGACTCGTCATGAGTGTCCCCTATATACTATGTTTCTAATGAGCACTATATGACACATTTCTGAGGATATGTGAACATTCCTTTGCCACTTTTGCATTTTTCTGTTTTACTTACTATAGTGAGAGCTGATGCAAACCTGAGAGAATAAATTCTGAAATGTACCTCACACTCATGAACCATCACTCATAAAATAAGAGATATTCTCAACCCCAAATAAATGCCCTCCAATTCAGGAGTTTACAAGAGTACATTGAGCTGGGTACAGTGGCACACGCCTGTAATCTCAGCAACTGAGGAGGCTGAGGCAAGAGGATACCAAGTTCAAGAGTAGCCTTAGCAACTTAGCGAGACTGTAAGCAACTTAGCGAGATCCTGTTTCAAAATTTAAAAAAAAAATAAAATAGAACAAAAATGGATGGGAGTGTAGCTCAGTAGTAAAGTGTCCCTGGGTCCAATCCACAGTGCTGCCAAGAAAAAAAAAAGTCCATTGAGACTCCAATAAATATCTACAATATAGCCTTCTGTGTTCCCTTCCTGTCTCTTGAAGCCAAGAAGCAGAAGTAATCTATAGTATCAAGAGTTTCAAGGGTGAAAGAAAACCTAATCAAGGACTTGGATTCTGAACTGAATGATAAATCTAGAAGGGAATTTAGATTGTTTAATATTTCTTTCCCTGGATTGGATGTCTAGTTTTGGACTAAGAACTAATGTCCCTTCATCCCCTACACTGCTGAATTGGTTTTATTCACCCAATTGGAGACAAAGCAATAGGGAAGCTGCCCATGCTGAGCACAGAGAATGGTCACTTGTCATTAACTATGAAGTAAGTCTCAGACCGGAGCATATGCATACTAACATCTAACATATTAATCCCACTTGGAATGACCAGGACTGTCAATCTCCTTGGTATTAACCAGGGTTAGGTTGACTAAAGAAGCCAGGGAGGGAGCTTAGGAGTTTTGCTCTTGGTACTGCCTCTCTACTGAGAAGATGGCCCAGGAAAAGACGTGAAAGCAGAAATAGTGTTTCTGCTAACAAAGTGCTAAGGGAACATCCAAAGGGTATTCAAGGATATTCCAATCAGACTGCCCATTAAATCATGGCCAGTGTGGGATAGGATTTGCTGTGCTTATGGACAATCAAAGAAAAGTATACAGCAAAATAAAATTCACAGAAAGTATAAGAAATGTACTATACATCACACAAAAGCAGAGCATCTCAGAAGGTCGACTCTCGAAAACAGTTGAAAATACCACTCTTAAATAAACTACACTTATAAGGATATTAATGAAAACATAAGCTAAATGTAACAGCAATTGATAAAACAACATAACGCTTTAAAAAATGTTTTGGCAGGATAGTAAGAATAAATAGATGAATAAAGATACTAACCAAGTTTCAACTATTTATGTGCAGCAACATACAGAATGGGCAAGGGGGAAAAAAAAGAACAAAACAAGGATGTAACAACAGCAAAGTGATGTGGATCACAACCTCAGGAATGATTACTTGGGAAATACAAAGAAACTACAGAAGGTTGTAAGTCAATTGATGAAAAACAAAACAAAATCTAGATATGGGAGGTGATGAAGGGCAGGTTATAATGAGCCACTTTGAGGTATGCCAAAAAATCCAAACAAAAGAATTAAATAGAACTTTGAAAACATAATAAGAATGTGGAAAGGGGAAGAAAAAAGAGAAAAAAATTATAAAGCATTTTTATGTAGTGAATGATACATTAGTTGTAAGAAAATCTCTATTATTGGAAAGCTCAATTTCTAACTACTTTCTGGTAAATTTTTTGAATTTTAAGACAAAAGTATTACTTTCTGTGAGCATTCAAGTGTTTGCGACAATTCAATACAAAAAAAACATTCGAAAAACACAAATACAGGTTTGTCAGTGAATGGAGAGTTTAACACACACACAGACACACACACACACACACACACACACACACACACACAGAGTTTTGAAGAAAATAAGGTGCTCTGAGAATTGTCTCCATGACCAAGGTCAAGGTATATGTAAAAACAGTAACAATGTGCCCTTAATTAGGGAAGATCCCAGGACTTTCCTCTGGGAGTTCCAGTGGTGGCATTCACACTGTCCTGTGGAGCTGTGCCTTTCACAATCTGTTCAAAACACAGCAAAACAAAAATAGCAAGATAGATAGGAAACACCATCCATGGCATTACCTAATCCCAAGTCACTGCTCTTGACTCTTATATCCCTGCCTGTGTCTCCCAGGGGAGACCCACCTCTCATATAGATGAGAGTTGTGGGTTTTTCAGGCCATTCTGCTTTTTGTTTGTCTTTAGGACATGGGGACCACTTGCAGTCTCCTCCCACCTGGCACTGGAAACCACACTGGGAATGCCTTTGTAATGTGTGACATCACTAAACCTAACTCAAACATTTAGAAAACAAGAAATATTTTTAGGACAGAGAAGGAAGACATAGCATAACATGGATATGTAAAGGGAGAACAAGAACAAGAAAACAGAAAAAAACAGAACTTGTATTTCAGGACTATGTTTTTCAAAAACAATAAAAGAGGAAAACTAGTCATTGCATCCATTAAGAAACATAAAGAAAACACATATAATTGCAAATAAAAAAAATATATCAAAAACAGAAAGAGGCACAGTATGCAGTACCATTGTAACTGAGAAGTTTTTATAACACTCTACCACCAGAAATTAAAGTCTGGATAAGTTGAATCATTTTCTAAAAAAAATGTAAATTTCTAAATTTGACCCAAAAAATCCCCAAAGTATTGAACAAAAGTGAAATTATTTTGATACTCATTACTGATCAGTTCACAAGCAAAAATTTAAAGTTTTCTAGTTTTAGAGAATTTTAAATATTTGAAAAAGTAATTTTGTTGTTGTTTACACAATTTTAGAACATAACAATGATCCATTTGCTTTAGAAATGCTGTATGAATTGATATCAAAATAGTATAAAATGGTATAAAAATATTTAATTATAAACAAAACAATAATAATCTCCTGAAATATAGCAAAATCAACTGCATTTGATCCCACCTGAGAATTCTATGGTTCCTTAGTGTTAGTGAATATAATTTACTATATTATTAGGTTCAATGTTCTGGAAGACAGTATATATTTTATCTCAAAGTTTTCTCATCTAAGGGAGCCAGAAGCTAGAGTAGTTATCCTCCCATTTCCATAATTGGCAGAGAACCATTCCCAGGAGGGTCATTTCTTTGGCAATTCCAGCTCCTCTGTGTATGTGGGCCTTAAAGGAAGTCCTCACAAGAAGAGTCACAGATGTTTGCAGTTGAAAGTCATTAATAAGTACTAGACTAGTGGCTGTCAAGAAGTGTGGGCAGAATTCCAAAAGGATTTCATAACAGTCATGTAGTATAAGTGACTTAGAAACTGATATAATTTTTCTATGTGTCATTTATTCATGTATCTACCAACTTACCTACCTAGCTACCTGCTTCTATTTACATGTTTTCACTATTTGGGAATTACAAAAATTAGGTAAATTTATGTTTGTATTAGTTATATCTTTAGGCTCATTACACATTATTTTCTGTTTATATTTAAGTATTCACTTGTTGATCCATTAATCCTTTGTCACAGTAAATGCTTCCAAAAGTTGGATCATCTTACTAGGATAATGTGAGACTGATTTGTTTAATCAATATATTTTCTAATCCCATATACATATCTGGGATGGAGCCCTGTATATCTGGGATGGTGCCCTGGAGATAGATACATACATACATATACATACATATGTATACATACATATATACACACACACATATACATATATATATACACACATATACATATATATATATATATACACACATATACGTGTACGTATGTATGCATACACATATATGTGTGTGTGTGTGTATACATATATATATATATTTTTTTCTGTTTTTCTAGATTTTGGAATTATTTCCCAGTTGTTAACTTTTTATGTAGGCTGAAGCGTCAAGCTTTTCTATTCCTTGTTTAGCCCAAAGCAAATCCAAAATTATTTTTTAGCATAGCAATTTTATTTCTTAAGATTTTGGCCTTGACTCATTCTTATACACAAATTGTTTTGTTTTTTTGAAACAAATTGATAGTTTAAAAATGCAAATAATTTCTTGGAAATTGAATACATATCAATGTGTTAAACAAAATATTTTACTCTTCTAATGTAGGCAAATGAGAATTGAAACTTGCAATTTCTAGTATTTTGGCTTTAGATTTTTGCTTATAAGATAACTGCTGTATGTTTGTATTGTTGCATTATTTTCTTGCTATTTATGGCACATTGCATTTAAATTTGCTTTTGCCCTTTCTCTGTTTTTCATCAAAGGAATAGATTTTTTTTTTTTGACTCCTTGTAGTCTGACCTAGTTCCCTGTTGAAGTTTCAGGCTTCAATAGAGTTAGCTTTCAGTTTAGCTAAGTTGACTTCTTGTGATATTTATTATTTCTTTTATTCCTTAGCCTAGCTTTTTCTTGCATCTATATTCTCAAAGAACATCTTGCTCTCCTTGAATTTGTTCGTCTTGCAGACTCTTCTTTCTTGGACACAGTCCTCATATTTTCCTAAGATTCTCAATGGTTGGCATAATTGAAATTCACTGTCTTAGTGTCTCTAGTTCCCTGACTTTTTCTTATAATCACAAATTTATTAATCTGTAATCCTGTTAATGAAGTTGATTTCTTTTGGTTTTAATTGACATAAACCCTGACAAAGCAATACAAAAGAGCAATATCCATAAAGGAAACCTGGGAAAATAAGACCAAAAATCCCATTCCACTTTACTTCTCTCCTTCCCAATTTTTTTCTAAACTAAGACATTCAGACTATTTAGGTATTATTTCTTGTTTTATATCTTGTTTCTCCAGTAGGCATGTAAATTAATACATTTTCTTAAAACTTGTATTTTTACAACATTGCAATTTAAGGTGTGTTCTCAGACCTTTCCATTCTGCATCCCCAGGAAATTTAGTAATTCAGAACCCAGGGCTCCATCCCAGATATACAGAATTGAATTTTATATTAAGAAAACTGTTCATGTGATTTGCATGCACATTATAGATTGAGAAGCACTGACATGTAAAATGTATTGCAGTGAAATAAGAACTGGGAAAACTGACAATTTTAGTTAACTGTGAATTGATGACAGGATATTGCACGTTGCAAAATTATAATAAAACCTCATATTTTCATTACAAGTTAATTTTTAAACTTTTGGTAGTCACATGTGAAGTTTGATGTCATACAGTCAAAACATTAATTTCTCAGGAAATTTTTTTTGGGGGGGATAAATCAGGGAATAAATCCAGTGATGCTTAATCACTGAGACACATCCCAGTCCTTATATTTTTTATTTGAGACAGGATCTCATTTGGTTGCTCAGAGCCTTGCTATTTTGCTGAGATTGGCTTTGAACTTGCCATCCTCTTGTGTCAGCATTCTGAGCTGCTGGTATTATAGACACATGCCACTGCACCTAGATTCAACTTTTTTTTTTTTTAAATACTGGAAATTAAAAAAAAATAAAGGCCTGTGTATGACAGGCAAGTGTTCCACTACTGAGTCACACACCTAGCCCTGTTTGCAATCACTTTAGTGAGTATTTTGATACCAAATGCAGACTCAATTTTGAGGGATGTTATTTACAAAATATAATATTTTGGGGATACCCTATTTTCCTTAAATATTTTCTTCATAGCTTTGTAAGCTTTATGTTCTTTATTATGTCTGAATTGAAACGTTGGAGCGTGGGATGTCATCATACATGGTTTTAGATTCTTCTTTCTGAATCAATTCACTTAATTTGAAAAATTAAATCTAGTCTATAGCTTTTATAGGTTATTTTACTGATTATTATGACATAATTGTAGAACAAAAATTCTGAAAACATTTTCATTGTCTGATCTCTGTTTCTGTCTTGTTTCATTATTAATATTTTACAAATAATTGTTGAATATATCATAAGACTTTATCTTTAAGTATTTATTATGGATATTCTCATAGTCCAATTTGTTTTATAGCTATTTTAACATAATTATTAACTGTCTTGTACATGAAATTGTAAGTCAACAATTTCACTGCATTTTACTCTTGCAGCAACAATGATTAATTTTTAAGAATTATTATATTTTAATGAAAATTTTTAGATAATTGTAGATTCACATTAAATTATAAGAAATAATAGGGCAATGTTGTAAGTCCTCTAACTCACTTCCTTTAATAGTAATATTTTGCCAAATTATCTTATAATATCATAATCAGGCTATCGATATTTAGACAATCTACTATTCTTATTCAGCTCCTCCCAGTTTTTCTTTGACACATTTGAGTGTGTATGCACATTTAAATTTTTACAGTTCATAATATATGTAGGTTTCCGTACCAACCATCATTGTCAAAATGCTGCAGAGTTGTTATTAAACATACATATTCTTTTTCTGGTTAAACATCATTTGAGACATTATTTAGTATTTTAATTCTTCCTCCTTACATTTTTCCCTACATAGATAGATAATGCTCCTCACTAACTTAGTTACATGTTGGTTCTGAAAGCAAAGACACTCTTATTCTATCTATCTATCTATCTATCTATCTATCTATCTATCTATCTATCTATCTATCCATCCATCCAGAGCTGGGAATTGAATGCAGAGGTGCTTTATCACTGAGTTATATCCCCAGCCTTTTTATTTTTTATTTTGACACAAGGTCTCATAAAGTTGCTTATGACCTCCCTCAATCACTGAGAATGGACTTGAACTTGCAATTCTCCTGCCTCAGCCTCCCAAGTTCCTAGGATTACAGGTGTGTACCACCATAACTGGCTGCAACTTTTATATGCTGTTTTACATGCATGACTTTGATTTGCTAAAAATCTAAATTCTTAGGAGAGCTTAGTTTTGTCCAAATGAAAGAGGAAAAGGGGAAAACAATTTCTGGGTAGAGACCATATCAGTGAAGGGACAGAAGGGGTGGTAAATGAGGTATGCTTCTTCTCCAGACTGAAATAGATCCTCCAATCCTGGAGGAAATAGGTAGGCAGATCTGGGTCTTCCCTGAGAAACACGTTAAGATCTGCTTTGTGTAATATCATCAAGAATTTGGGAAACCATGATACAGACGTTCTCCCTGGTTCTTGTAAGTGAGCAGACTTCCAGCTTGATTATAATTCACTTGACAGAATTTCTTTCACTCACACAGCATAACATCCCCAAACTTGATCATCACTGGAGCAGAAATAAGGGTCATTTCAGTGACATGTAGAACTGGCCCACTAATGCAGTATAAGATATTGATCTGTGGAAAAATCTACACACACACACACACACACACACACAAATAAATGATGAGAGAATCTCTGAAATTAGAAATTTATACACTTTTTCCAGCCTGGAAGAACAAAGAAGAGAGAAAAGTAATATTTTGTTTGAATTTAAATGTGTGGTTGGAGTGTCATTCCTACTCATAGGGGATATTGAGACAAAAAAAGATTTCTCCATCCTGGGTAAAGGTACGGTGCTCAGAGTTTTTAAGAGGGACATTCTCTTTTTATTGAAGAGATTTTGTAGTAAATCATAGCTGCAAGAAAGAGTCAAGAGAGAGGAGGAGCTAAGCTTGGCTAAATAGGTGGAACAAGGAGGTGGACTGTCTAACTAGCAAATAGTAATGTGTGTGATGTAAATATTTCATCCCCCTCAGGAAATCTTTAAAGCTAAACCCACAAATCCTGAAGTGGTCAGTGTGATAAGATTTAAATATAAAACAGCAATGATATTTGCCTAGATTTTAGTGTGTTAGAGGCCCATCACGAAGATAGTGGGGCACCTGACATCTGGCTTACAAACTGATTATTACCATACCTAATCTTCAGATTTGCCATGATTTCAGTATTTAGATATACAATTAGAAGCCAAATTTGTATTTATTTTGGAAAAAGAAAAAAAAAAAGAATAGAAAGCTACAGTAAGCTTTCTCTTTTTAAAATCAGAATAAAAACATATATTTTTATGTGGACATATATAAACACACATTTATACCATTTATATTTTAAATACACCCACACATACACTCACACACACACATTTTTAAAGGTGAATTTCCATTATATTTGTTCTGATTTCATTTTCAGAGATATTGACTTCATGCAGAAGGCTAAATGCTATAGCAGTTTTAAGATGGAGTAAGATAATAAAAGTAGCTATATATTTTGGTAGTCACTGCTAGAATGATCTATGGAGTCTCGTATCACTGAGCACCTACTGGGCCCTTTGATTGTGTGCAATTAAATAAAAAAAAAATCAGTTTTTCTTTTTTGTAGTAAATTTATAGGAGACCAAGTATTGGTATCACTTTCATAGTATTATCATTTGTGTTGTATAGAAGTTTAAAAATCCCCAACAGTATATTGAGAATTCTGTCTGAAATAAAAGAAAAAGAACATGTATATTTCTTATGCTTTAGTATTGTTGGTTACTATTGGTCTTATGATTTTCTTTCCCATTTATTACCTGGAGAATTTCACATTTCTAGTATGCCAGTGAGTGAATCTTAGCGGAGAGAGAGAGAGGTCACATTGAGGCCAAAATCTGCAGAGACTATAATATTAACACTGATAGAGTGGACAAATGGTCTTGACAAACTCCTTCAGAGTCCCTGGGTTTTATTTTTTCTAGGAACACCTGGGTGCTGAGAGCTTTGTACAGTGCTAAGCTAGGAGTTCTTTAATGAAGTCAGGCTTTATGTGGGGACGCCCGCTTCACAGACAAAAGCTTCATATCATAGTCATGTGACGGAAGGACAATGAGTGAAAAGAATTCTGGATTTGATTTGGAACAAATATATTTTCACTGTGCCCCTTGAAAGACTCTTCCATTGTATAACTCTCTAGATGGCCATTTTGTAACCATCAAATTTCAGTCAGAGGAAAACCTTATATGAGCCCTAATTTTACAAAATGGAATTTTTTTTTTTCTAATTAGGAATTGAAGTGTTGTCAAGAAACTAAACTGATGGGGATAACAACCATAGAGGATTTTAGAGAAACCATTAGAAGAAAAAGTCAATTTCACTTTCTTTTTTAAAAATTATTTTATTAATATACATTAATCATATAAATTAATGAGGCTTAGTTTAATATTTCTATCTATATATACTGATCAAATCCAACCACCATTTACCACTCCCCAACCTTTTCCAATAAGTGGTAATCCCTTTTCTACTTTCAGGTAGACATGGTTTAGCTTTCACAGAAGAGAGAGAACTTGTAGTGCTTGTCATTTTTTGTCTGGTTTATTTCACTTAGTATAATGTCATTGGGGTCCATCCATTTGGCGGAAAATGACAGAATTTTATTCTTTTTATGTATACATCACATTTCCTTTATACTTTCATCTGTATCACACCCAGGCTGATTCAATATCTTAGCCACTATAAATAGTATGACAGTAAACATGGGCTTGCAGATATTTCTTTGACATACTGATTCATTTCCTTTGGATATAACCAGAAATGGGATAGTGGTATCATATGTAGGATCTATTGTTAGTTTTTTGAGGAACCCCCCATAATGTTTTCCTTAATGGCTGCACTAATTTATATTCCCAGTCATATAGCAAAATAGTTTCATTTTCTCCACATCCTCACTAGCATTTGTTATTTTTATTTCTTTGCTTGTTTTTAATAGTAACCACTCTAACTGGGCTGAGATGTTATCAAAATGTGGTTTTAATTTGCATTTATTTGATGGCTAATGACATTGAGCCTTTTTTCACACATTTGTTGGCTATTTGTCTTTCTCCTTTTGAGAAGTGTCTATTCAGTTCATTAATCCATTTTTAAATTGAATTCCTTACTTTTGGTTGTTGTTTGAATTCCTTATATATTGTGGATATTAGCTGTCAGATGAAGAACTGGCAATTGTTTTCTCTCAATCTGTAGGCCATCTATTCACTCTGTTGATTATTTCCTTTTCTGAGCAGAAAATTTTTAGTTCAATGTAATCTGATTTGTCAATTTTTACTTTTGTTACTTGTGCTTTTGATGTTCCAATCCAGAAAATTATTGCTTTTCTCAATATCTTGAAATGTTTCCAATATGTTTTCTTCTAATAGCTTCAGTGCTTCGGGTCTTGCACTTAGGTCTTTGATCCATTTTGAAATGATTTTTGTACATGGTGAGAGATAATAGATCAAGTTTCAATTTTCTACATCTGAGTATTCAGTTCTCCCAGTGCCATTTGTTAAAGTGGCTGTCCTTTCTCCAGTGTACGTGTTTGATGCATTTATCAGTTGGCTATAGTATGTGGGTTTATTTCTGTTTTGTTCCATTGTTCTATATATCTGTTTTTACACAAATGCAATGCTGTTTTGGTTACTATGGTTCTGCAGTATGCCTTGAAAACAGGTATTGTTATGCCTCTAGCTTTGTTCTTTTTGCTCAATATTGCTTTGGCTCTTTAGGGTCTTTTGTGCTTCCATATGAATTGCAGGATTGTTTTGTCTAAATACAAAGATGTTCCAACGTACATGAATCAGTAAATAAAATACACCAGAATGAAGGATAAAAAATATAAAGTCATATCAACGGATGTAGAAAAAGCATATGATAAAGTTCAACATCTCACAGATTCATACCTCAACATAATAAAAGCTCTATATGACAAACCTATATTCAACATCATACCAAAAGGGTAAAAGCTGAAACATTTTCTTTAAGCTCATGGACAGGAAAAAGGTGAATACTCTCCTTTCTCCTACTTCACCAAAGTACTAGAAGAATTAGAGCAATTGGGCAAAAGAAAAAAAAAGTTTACAAATAGGAAGGAAGGAAGACAAATTATTCCTCTTTGCAGGTGATATAAATTTATATATACATATAAAAACACCGGAAAACTCCAACAAAAAGTTACTAAAACTGCTAAACTCCGTTATTTAGCAGGATTCAAAATCAACATACAAAAATCAGTAGCTTTTCTATGCACAAATTTGCCAAGAAAGAAATCATGAAAGCAACCCCACTTGCAATAGCTACAACAAAATAAAATATCTTGAAATAAATGTAATTAATTAAGTAAAGGACCCCTACAATGTAAACAACAAACACTGAATAAAATGTCAGTAATACTCAAAATGACATACAGATTCAATGCAACACTCATTATGATGCAAAAAGTTGCATTTTATATGAAGATTAAAAATTACACAAAACTTACAACAGAAAGTAAAACATACACTGCCTAATTAGGTCCTCTAGTAGAGCTACATGGTTGAATGTACCTGTATTTTTTTGAGTTTCTACTGAATATACTGAACTGAGAACTTGACCTTAAATAATTACAATCTGGTCAGGAAAATGAAATATTCATGGACAAAAGAAGATAGATAATGATTCATTCATGAAATTACTACCTAAAAGTAATGATAAATAAGGGATTGTGAGACATTGGAGGGAGAAGAGTGTGTTTGAATATAAGTCTAGCCCTCGACCAGCACTAGCTTCATGAAAAAAGGTTTGAATCCTGAGAAAACGCTAGGGAGTTTTAAATTAAAGAGACAAGGCTCTAATTACCTTTAACAGGAGATCCAGGACTGCTTCTCCTAGTTCCAGCCTCCAGCCACCTAATGCGGTATCGGTATCGAGGTTTACTGAAGAGGTTAGCAAAGAGAGAGAGAGAGAGAGAGAACACGCCAGGGTGTGGACTTTTATTGGGGAACAAAAAATTCTGGGGAAAATCCCATCCAATGAAGGGTAAGGGGGGCAGCATCCTAAGGTCAGAGGCCACTATTGAGTCTTCAGGGCAGTGGCCAGACACGCCTCTGCACGGACAAGCCCTCAGACCTGGAGAAGGGTGGGAAAGCTCTGACACAGCTGTGTCTAAGCGCCTCTCACCGAGTCAAGGAGGTAACTCAAATCACGTGCAAGGATGGCCTCCCACATATAAGTGTTTTTCTTTTTGCTGGGAACAAAACACAGAAGAGCCTACTGTATTGGAAAGTAAGTGGTCTTTAAGGGGAAGCAAAAATTAAAAAGGCAATTGTTTCCCATAGAAAACAGACTTACAGCATATTTGAATGTGCTTGAAAATGGGAAATAGTACTGAAGAAACTGTTACTTAAGAAAGATTAATTTTAAGACATAGTAGAAAATATAAACCTCTTATAATAGACCATGACAAATGAGTGGTAGAAAATATTTTCTTAATTATCATTGTTTGTAAGTAAAAGGGAACTCCTACACAGGGTTTCTGACATCTAGAAGAAAAGAAGTGTGTGTACCAGGTCCTTGCATTAGAAGACTACTTTATTTATGTCTCAAGCATATATGTATCTTCATCAGATGTTGACGTTTTATTAATTTTTATTATTTTTGTGAGACACATAACTACCCAAATTGAATCAGGAAGACATAGAAAATTAAACAGATCAATTTCTAGGAATGAAATTTAAGACACCATCAAAAGCCAACCAACAAAGAAAAGCACAGGAACAGGTGGATTCTCAGCCAAGTTCTACCATACCTTCAAAGAAGAATTAACACCAATCCACCTCAAATTATTCCATTAAATAAAAAAGGAGAGGACCCTTACAAACTCATTCTATGAAGCTAGTATTACCTGGATACCAAAACCAGACAAACACCCATCAAGGAAAGAAAACTTCATACCAATACGCCTGAAGAACATAAATGCAAAAATTCTTAATAAAATCCTGTCAAATCACATATAAAACATATTAAAGAGATAGTGCACCATGATTAAGTGGAATTAATTCCATGGATGCAAGGTTGTTTCAACCTAAGGAAATCAATAAACATATTTCATCATGATTATTTCAATAGATGCAGAAAAAGTATTTGACAAAATACAGAATACATTCATGTTCAAAACACTAGAAAAACAGGGAGCAGGAACACACTTCAACATTGTAAAAGCTATACATATAAAACCCAAGGCCAACATCATTCTAAATGAAGAAAATTTGAAAGAATTCCCTCTAAATACTGGAACAAGACAGGAATGCCCTTTTTCACCACTATTTTTTTAACACAGTGTCTGAAACACTTGTCAGAGCAATTAGGCAAAGGAAAGATATTAAAGACATACAAATAGAAAAAGAAGAGCTCAGACTCTCTCTATGTGATTGCTGCCTTCTCAAAACAACTTGCTCATGCCCACTATTCCTTTTGTAAATTCCTTGTACATTTTGTATGTGTGTGTGTTTTAAGATTCTTTCCATACCCTTAATATTTTGGATCCCTCTTGTTGTAAAAAAAAAAAAATTCAAAATTCACTGATTACAGAAATATTTTTGCCTGTTTACATTATTATGCCATGATTTTATTATTTTATTACCACATTTCATATAGAGTTAACATACATATTTACATTTAGGAATAAATGTAATTATTTCTGATTTATTATAAAATGGATTTAATGATTTATATATTCAGCAAATTAAAATTAAAATAAAATAAAGTTAAGAAAATAAATATTAAAGACACAAAATAATGTCAATGCTATGTCCTAAATTCTTGGCTATACATTGTACAAATAGTAAGCAAGAAGAAACTATATCAGTTATTAGAATTAATTTTGACAAGAATTTCTTTTGGAATATTAGTACCGAGACCCAATGGACATTCAGGTATGAATTTTGCATACAGAACACATGCATATGCTTTCTATATTCATTATATAGATGCTACATAAGGATATATAAAAATACATATCTTTAGGAATGCCTTTAAAGTGATTTTCTACAAATTATTAATAAATAACATTATTACTCATGCCAATTATGCATTTGCTTAATCTTATATCATATGGGTATTTTTATTTGGAAAAGTATTTAAATATCTTAAATTTTGAAATATTATGTTTTTCCAAGGAATTAATAATAAAATACGATTTTTGTTTCAAAAAATTAAAAATAAGACTTTGACATTAAAGTGCCAAAATCTGAGTCCAAAAGAACTCCAAACTGAAGACACTAAAAAAAAAAAAAAAAAAAAAAAAAGCCCAACTCTTAATAAACGTTTTTCAAGATCAGTTCTAATGGTTTCCCTTTTGCAAATATTCTTTCTTTTCCTCTAGCTAATTTACCAGGTCTGAAATAGAACTAATGATTTGATACATTGGCCCAGTGAAAAGTCAGTTCTGAAAAGAAGAGTGCTAACAGTCCAGGGAAGAACAATGAATTCATTGGGCAGTGTTCCTGGCAGCCTTCTCGTTTCCTGTGGGCTTCTAGGCCTCTCATGGGCTGTGATGCTGTGATGTTGAAAGCCAACAACTGCTGCTTTATTAGAAATCAAAGCTAGAGAAGTATCCTAAATATGTGTGTGTATACACACACACGTATATAAATATATGTATGTGTGTGTGTGTGTGTGTGTATATATATATATATATATATATATATATATATATATATATATATATATATATATATCAGGCACATGCATGCACTCTCTCACTTCAATATCTTTAAGAATAAATCAGGAAGAAAACCCTCCAGACTATGAAATGAGCCATTATGCTTGTACCTAAACACAACTAAGTGTCTAAAAAATTGTCTAGGAGGTCTTAAAAATCTCTGGATTTAGATTCTCGTATCAATCAGACCGATGAATCGACTCTCAACACCTACAAAGATTCAGTTCTTACTTTTGTCAGAAATACAATATTCTTAATATTCAGACACATATAAAATGTTCATTTACTAATAGATGTGTTAAGATATTCTCAATGTCAAAGTGTGACTTGCCCAGATTCACATTAATTCCTTAATGAAAGAAGCAAACAGCTAGAAATGAGACTTGGTATCTTTCTCCCTTATCTGGGAATGTCATCCAACATTAAAATTCTAGACCAATAGTTGGAGAATATTTCTATTTTAACTCATTCATTCACGCTTAATTTGTTGATTGATTCATTCATTACTTTCCCTCCTGTGGCCTGGTAAATTCAGTCTCTCCTAGGATCTACAAAGCACAGTTGACAGCTGTCTGCTACAGCTGTGGTCTTAGCCTCTGAGCTGCCCTCGCTCTCTCAGCTCGAACCATACTGGCTTCCTCTGGTGAGAAAACACTGAATATGACCCATCTCTAAATATTCTTCAACTCCTAGTTATTTCTGTCTAGAATACCTCCCAAATAAGAGCATGCCTTGCTTCCTCACTTTTATAATATATATCTCACCTAAGGACCATCCAATCAGAGGAGTGTCCATGCTACCTTATAAAAATGATAATCCATTTTGTGGTACTGGTCCATTTTGTGTTCCACTTGCCATACTTTACTTTTCTTCATAGTTCTTGTCTTAAAGTGTTGTGTATTTATTGGTTTGTTATCATCATTCCCAAGAAAATACAAGTTCTATAAGATCAAGCACTTCATCATTTTCCCAGTGCTTGCTCTCAGTGCCAATAACCAGTGATGACATACACAGGTTTGTATCAAGGATCTGTTGGATAATAAATCAAGTACTCATTCATTAAATTAAGCCATACTGAATACTGTGTGTCAGAACTTAGGTTATAAAGTAATGGGAAATGAAGCAGATATGATCCTACCACCAAGTAAGGTTAAAGTGTGGGGTATTGAATATGTTAAAACACATAAGAAAACAAAGAACAATGAAGCTGAAGGACTGATAGCCATGGGAAAAAGAAACAGGGTGTGTCTAATTTAGATCCCAATCGAAGAAGAGGTTTCTGCAGATATGACATTTAAGTTCTTATCTGGATAAAATGAAAAATATATATATATAAAGGCTGAGGAAAAGAATGTCCAATGCAGAGAGAAAAAGAACTTAAAATATTAGAATGGTGAACCAAAGGCCAGTATCTTGGTACTCTTGGCAGTCAGCCAAGGGGAAGAAAAGTAGGCAGTTAGATAGGAAGTCTGGAAACCATAAGAGATATCTGAGTTGATATAGATCTGAGAATTATTAGTGTAAAATTGGATTATAAATCTCTGGTAATGGACGAGGACTGCTATGTAGAGATTACAGAGTCTAGACCAAGCCTGAGGAAGTGCAGCATTTAGTAATTAGAACAAAAGTGCGAAACAAAGGAGAATCCTGCACAACAGGCAGAGAAGTGGTGAGACACCCAGGGCACCGGATATTATGGACCACAAGGAGAAAAAGGGTCTTCAAAGAGAATGCATGGCTGTTTGGAATGACTGAGAGGTTCCCAGAGAAAGACGTGGGTTTGGCAATAGATAGGACAACACAAAAGTTATAGCTGTTCTTCCCCAAAGTTCAGTGGTTTGCAGTGTCCTGAAGAAGGAAGACAGATGTCTATGACAGAAGGAAAGTGAAGAAGCAAAGACTTTGTGGGTACAAAGAAATGTGTTCCAAGCATTGGGCTCTGAAGAAAAGCTGGAAAATTAGTAAGAGAAGCAGAAGCAGACACATGATAAAGGAGACTTCTATGTTAGGAGGCAGTTAATAGAGTTTGCTTGATTATCAAAAAGAAGAACCCTACTCATGGGGAGAGATTGCTTATTAGAAAATTTGTGGGCATCTAAAATCTTTCCTTGGATTTCAAGGAATTCATGAGATTCATTAAACCCATTTGGAATTCATGGATCCAAGTTTAAGAGCAGCTGTCCCTAAGATGCACTTATTTAACTTAAAAGAAAAAATGAGCTTTCACATATAATTTTAAAATATGAAATTAGTATCTTCATTCAGTTGCCTCTACTACATACTCACTTAAAATAATTCTGTCTTCTCTTCATTGTTAACATTCAATTTCTTATTGTGATTTAATTACTTTGTTGGGAATCAGTGTAACAGGGTGAAAAACTCATTTCTTTAACTGGGAAATAAAATGCCTATCACATAGTATTGTTTGAAATAATATGACCTTTACCAGTTTTGAACTCTGGAGGAAAAATAATGTGAAACCTATATAGATGATCAAATAATTTCTACTATTTCTAATTCTGTAGTTCTGAGATATCTACAGAGCAGGGATATGAAGTTTGAAGATGTTATTTTATTGATAGGAGAGTAACTCCATGTGCACAGTTCAGGATCATGATCATTTTTAAATGATTTCTATTGGTATTAATGGCTGAATTGATCCTAATTTGAAAGCGCATATGACCAATTTGTCACCTTTGACCCGAGCAGTTCTGCTTCTATGCTAAGTGTAATGAGAAAACCTGAGTATATTAACATTTTTGTTGTTTCCTCTTTAATACAAACCCAAGACTACCCCTAGCTTCAGAATCCAATAGTTATGGAAATAAGTACAATGAAAGACAATGTTTTGCCTTTATTATAATTAAAGAAATGAAACTATGCTTTTATAATAAATGTTTTCAAAATGAAGATAGAGAAGATTTTAATGTCAGTGTCAATAATGACAAAGTTATTCATTTTAAAAGAAAATATTCTTATGTGTGATTCAGTCAAATGATTGTGGAGAAAGTCTAAATGAAGGATTTTATTTTACTCTCTTAGTTTAAGATTTTTCCTGTATCACTCAGCTGAGAGTACCATACATGCTTGTATATCACCATGGATTCTTCTCTGGAGGAAAGAAGACAGAATGTTATTTTAATGGAACTGGAAACCAAAGTAATGTACACATGTGCCAGGATTCTGTGGTTGATGACTTCAGAGAATGCAAGGTGGCAAGAGGCAAGATTGGAGACCAAGAGACCTTCGGATGAAGTGCTCTGACTTGGTTTTTTAATCCCCTATCACTTTCACATGGACATGAGATTTTGGTAGGAATCAAGGCTTGGCCAGGTTTTATTAAGTCTTTCATCCATCAAATATGCTATTGTGCTTCTGTCAGTGACTGATACCTGATAAGAATCCCTACCATTTACCCAACACTGTGTATTTTCAACATACTTTATAGTCATTAGTGAAATGTGAGTGATCTTCATGTGAATCTCAATTTATATTAAATCCATTATAGTCTGTATTCCTAACCTGTGCTTTTTACTGATAAACAAGCCTACCCCAGGATGCTTTGCTAATGGAACATGTTCATCTGACAAGTATATGACAGTCTTGAAGTCTTTATCAATGTAAAAAGAATTCTTTACAGGTTAATGTATCAAGGCTTATGTGTTCTCACGTGAATAGAGTTACACAGTAAAACCTGTATTTTGCATGACTAATTATTTAATTAAATAGGCCTATTTGTATAGAACACAGTACCTCCAGCATTTGATGTGAAGGAGAGTGAGTTTTCTAGCTGTCAAGACTGTTAATAATGCCACTGCCTCTTAAGGTGTCTTTATCATCACTTAGTCATAGAATTGAAATGAGGGCCCCACAAGACAATTCCTAAAGTTCCTACATCTTTGGTAGATGTAGGAACTTTAAGTGATGAGCTTGGTGGATTATATCAATGAAGCAGAGTCAGGGGATTCTGAGATGGCATTGGAATTGGTGAAAAGAAATTAATATTTATAAATTATATAATTATAAATAATATACATATATATACATTATAAAATTTGTAGGCAAAAATACATAGTGTACAAATTTACCAATTACTAGTTTACTCAGTAAATCACATAATCCTAGAAAGCAGATGTTATAGTTTATAAAAAAAATAAATCAACATCAATTGTTGACTTACAAGAGAAGTCTTTAGAATAAAATTAAACATCACTGGTAATTATAAATGTAAATATTTTATAAACTAAGCCTAACATCTCATAATGTGTATGAATTTCAATGTGCCTCTGTAATTAGGAAATGCTATCATGAGAGAACTTAGAATTAATAGAAAAGATCATGCAGACAAAAAACTCATGTGAATATATGCAGGAAGTTGACATTTTTATTTTATTGTTTATCTTCTTCATGCCAACAATTTATTAATTTCTTTTCCCTGTGATTTTATTTAAATTTCAAATAATAAAATATAATAGTTATTTAAATCCTATTTCAACATGTGGGACTTCCCCACATTGCTTTCCACTGTACAGTGCTTGTTCCCAACTGAATCAGAGGATTAAAGACTAAGTAATGAAATATGAAAAAGAAATAAGGTAGGTAGTTTACATAATATCAAAGAAGGTGGAAGAAAATTCAGATTAACTGCAGAAAGTTGCAGTTTAGGAAGAAGGATTCATTTTACAGTCAGATTCCTTGTCTTTGATGTCACTATTTGTGGAGGATTTCATCTAGGAAGCATAGTGTTTTTATGCCCGAGTGTCAGAAAACCTAGGAGTTAGCAGGAAATATTTACTAGTACATTTTGTACAATGGGTAAATGTTAACACTTGAAAATTTAAGGCAATGGAAAGAGAATTAATTGGTAATATTAGAGAGAGAGTGAGAGGATACTTAGGAAAAGAAGCAGAGACCTTGGGAAAAGCTGTCAAGAAGTTGAAGGGTCTACGAGTTTCCATCAGGTCCCCAAACTGGCCTGAAGAAGTTGTTTACCATCTCAAATGATACTGGGTCTTTCAGGTTGGGCAGAGACTAAGGGTACTATTTAGTCATCCTCTGAGCACTATTATTTTAAAGGCCTCTGAACCTTTCGTTCTCCTCCCTCACATTTACCATAACAGGTTGTAACCTAACCCTTTGATACAGGTGTTATTAAATGAGGAGCCCAAGAATCTGTGATGTCAAGTGTCTAGCTGTGGTTCAAGCAGAAAACAGATATTATAACATGAATTTGAGGCTGACCTTTGACAGCAAAATCTTTGTGATGTATACACCTGCTACTTTTCTAATCACTCGAAATAGTTGGTTCCACCAACTGAAAGATTTGAAAAAAAAAAGGTGACCAAATTTTAAAGAGTCCCAAATTTTAAATTATTATCCATTTTATGTTAGTGTTCACAATAGCTATATTCTTAATGTGAAATAAAAAAGAACAGATAAGAAATGCATATGCTTTATGTATCCTAGAGAGTAGTACCCTATCTGGTATTCTTGTGGTAAAGATTTGCTCCCATTCTCTAGGCTCTCTATTCACCTCACTGATCATTTCTTTTCCTGAGAAGAAGCTTTTTAGTTTGAATCTGTCCCATTTATTGATTCTTGGTTTTAATTCTTGTGCTATACAAATCTTATTAAGAAACTTAGGGCCTATGCCTACATGATGGAGATTTGGGGCTAATTTTTCTTCCATTAGATGCAAGGTCTCTGGTTTAGTTCCTAGGTCCTTGATCCACTTGAGTTGCCTTTTGTTCATGGTGAGAGATAGAGGTTTAATTTCATTTTGTTACATATAGATTTCCAGTTTTCCCAGAACCATGTATTGAAGAGGCTATCTTTTCTACAATGTACGTTTTTGGCGCCTTTGTCTAATACAAGATAACTGTAGTTATGAAGCTTCACTCTTCTTCGTAAGGATTGTTTTGGCTATTTTTGGGTCTCTTATTTTTCAAGATGAATTTCTTGACTGCTTTTTCTATTTCTATGAGGAATGTCATTGGGATTTTGATTGGTATTGCATTGAATCTGTATAGTACTTTTGGTAGTATGGTCATTTTGATAATATTAATTCTGCCTATCTGAGAACAAGATAGATCTTTCCATCTTCTAAGGTCTTCTTTAACTTCTTTCTTTAGATTGTGGAAGTTTTCATATTAGGTCTTTCAACTCTTTTGTTAAGTTTATTCTCAAGTATTTTTTTTTTTGAGGCTATTGTAAATGGGATGGTTTTCCTAGTTTCTCTTTCATCGGATTTGTCACTGATTTACAGAAATGCCTTTGATTTATGGGTGTTGATTCTATATTCAGCTACTTTGCTGAATTCATTTATTAGTTCCAGGAGATTTCTGGTGGAATGTTTTGGGTCTTCTAGATATAGAATCATATCAGCTACAAATATTGATAATTTGAGTTCTTCTTTTCCTATCCGTTTCCCTTTAATTTCTTTCATCTGTCTGATTGCTCTGGCTAGAATTTCAAGAACTATGTTAAATAGAAGTGGTAACAGAGGGCATTCCTGTCTTGTTCCAGTTTTTGTAGAGAATACTTTAAATTTTCCTCCATTTAGATTGATGTTGGTCTGGGGCTTAGCATAGATAGCCTTTACAATGTTGAGGTATGTTCCTGTTATCTCTAGTTTTTTCTAATGTTTTGAACATGAAGGGATGCTCTATTTTTATCAAATGCTTTCTCAGCATCTATTGAGAAATAACCCAATCAATAAATGGTCCAAGGAACTGAACAGACACTTCTCAGAAAAGGATATATAATCAATCAACAAATATATGTGAAAAAATGTTCAGCATCTCTAGTAATTTTAGAGAAATGCAAATCAAAACTACTCTAAGATTTCATCTCACTCCAGTCAAAATGGCAGCTTTCAAGAATACAAACAACAATAAGTGTTGGCGAGGATGTGGGGAAAAAGGCACATTCATACATTGCTGGTGGGACTGCAAATTGGCGCAGCCAATCTGGAAAGCAGTATGGAGATTCCTTGGAAAACTGGGAATGGCACCACCATTTGACCCCGCTATCCCACTCCTTGGTTTACACCTGAAGCATACTACAGGGACACATCCTTATCGATGCTTATAGCAACAAAATTCACAATAGCTAAATTATGGAACTAACCTAGATGCCCTTCAGGAGATGAATGGATAAGGAAACTTTGGTATATATTCACAATGGAACATTACTCAGCATTAAAAGAGAAAAAAAAATCATGGCATTTGCAGGTAAATGGATGAAGTTAGAGAATATAATGCTAAGTGAAGGAAGCCAATCCCCCCAAACCAAATCTTTGATGTGAGGATTCTGACTCATAATGGCAATAGGAGGAATGAAGGAACTTTAGATAGGGTAATGGAGAGGGAGGTAAAGTCGGGTGTAAGGGGGTAGGAATGGTTGGAGGAATGAGTTAGACATCATTATCCTTACTACATGCATGAAGACATGAATGGTGTGAAAATACTTTTGTACAATCAGTGAAAAATTGAAAAATTGTGCTCTATGTTTGTAATATGAAGTGAATTGCATTCTGCCATCCTGTATAACAAATTAGAATAAATAAGTAATTTAATAAAAAATGCATATGAAAAGTGGTCGATCAATGCTGCTTATTGCTTAGATTTTAAAACTTCACTTTATGAGCTTGGATAGAAATTAAAAGCAAGGAGACTTGTGTATAAGGAATTAGAACTTTGAAGCAAATACTCAGTAGATCTTTGGACAAATTCTGGTGTACAAACCATTAGTAATGTTAGAAACAAAGTAAGCATAGGAAAGTAAACATTTAGAAGCTTGTATAGCAATTTAAAGTGCAATTCTATAGCTATTAAGTTTATTAACATAGGGTTGAAATTTTGTCTTTAATTTTTTTTAGTTTAGTGTATATCAGTATATATTAGTATATATTTTAGGATTAGTATTGGTACCACATAGCAAATGGATTAAGATTTTTGTGCTTTTTGTTGTTGTTAATTTTTATTTCAGTGCTTTTATTTTGCTGTAGATTATGGAAGTAATGGTCTGCCATAGATGTATTGGAGGATAGACCCTTACAGTAGAGTATAAGGAGCACTGGATGAAGGTTTTGAAGAAACTGTGAATACTAAGGATGACATTGAGGACAGTGATTTAACTCTAAAAAGAATGAAAGGACTGTTAAAATAAGGAATATGAGGTACTAGATTAAGAACAATGTCTGGGGTTTCATATCATGGAGAGTGCAGGCAGAGACTAACTAGGTATGGTTTGAGGAAAAGGCCAGCACCTGGAATTTCAAGTTATGCAGAAAGAAACAAACCAAAATGTAAATAAATAAATAAATAAATAAATAAATAAATAAATAAATAAAAATAAAAATAAATGCATTGAAAGTTTAGAGAGAAAGAGAGAAAGCCATGCCACTTGCAGGTAGATCTTACCGATATTTTGAAATAAGGCTTATTTTTACACTATAAAACATATAACAGAAAATATTGTGTTCATGAAAATATAATGTGGATTCATAAACAGCTATATTCTTGCAATCTGGTAATGATCTTATAGTTTTAAGTGTCCCTGTGATATCATTTTCTTTGTGACAACATTGTTTAAAATTTATACAATAGTATACATGTTTTGTCTGAATATTCCACTAAATACAGCCCAATAGTTTTACTAATTTTTTAGGACTGCCATAATCAAGTGCCACAAACTGATGCCTTAAACCACAGAAATTTATTGCTTCAGAGTGTTGGATGCTAAATTTTGAGATCAAGATGTTGGCAGGATTGGCAGCTAAGAGCAATAAGAACTATAAGGAGGAAACTCTGTTACAGCTCCTGGTGGTTTTCTAGCAATAATTCCCACTCCTAGGCTTGTAAATACCTCACTCCAATCTCTGCCTTCATGTTCATATGGCTTTCCCAGTATGCGAAATCTGTATTCATATTTTTCCTATATATGGACACCAGTGATATTGGACTAAGGTCTGTACCAAAAATTTCATGACTTGATTATCTCTAGAAAGACACTACCTCCAAACATGCTCACATTCTGAAACAAACTGAAAGATAGAACTTTAACTGACTTTTTGTGGTGGGGGGGTGGGAAAAGTGGTGGGGGGACGGAATGGGGGATGGGACACAATTCAATCCATGATAGTAGTAATCGTTATCTCTATAAATAAATAAGTTTATTTATTTAGTTCTAAATTTTTTTTGAAAATCTTCAGTCTATTAGTTGCATAATATTTTTATTTTTCAGAAATACCATGCTTCGTACCGTTTTGTTTGATATTTGTTTGACTGTTTTTAGCTTTACATATAAAGCTGTTGTGGATATTCTTACATAGAAATATTTGGTATATCTGAATCTATACTTAATTTAAAGTTCTAAAAATGAAAATACTTAGTATAAGAGAGTGGACACTTTTAAGAATTTTGATATTTTCTACCTAATTTGCCCCATAAATGTTGTGAAGCTTGTGACTTAAACTTTTTAAAAATTAAATAGGCAAAGTGTTGAGACTCAACTGCTGAATTTTTGGTTTATAATTAAGATGATTTTTTTCCTTCTCCCTCCCCCCCCCCCGTGACTTCCTAAATATTTCATTGCTCTACCCACTTTCCTGTGGGGCTATATTAATGTCTCTTTGCTTACATAGAGGAAAAAGTTTCAAGATATAACACTTTCATATATAAAGCTTATTTCATTTGTTGTGCTTTGGTATATGAGAAGAAATCAAATATTGATTTAGTATAATATTAATATAATATATATGTATATATATTCTTATACATATGCAATTCTTTCATAAATGAAGTCACATTCATTAATAATCCAGAATGCACTCCATGAAAAATATCTAGAATTTTACATTTTGATGGAAAATAGAATTCTAGTTACCCAGCTGCTGCAGAGGAAGGCTTATACATCAACGAGGGTTAATTATAAGTTGTCTCTGACATAGAAAGGTGAAGTGACTTTCCAATGACATAAAATTAGAGAATAGCAGAAGTATGTGTAAAATTCAGGTCTATAAAATCCCAGTGCAATATTTTAATGGTATATAACTAAGGTTTGCTGTGAAATAGCAATTGCTGATTACTTTGGGTACTCCTTTCATCCTTAAAAGATCTAATAATGTTCAAAAGTTCATAAATTGGTTTTATCCAACAGACAATGATGTAGTGTGGATGGATTTTCCTTTAATAATGTGTCAAATGAACTTTAAAATTTGACAATTTCAACAGCTGTTCTCACTGAATTCTCTAGTGGCGGATATTGACTTTATGCCTAAATGTGGTCATGGAAATGCACAACGTTTCTCCACCAAAGAGGAACAATGTTAGCATTTGTTGTGTTTCTACTGTATGCCAGGTATTTACCATTGCATCTAATTTACTTCCCATAAAATATCAACAGGTGAGAGTATTCCAGATTCAAAACTGAAATTGAGGTTGACCTAACATTCAGCAGATTAAATAGGGGAGCTGTATTTTGAACAGAGATCAAACTCTATAAAGATTCTGTTTTTTCCCATTACAGTATGAGCTTTCCACCCGACAATAGGGCAAATGGTAATTTATCTTCTATCCTGAATAGTTTTTGAAAATCAGAAAAAGGACCTAGACAGATTCTATGAAATGCATTTTAAAAATATCATCATTAGATTGGAAACAGGGATGAAAGGAATTCATATTTATTAAGAGTGTACAAAGTGCCATTTAATCTCACATTGAAATCTTCATTTTGCTTCATTTTGTCTGTCCCATTGGTGAAGCCATCATTTAGCTTTAGAGTGGTTAAATATATTGTCTAAGATTGCAGATCCGTGGTCGAAAAGGACAATATATGTGACCGCTTGAATTTCAAAACTTTCCTCTACTCTGATATATCTTCCATTTTTAGGATAGTTTTTCCAAACTAAAGGAGATGTTCAGAATATTAAAAAAAAAACTACACCTGATTAATACATTCATGATTTTACTCAGTCCACAATGCTGTTATTGTGCAATTTGGGGAATGATCTTCTTTTATAATTTTTAAAATTGATATTTACTATATTTTTAAAATTGATATTTTAAAATTGATCATCAAAGCACAGAGTATATGAGCAATTACAATTACTCCACTCTAAATCTTCATGACAAGTGTACTTGTGGTTTCATACACATAATAATTAAGCTTTATTTTTTTTCCAACAGTTTGGTGAGTACTGTGGTAATGACACTTTAATATCACCATGCATAAAGCATTACTGGGAAAAAAAAAGAAGAAGAAGGAAGAAAGAGACACCATGGCTCAAATCCGCATATTTGGCTTAGATATATGGGAAAGAGTTTCATAATTTTTAATAGCTACACTCAGAATAATAAACACAAATTTTCTGAATAAAGAAACATAAATTATACTTATGTAAGGCTAAATTTTCAAACTTCATAGGAAATTTTCAAGGGAAAATCCCATTCTAGAGAAATGACTTTCAGATTTTTTATACATCAGTATCACCAAGTTTGCTAAATCACAGAGATTAGATTCCTGGAAATACCAATTCAGAAGGTCCTGGGAATGACCCTGGTTTAGTTACTGATAACAAACTCACCAGGTTATTTTGTATTATACCTAAATTGGGAAAGTGGTGCTATAAATTTATATGGGTTTAAAACAATTACCTACTCACTGAAATGCCTAGGAGTCCGAATATGCTACTATTGAGTGGTTTTCATAGGAAAAGATGGACAGTATTTTCTGCCTAGTCACATTTAATTGATGATATCTGAATTTTTAAGTAAAAACCTTGTACAGTGACAGAATGAGCACTTTTAGATACAATGCACTTTTTTGATGTGATAAGTTTCCAAAGATCAAATGTATTTTTTATTAGAACATTATATTACTAGTATTTGAGTTCCTTTTGACATAATTTTATATACAAGAAATTTTATCTCAATCCCCATTTCCTTTTCCCCTCTCCCAACCCATTTCTCTCTCTCCTCTTTACTGATTTCTTTCACTCTTTTATTTATTTTTATTGGTACTTTCTATATATCCATATAGGAGATATTTCTTTTGATACCTTCGCATACGTATATAACATGATTCTGTCAGATTCATTCCATATTTATTTCTCTTTCACTTATTTTCTCCCTCCCTCTCATTCTCCTACTTCTACTCCACTGATCTTCCCTATGTATTTATGATATTGACCCCCCAATCATCTTCTTTTACTTATTTTGCTTTAGCTTTCACATATGAAAGAAAACATTTGACGCTTGGTTTTCCGAATCTGGCTTTTTTTCATTTAGCATGATTTTCTCTATTTCCATCCACTTAGAGACAAATGCCATAATTTACCTCTTCTCTATGGCTGAGTAAAACTTCATTGTGTGTATATATAAGATTTTCTTGTTTTATTCTTTTATTGACAGGCATCTGGATTGATTCCATCATTTGGCTATTATAAATTGCTGATTTTCATTCTTCTAGATAAATACTGAGGAGTGAGATCAATGGGCCATATAATGTACTTCCATTCCTAGTTTTGAGGAATCTCCACACTACTTTCCAAAGTGGTTGTGTTAATTTGTAGTCCCACCAAAAATGTATGAGTGTACATTTCCCCCCACATCCATTATCTATATTCTTTTTTTTTTTTTAAAGAGAGAGTGAGAGAGAGAGAGGGGGACAGAGAGAGAGAGAGAATTTTAATTTTTATTAATTTTTTCTTAGTTCTCGGCGGACACAACATCTTTGTTGGTATGTGGTGCTGAGGATCGAACCCGGGCCGCACGCACGCCAGGCGAGCGCGCTACCGCTTGAGCCACATCCCCAGCCCCATTATCTATATTCTTGACAATTGCTATTATGACTGGAGTGAGATGAAAACTTAGTATAGTTTTGGTTTCCATTTCCCTGATTGCTAAAGATGTTGAACATTATTTCATATATTTTTGGCAATCTGTGATTCTTATTTTGAGAAATTTCTTCCTAGTTATTTTGCTCATTTATTGATTGGCTATTTTTTATTTGGCATTGAGTTTTTGAGTTCTTTAAACAGTCTGGATATTAACTCTCTATCAGAGGAGTAGCTGGCATATGTTTTTACCATTCCAGAGATTTTCTTTTCACTCTCTTAAATTTTTCCTTTGCTGTGCCAAAGACTTTTAATTTGATGGCACCCCACTTATTAATTGTTGGTTTCATTTCTTGAACTTTAGGGGTGTTGTTGAAAAGTTGGAGTCTGCACCTATGTGATGGAATGTTGGTTTTATGTTTTCTTCTAAATTCCTAAATCATTGATCCATTTTGTTTGACTTTTGTGCAGGGTGAAAGATAGGAATCAAATTTCCATCTTTTATACATGAATACCTAGTATTCTCTGCACCATTTGTTAAAAAGACTGTCTTTTCTCTGACATATATTTTTGGCTCCTTTGTCAAGTATCATAGGACTAAAACTATATGGATTTGTCTCTGTTTATTCTAGTCTATTCCATTGGTCTTTATGTCTACATTGATGCCAATACCATGTGTGGTTTTTAAAAATATTTTTATCTATATTTTGTCAATGGACCTTTATTTTATTCATTCATTCATTCACTCATTCATTTATATACAGTGCTGAGACTAAAACCCAGTGCCTCACATATGCCAGGCAAGTGCTTTACCACTGAGCCAAATCCCAGCCCCATCATATGGTTTTTGTTAATAGAACTCTGTAGTATAATTTGAAATCAGGTATTATGATGTCTCCTGTATCACTTTTCTTATTCAGAATTGCTTTGACTATTCTGGGTCTCTTATTCTTCCAAATGAATTTAAGAACTGTGTTTCTAGTTCTGTGAAGAACGCCATTGGTGAATACAATGCACTTATGTGAAATTGATTACAAATCGTTGGTGGGCTTTGCATATTCATTTTGTCAAGTAGATACTAAATTTTTATCTGGAAGATTTAGAGTCCTCCCCTCTTTCAGGATTGCACAAGAGTGAATTATTTTACAATTAGTTATTCTTCATTGACTTCAAATTTCAGATCTCAACCAAGGATGTTAACACTAGGGAACCTTTGAAATATATATGAATTTAATATCAAATCATTAATAAAAAGTCTAAACATTCTTATTCAGAAACTGAATAATTTTAAAAACATTATGGAATAATTTTTACTGAACTTCATTTACAGGTCATATAATAAGATCAAGTGGAGAGACATTAATGTAAACATCACTTAGTAACTCCTTGCTGACTTGTTTGCTTAAGAATGGTGATGGGCATGTTGGTCAGTAAACGAAGTGATGTTATAATGGAACTTAGGGACTTATTCTTATAAGTATTAGAATGAAGAATATTTATTGTTGAAAAGGTGTTCATGTGCATAGAGAATAACTAAGTACAGGTGGTTTTTCGAGTTCTGGGTTTGCTACCAGGAAGCTGAAAATGAAAATCATGACCCACTTTCTATTAGAAAATTACGTGCCCTAAACTTACCCCTATTTTATCATAATTTTTCTGGTTTCATTTTCCCCTGCATTCCTCTACATTCACTTTAGCTAAAAAATAAAATTTTGTAATGTTTTTATTTTGAAAATTGTCCCTAAATCACATCTTGAGATGTATTCAGATAAAAGCAAATTAAATAAACTAGTGAGTAATAAAGTATTTTCAAATTAAACTAACAGAGTACTTTTTAAAAGTTTACTTTGAGTTGTTTCTCATGAATTTAAATGTTGTTTATTAAGAAAACAAAGTATTCACAATGATTTAATATAGTTATTGATATGCTTTCTGTAACCTGAATATATGTATTTAAAATGTCTTCACTGTCTTCATCACTTACAATTTCATAATATTAAAGAACACTTGTCATCAACTTTTTCTGCTTTCAAAGTTGTAAAGGGATATCACTCTTAAAAACTGTGATCAGGTGTTTTAAAAATTCACTTATGATTAAGAATAGCTTTATTGTCTAGACTCTGATAAAACATACTGAATGAATTATTTATTGCTACTGTTTCCACTGCTTATTTCAGAAAACTCTGATGGGTGCCTTGGTTTAGAAGGCTCCTGTATTCTTGTGGATGTCTCCTGGGTATTACCAGACCAGGATCCTCTCACAGTGGGGCTCAGGGAGGATTAAGTTTAAGTAATTTTAATGTGGGAGAAATTCCATGAAGGAAGCTATAGTATGTAGGTGCATACCATAATAATTAAGCATTTGAATAGTTGACTGCAGCCCTTACTTATTAAGCAATGTGCCAAATGCAAGCCTGCTTTACATAATGGATGTGGGAGAACAAGTCACACACGCCAAAGTAATGGAACACATTAATAAAAGTTTGCACAGTGTGTGTCCTTCATGCAGGCTGTAGTGACAAATATCCATGCCTTTACAAACTACATGACATTACGTTGTTTAGTCCTCTGGGACTTGCCTGCCAATTTGCTGTCTATCATTTATTTTCCATTGCGATGTGTATGCTTTGAGTGATCTCAACAGAAGGTCACAGCCAGTGAAGTTTCCCAGGAACATTTTTTTTTTTCCCCTGTCTGGGGCTTTGAGTGGTTTGCTTTTAAGGTTTATTGTACTTCATTTTAGTGAATGTCCCAAGGAGATTCAGAGTAGGTCCCAGAACCCAAGTCTTCCATCAATGTATTTGCTCTGTGTGCTCCTGTGGTTTTGCCAGTTCCTATTTCTATAAATAACTGCTGGAACATTTCCGTAACACTTTTATTGTCTTTAACCTTATCTCACGTTACTTTTAAGGTTCTTATTTTAAAAAGAAGCTTTTCTCAGCCTCTCCACTTTGATGCAATTGGCTGTAAGCAGATGGGCAGCAGTGCTATAATTCCCCTATTAAAACTGCACCCCTGTCCTCATCAAAGTTCTCATCACTCAGGCTCAGCCATCAAAGCAGAGGTTGGTGACTGATAGCTCAATAGCGTATCGCCAGAGGTCAGGATACAGTGTTCTCACTACATAAAATAACCTTGCCTGTTTTAAGCTGAAGAAGCGCATCAAATTATCTATCTTTTCCCCCCATTTTTATTTCTGAGCCAGGGTTTAACAATGAACCTTTACAAAGGGACATATTAAAACATCACCCCATCATCTAAGTTTGTAGCTGTACAATAGTGAAATTGAAAGAGTGCACACACAGGGGAGGACATTGTACATTTTCCAGAAGAGACGAATGTGTAATCTTGTCGAAGGCACTCAATTACAGCTCTGTGATGGGGGTAGTGGACATTAACACTAGGGCTGCTCTGAGCACCCACAAGGAACCACACCTGATAGTCTTTTATTCTGTACCTTATCATTTCCAGCATGGTATTTTTAGCACCTCACAAAGCTAGCATGCTGTGCATCTGTTCCTCCTACTTCACTATCTCTCATTTTAAGGTGGGCAGGTGCTGGTATCAGAGCTGAATAGTAAGCTGGCTCCAGACAGATGTCTCAACTATTTCCCTACCTTCTATGTTGATTTTGAGCCTAGGCCAGAGTAAGAATTGAAGGACAGGAAAAGGAGAGAAAATTTTGCTCATAATTGGGCCAGATTCTAAGTCTTTCTGGTGTGGCACTTCTTTTAATTTAAGATGACAAAAGATGTGCTAATCAACTTTCTAATAAAGCCCCATTACTGATCGTATCTTTGAGGCTTTTCTTTATGTGAACACAGGGAGCCAGTATGACCTGTGGCTAGACCTAAGTACTGTGTAGAAATAAGTCATTTTTAAATATGTCAAAACAATTATGATCTGAACTCATGAAACATGAGTTCTGATTAAAAGAGCTTTCTGTTACTGAAGTTTTAAAAAATGGTCTCTACTTTTTGAAAATTTTTAACTCGATCAATATAAGAAATGCTCTTAATCATGATCTGTTTTCAATATTCTCATTAATGTAGATGTTGGGTTCACGTCTAAATTAAACAGCTATGAAACCAAATTTGATCTGTGCTCTCCAAACTATCAAGTTTCTGTCTATTTGTTTTGGTGAAAAATTGATTGTTATGGTGGATTTGTCTTTCAGAGGGAGATATTACATATTGCCAAATATGCTGTGGCTTAAATGACTTGTAGGCACTTGACTATTTTGAAGATCAATGTCCTAGTATAACATTCAGCATATGTCCAGGAGTTTTAAAACTTTTTGACCTGCTAAGTAGACCTATGCTTGTTTCCTTCCAAATCTATTATTGGTGCTTCCTCTGCTCTGTGTTGCAGAAAACTGGCCCCTGCTATTAATTTCTCATGGCCTCTTTCCAAATTGTTTTCATTTAAGTTGAACAATGAGGGTTTTGAGAAGGAGACAGGAAGGAGGAAGGAAGAAGTCCCTTTTCTCTTGGATTTTGGCAGGTGTTCTGAGACAGTGGATAAGTCTTCCCTGTGAGCCCAGGTTTGTGAAGCAACTTTTCCCTCCACAGTACCAAAACCCACTAGGCAGGACCTTTTTCATGCCTAGGAACCCCAGCTTCTGGTAATTGGAAGACCCCCTAATTCAAGTGTCTAACTCTGGAGGATAGTAGCGACATCCTGATACACCTGTTTCTTATCTATCTTACTATTCCACGTTTGCCTTTCAATTCAACCAACATCTTTTTAACAAATCTCATTGCAAGGACATGTAATTGCTCTTCAAAAGAACCTGCTGAGGGCAGTATAACTGAATGACAGCTTCCAGTTGCTGCATCTTTGGATACTCTATGATTTTCATGCCCAAACTACACTTGTCCTAAGCTGCTCTCAAGTCAGTGATTAAGAACAATGCTTTTGTTGTTGTTAGATCAGGCCATTCCTGTGTGTTGTGGTTTGAATATGAGGTGTTCCCCAAAGCTCTTGGTAATGCAGGAATATACAGAGGTGAAATGCTTCAATGTGAGAACTGTAAACTAATCAGTGTAATTGGAACAACCATATGGTAACTGCAGGCAGATGGGGTGTGGCTGGAGGCGGTGGTCACTGGGGTCCTGTCCTGGAAAGGTTCACCTTCTCTGCAGCCTCTTTCCTGACTTTCTGCTTCCAGACCCACCATGAGATGAGCAGTTTTTCCTCCATGGGGCTCTTCACCCATGATGTGCTGCCTCACCTGGCACCAAGAGCCATGGATTACACTATCTATGGACTAAACCTCTGAAGCTGTGAGCCTCAAATAAACTTTACCTCCTCTAAGTTGTTCTTCTCAGGTAGTTTGGTTGCAGCAACAGAAAACAAACAAACAAAACAACAATAACAAAAACTGACCAAAACACTGTATTGGCAGGATCTCTTTAATAATCAATCTTTGCCCTTGAGATTCCACATTGGCCACATTCCAGAAGCTATGATGGGTGAATTCTTCTACATAATCATCTGTCTTTCCTTTCTTATTTCCTCTCATCTTGTATAACTGCTTCTTCTGCTCCTTCCCTTTTTTTTTTTCTTCACAGGCATTTTCCATAATCTCTTAAAAATTGCATCACATCTCAACATCTGTTTCTTGAACTTTCCAACATTCTCATAACCATTCTTCTCTATTGAACACCTTGTTTGTATTCTATCTCCCTGAGTGGACTTGGAGTTGTAATATGATAATCCTGAAAGTATACCAGGCTAATATCTATTGCCTTTGATAGACACTTTTTTTTTTTAAAGAGAGAGTGAGAGAGGAGAGTGAGAGAGAGAGAGAGAATTTTTAATATTTATTTTTTTTTAGTTCTCGGCGGACACAACATCTTTGTTGGTATGTGGTGCTAAGGATCGAACCTGGGCCGCACGCATGCCAGGCAAGCGCGCTACCACTTGAGCCACATCCCCAGCCCTGATAGACACTTTACAAAGAACTAATTGGCTGTACATTACATTGTCAGCAAATATCAATTTTGGGGAATAGCATAGGAGAAAATAGAATGTATCTTCTGTTCAAAGTTTGGTTCAGTTGAACCAACAGATTATGGAAAGGTTCATTGTTTTAATACTCAGGCTGTCTGGAAAAGGCAGGGAAGACTCCTCTAACAAGTCCAAAATGGCTTCACAGGGAAAGAAAACTGGCTAGGAGTTTGTATTGTGGTTAAGGGTTGGATCTAGCTAAGAGTGCCTATGTACAAGGACTTCTATGGTTCAAGTCTTCTACCATCATCAGAGGAAGTGGCACCTGGCCTTTTTTTCCATACAAATGTAGCCACAAGGAGAAAAGGTAAGGGTGAGGATTAAAAGCTGTCAGCAGGGATGGGGCTGTAGCTCAGTGGTAGGGTGCTTGCCTAGAATGTGTGAGGCACTGGGTTCAATTCTCAGCAACATGTGAAAAATAAATAAATAAAATAGTATTGTGGACCCGTACAACTAAAAAAAATATTTTTAAAAAAGCTGTCAGCAGTCAAATGTTTCAAATGGTGTTCATCTCTTCACACACAGTAAGTGCTCAATAAATATTTGTTGATGAATAAACATACCTTCCATTATTGAAGGACTTCTAAACCTTTAGTATCATATTTTCAGCTAATCTGTAAAAAGGAGGATATAGAACTTTTCAAATGTTGCTTGTTTGTAGAATTTTATATTTAGGGAAACTTTGGGAACATTGGCCCATACAACATATTTTGGGGAAAAGTCATGTAAATTTTAAACATAATGTGTTATTTAGCTCTTTTGTTGGTGTTACAAAATACCCAACAAGAACAACTTAGAGGATGAAGAGTTTATTTTGGTTCATGGTATCAGGGGTTTAATCCATTGTGTGTTGACTCCACTGCTTTGAGCCCACCATGAGGAAGAACATCATGGCGGAGGATGAAGTAGAGAAGTTCTGCTCTATTCAGGAAGCAGAAAAAGGAAGGTGTCACAGGGAAGAGGAACCCTTCCAGGATATACCCCCAGTGGCCCCCCTTCTCCAGCCATACCCCATTTGCTTATGGTTACCACCTCCTCAGTCCACTGAAATAAGAAGTGACTGATTAAGTCACAACTCTCATAATCCAATCCAATTTTACTTCTGATTATTCCTGCATTAACACAGTAGGTTTTTTTTTTTTTTGGGGGGGTCACCTCAGATTCAAACCACAACATACAGTAATTCATCACCTTGAAAGCTTTCTTTTTATTCCTTGTTTTCTAATTAATCAAGAGTTAGGAGTTAAAATTGCTGGGTTTTCTGCATTTAAGGCAGCAAGGAGCTCTCATTGAATTGATGTTAGATGACAGTGTGGAAAGATGACTGAGCCTTTGAAAAAAAGGAAGGTGGTCAATTCAAAGGAAAGAAATGAGATTATAATACATTGTAAATGCCTTCAGTGTGCCAGGTTATATGGTAGCCTTTCTTATAACTGTAAATATTCTCTGACTCAAAACATTTCAATGAAAACTCTAAACCTGATTATATCAAGAAAAATAATTTGTTATTTTCAGCTTTATGCTGTACACATTGATTTTAATATAGTGTGATTTTATATTTTCTTTTTAAAAATATAAAATCAGACACAAATCTGGACACAGAATATCTTTATTTATTTGTATGTGCTGCTGAGGATTGAACCCAGGTGCTTTACATGTGCCAGGCAAGTATGCCACTACTGAACTACACCCCCAGCCTTATTTTTATATATTCTCTAAAAAAAACTTTGTTCCCATAATTACTATATTTTGATTCAATTAATTTATTTATTACTATAATGTGGAACAAATTTAAACATATACTTAAATGAGATGGAAATAAATCCGTTTTTTCATATGTGTCATTTAGGAAATGTGCTTTATTGTTTCTTTCAGCTTTCTATTTTAGAAACTAATGATGAATTCATATTAAATGCATTTGAGTCTTTAATTTCCTGAAGTATACCCATAATAATATTTCATTTCCTTTTCTATTGTATTTTGCATTTTCTTGTGATTTCTCTTATCCTTATAGGTCTAAATTGAATTTTACCTATGGATCTATTAGATAATGAAAATCTGATATGTATTTGTTTTTATTTATTGGTTAAACTAACATGTCACTGAGTCCATGCTGTTTAATGATCACAGAACTTTGAACATCCAGCTAAATAGCTGATTGATTATACATGTCAAAAATAAAAATTAATGTTAAATAAAAAAGTTCATGGTCATTCAAAAAGGTGTGAAAATGGAATACTTTCTAGAAAATAATTTATTATGTAATAAATGACTTGTGTTTTTGAAAGCTTTTGTGAATGAAATTATTTATTTAAGAACCATTTCAAATGGTATCTTTAAAGAGGGCCTATAATGTGGGGAATATATTCAAACTCAGATCTCAGTTAGTCCTTATGTCTTCCTATTTTATTTATCCAAAAATAAAACACAAAGATTCAAAACATGATAGTCATTTAAACATTTGTATATAAAATCAAATTGAATGATTTACGTTATATAGAACAACACATGGAGATTTAATGTTCATTAATTCACTCACTGGATGTCCTGGATGCCAGCTGTATAAAAGGCATCATGTCCAATGGCTCTGTGTGTACAAGTGATAAGCAAGAATAAGCTCTGGCATTGTCATTTCTCCAATGGACTTCCCTGAAACAGACCACCTGCTTGAATTTCTCAAAATTGCTTATATTCCTATAATAGTGTTTTTTTTTTCTAACCCTCCAAATAACTCCTGTGCTGCTAGGTTGACTACCTTGTTATAATATACCTTTTTCCTAAATTAGTTGGGTTTTCTCCCATCAGCATTAGCTACCATCTGCAATAGTCTGTTAAAAGTTTCCCCAAGCAGATAAGGCAATTCAATTTCTTAAATATAATAACATTTTTAATCAATGGGAGCACACTCAGCCTTTCTTCAATCTTTCAATCCTTCCATGATGGTAATGTTACCCTTTACACCTGAAAGTATGAAGTTTGCTAGAAGATTCTCTAAGGGGTATCTATAAGGGCCATGAACTAGAGCAAACACAACTGAAAGTCACCAGAGTAGGAATCCTGATATCAATTTATGCCATTTTATATAGAGGTAATATCTGATCACAGTACTTCATAGGATGGTTGTATGGAATAAACGAGGTAATGTGTGTAAAATTATTTTAAAAAAATATGGGATAAAACTAATCTTTAAAGAGGGCCTGTAATGTGGGGCATATATTCAGATTGAGATCTCAGTTAGTCCTTATTACAAAGTTGTAAAGTGGGTGTCAGAAGTGGACACTCACAGCTCATACTTTGTACAATGCAGGTTCCAACTTCTGTCTGCTGATGTCACTGCTTCACAGTCTCCATGGAGTTTAGTAACAGGTTCTTTAAATAGCATCTGATCATTTTGTGTGAGGTATGCATATTCATTTCCATTGACTTCCATTTTGGAGTTCAGGAAGAGAGGATATTTGACTTGTCACGATTATTTTATCTCCACTCCAATTTAAAGGTATGTTGAACAGAATTACTCTTAGTAACGAAAAGGTGACTGAGAATCAAACTACCAAACAGAAATGACATCAGGTCAAATTGATTCTCTTTCTTTCAAATGCCAATTGTAAAATACAAATGAAAAGTACAGGGTGGCATGATATATTTAAAGTTCATTTCTCTTCCCTAAGAATTTAACTATTGTTATGTTTAATAGGGCTGTTTCAAAAGGAAGACATTTCCTGACTTGGAAAGTAGAAGGGGTTTACTATATCTTTTTAAAAGTTATTTTTTGCTTTGTCAAAATTGACAAATATAGAAGGAGAGATTTCTTCAGACACTGTAGGAGATTACTGATATCTTCAATTATACATGATGCAATATTGGCAATATTGTCCAACATTTATGTAATAAATGACTTGTGCTTTTTAGAGCTTTTGTGAATGAAATTATTTCATTAAGAACCATTTCAAATGGTATCACTTCATTTGCATTTGATGGCTATCTGAGTTTTTGCCTAATTCTTTTCTTCCCAACCTGGTAACAGTGGACAAAGGCATTGATACTATGCAGGCATAGGGAAATCGAAAAGTCCTTTGGAGAAATGTGTGCTTCTCTAGATTATTTAAAAGAGTGCAGGATTGAAAATGCTTAAAAAACATACATACATGAAGTACATCAAATAAAATGGATTTACAACTGATTAATCCATTTAACAGGGAGTCTACAGTAATCAAGTGAAGTAAAGGGATCAAATTTACCCTTACTTCATTGGTACCTATATCTTAATTTTCTGTGAGGTTCACCTTGACTCCCCTGCACCTGTGGAAAATATATTATGAGCATTTTTATAAAATAAAAAAATGGGCAGTGGATAACAGGTAGATCCACCTTTATATTAGGTGGATTGATAATAAAAAAGGGAGTATAAAAGGCAATAGAAGAGGCATATTAATTAGAAAGACTTAGGAAAGTTATAAATAGATAACTTAGGAATTAAACTTCTATTTTATCAATGTCCATTATGCATCAGACTATTTTCTATTAAGGTTTTTCTTAATAGTTTGCCCTCATAGTGGCAAAATGCATATTAAGTAGGTTGTCAGTATAAATTACTGCTGCTCTGAGACTAAAATAAATTACAAATAGTTTCAAGTACTTGTTTTATTTATTTTTTCTTATACTGCACCATGCTTTAAAAAGATATTTTTGAGCGTAAATTTATTTCAGTGTCTATGGGGTCTGTTTGGTGATGATATTATCCATCAAGAATAGTGTGTAAATAGCCAGTAGCCACTGAACAAATAATAATAAAAAGTGAATATTTCTGAATCATAAAGAAAAAAGAAAGTTTCTAACTATACCTAATATCATGGCCCCTTAAAATAATTAAATATGAGAAACTAAAAATATAAATATTTTTAAACAGAAGATCCACATTTAAACTTTATTCACAGACCACTGAAAATATATAAGTATTTACCTCCCAGAGTATGGTAAGAGTTGTATGTGATAGTTTAAGTGTGCTTTATAAACCAAAATTTCAAATCAACAGAATGTACTTCTACTGTATATAAATCCACTGAATTAAATTGTGAAAAGATATTGGTTTCTGTCCTTTGTAGCTAGGAAAGTCATCCTGCACTGAGACAACCTAACTGAGTTTAGAGTCATGATATATAAACTTCCTCTACCTTAACAAATGAAGAGTGAGATCATACCTTGAAGCTTTTCATCCATGCAAATAGCCCACAGTGGATTGGATTTGTCAGGAGACTCACAGCTAGGAAGCATATTAGCTCTGGGCCAAGTAACTTGAACTCTCTTGTTTCTCTTGTCTGTAAGTCCGTCTTTCCAGAAACAGATGTGTGGACAACTGGGAATCCTTTAGCTAAGTGAAGCACAAATTTTTAGTCATGGATGGGTGGTGGTGATAGTAATAGTATTGGTTAAGATCATTCAGCCTATCAGAAAAATAAAATACATTTATGTTTGATTAATTTGGATGCTATTTGCTTTGCTCATAAATAATTAAAATAAAATATATTCTATGAATAATCTTCTGCAGAGGAAGCATAAAAATGCTAGATGCTCATATTGTTCATTTGTCAAAAATATATTCATTTCTTACCTAAAAACATTGTAACTCAAAACCTTCATTCAAACATAAGGTATAACTCTCACATTATAATTTGTTAAAGTATATTAAATATTTTACATTTCTTGGCAAACTATATCAAGATCTACTGGGAAGTTATAACTGTATTTATTTTATTTTCATGGTTGTCATCACACTTTGAGCAGCTGTGACAATTTTCTGCTGGAACAACTCCATCCCAAAATTATTACTGTAAATTGAAGTCCTATTTTTCTGCCCCAAGTGTATTTTTAATATTAACAGTTGGTAATTAGTCTGTCCTTTGGAGATACTCTGAACAGTTTTGAAGAGCATCCTGTACATTTAATCAGAACATTTAAAAAGCAGACAATAAAATGTTACATCCATTGAATTGTGATGGTTTTCACTAATCACTGATAGTATCTTCATCTTGTTACTTTTAAAATGTACAATTTTAATATTATAAGGATGACTTTATTATTAATTTATTTTTGTCTTACTCTAATTCTTTCTGAAAACTTCCTCCTTCTGCAAAACCTGAGTTTGGAGAAACAAGATACTTTTAGGTGCAAAAAGGAAGAATATGTTATTAGAAATGAAATATTCCTTTTGAAACCTGTAAACAAACCAATCATATATTATTATAATAATTCCCTACCTTCTTCTCATCTGGATGGTATTTTGCTTCTTCATACCAATTAGGTACTTGCATTCACTATTTAGAGAGCATGTTTTGGATGTAAACAACAACAACACACACACACACAAAAAAAAAAACCTACACACACACACACACAAACCAAGGGTTAGCATTTCAGAAGAGTACTGGGTTTTTAAATATTGTCATTCATTTTGCTTAAATAATTAGGTTGTTGGGCTGGGGATATAGCTCAGTGGTATAGCCTTGCTTAGCATGCTCAAGGGCCTGGGTTTAATACCCAGAACCAAAAATAAATAAATGAATGAATAAGATTGCCTAACATTTTTAAAAACAGTATTCCTTTGCAGTTTCCTTTTCATGCTGCTCTGAGACTCAGGAATTAGATGTACATTTGCAAAGCTTCCTTAAACTATTTTGTTTTATTGAAGCAGCTTATCTTTATAATTGATAACATTTTTGCCTATGAGTGCCTACTTATAAAAAAGTAAACTAAAGCATTATAAGTCTTTTTGTTAAGTTCTATTATGGAGGAAAATGGAAAGTTAAAACAAGTTAATTGGTAGAGTAAGATATAATAAGTGGTATTTAAAATTATTATACAAAATGGTTCATGGATGAGTAAAATTTGAAATAAAAATTTTTAAATGAAGTTAAATGTTGGATAAAATATTTTCCTAATTTTTACTATGCAAAACCTAAATTAGATTTTAGTGCAAATTTGTATTTCACATTAGGAAGTCTTATTTATGTGCAGGCACTATGTTTTTTTTTTCCAATTTCTTTCTCTTTCTTTTTTAAAACTATATGAAATGACAAATGGTCACAAAATTCAAAATTTTATCAAAATGTAATCTTTTGGGATCATATAAATACCTTGCTTTTTAAAAAAGTAATTGTGCTTTATGAATATATAAGAGACAGAAAATTGTCTCATTAAAACAGGTTCAAAAAATCAAAATGCATAACTTGTTGGAAACATAATAAGTCACTCAAATTCACATATTTGTGCTAGCAATTGTGGGTATATTTTATTTAGAATAATAGAACTAATAAGAATAAATTCTTTTGCTGCTTTTAAATTTAAAGGATTTTGCTAAACCAACTGAGCAAACTTAAAATCAAGAAAAATCATCAAAAGCCTATCTTGAAGTTACTGTAATTTATGTATATATGACCAAAATAGGTTTTATTGGAAACAAATAGAACATACGGGCTATACAGTCAACATAGATCATATATATATACTGTTCCATTTATGTCTAACTGTTTTAATATAAATTTATTTGGGTAGTAGTTAATATATTTTGGATAAGAGCCAGTGAGAGAGTGATTATGATAATATATTCAGTTACTAAATGGGCTGAATACTTCCAAGCTTCCAATGATACAGCTGTTAACGACAGTGGCTTTCCTAGTTAATCAGATGTTTTGCCACTGGGGATTGCCCATGTGGATCGAATCTGACAGAGGCTTCTGCTTCACCTCAAATGTAATGACATAAGTGTGTCACTTATTAGGGACTCTGGGAAAAATGTACATGGCAGTCCCTCTCAAGCAACTAGAGCTCTTATCCAAGTATCATCCCATTATGGTATGATAATAACTCATTCTGCAATTAAATAATGATTCAAGACAGAATGCATGCACTTTGCATATTTAATAGCATATTTTTTGTATATGCTTCAGTTTGAACTATTAGAATTTTTTTTTTCCTTTTTTTTTTTTATTGGTTGTTCAAAACATTACAAAGCTCTTGACATAGCATATTTCTTACATAAGCTTTGAGTGAGTTATGAGCTCCCATTTTTACCCCCAACGCAGATTTCAAAATCATATCAGTTACATATCCCCATTTTTACAAAATGCCATATTAGTAACTGTTGTATTCTGCTACCTTTCCTATCCTATACTATCCCCCCTCCCCTCCCCTCCCCTCCCATCCTCTCTATCTACCCCCTCCACTGTAATTTATTTCTCTCCTTATTTATTTTCCCATTCCCCTCACAGCCTCTTATATGTATTTTTGTATAACAATGCGGCTCTCCCTCCATTTCCATGTAATTCCCATTTTCTTTCCCTTTCCCTCCCCCTTCATGTCTCTGTTTATTGCTAGTCTTTTCTTCCTGCTCTTCCTCCCTTCTCTAATCTTAATTGCTCTCATTATATCAAAGAAGTCATTTTGTATTTGTTTTTTAGGGATTGGCTAGCTTCACTAAGCATAATCTGCTCTAGTGCCATCCATTTCCCTGCGAATTCCATGATTTTGTCATTTTTTAGTGTTGCGTAATACTCCATGGTGTATAGATGCCACATTTTTTTAATCCATTCATCCATTGAAGGGCATCTGGGTTGTTTCCACAGTCTAGCTATTGTGAATTGTGCTGCTATGAACATTGATGTGGCAGTGAGTTTTTTCTCAGCAAGAGAAACAATAAGAGAGGTAAATAGGGAGCCTACATCCTGGGAACAAATTTTTACTCCTCACACTTCAGATAGAGCCCTAATATCCAGAGTATACAAAGAACTCAAAAAATTAGACAACAAGATAACAAATAACCCAATCAACAAATGGGCCAAGGACCTAAACAGACACTTCTCAGAGGAGGACATACAATCAATCAACAAGTACATGAAAAAATGCTCACCATCTCTAGCAGTCAGAGAAATGCAAATCAAAACCACCCTAAGATACCATCTCACTCCAGTAAGATTGGCAGCCATTATGAAGTCAAACAACAACAAATGCTGGAGAGGATGTGGGGAAAAGGGTACTCTTGTACATTGCTGGTGGGACTGCAAATTGGTTCGGCCACTTTGGAAAGCAGTATGGAGATTCCTGGGAAAGCTGGGAATGGAACCACCATTTGACCCTGCTATTGCCCTTCTCGGACTATTCCCTGAAGACCTAAAAGGAGCGTACTACAGGGAACTATTAGAATTTTAATGTCTAGGATCACGGGCAGTATCATTTAAGAAAATAAGTTTGATTTGTTACTATTTCCCAGAAATGGAAATGAAGAACATATTTGTAAGTAAAATGTGAACCATATTATCTGTATCTTTCTAACCATCATGCTATTAGGTGGAAAATAAATTGGGGGTTTCAATCTATTTCAGAATATTCAAATTATTTTGTATTTCAGTTTATTTTCAATTTAGCTTTTCTGAATGTATGCCCTTTAATTAACCTGAAGCCCACTTTAAATAAATGTGTTTGTGACCTTTTTGTATTCAGCAAGATTATAATCTTGGTGTGGTGCACCTGATGCATTGATTTCTGCAGCAAATTCCAAGGTTGTGGAGAAAAAGAAAGAATGCAAGATAAGATAAGTTGCATAGTGTGGATAGCACTGGAAACCATTATTCAACTTGAGGAAGGAGGTGGGTCTTTGGGTTCAGCTCTCTCCTTAGGAATGTGGGAATGATTTAGAGGCAAGTAAAACTCTACTGTGTCACAGAATTTCTAAGACTTTGATAATAAACAATTACCCACAGAGAGTACCAGCTAAGGATTTGTTAATCACATGCAAATAGGAGCATGATTTTGAAAATCAACAAGAAATTAATGTTCACTCTGAAAAATGAACCTCAATTCTCCTTATTATTAAGGATAAAGAGTTAATGTGTTGAAACCTCAAATTTTATAAGAAACCTGAAATGAGACCCAGGATAGTTCAAAGGAAATGATTTCTATGTTCTTAAGTTATTATTGATGAAATAATGCATCTTAAAAATAGCCTTATAATAGTATAGGCTAGAGTCATGTATAAAATTCTTTCTCCTTTCCATCAGTTAGATTGATTGCTGTTAGTGACCTGTTAGTCTCCCCTGGGTCTCCATTATTCACAGACTAATCTTTATGCAGACATAACTAGGTCACCTTAATTACCTGTGGAAATAAGGTGTACTTGTGAAAGTTTCACAGTGATAATTACTCCAAAATGCCAAAATAGTGTATGCGAACCTTAGAGGTACATACCTAAAATTATTGCACAACCAAGATCAATCATGCCAAATGGTTTATATTTTCCATTTCTTAACATTCCTCAACACCATTCTTTGCCATAATAAACATACAACCTTTGCCAAGCAATACATCGAGTGTGTGTACCTTAGGAATCAGTTGTTAGGACTTTTTTTCCCCCTTGTCTCTAAATTCCCTTGCAGTATTTAAAAAATCAAGGGACTATTGTAAAGGAACAAAAAACAGCTAATCACATGCTTTGTTTTATTTTAGTTTATCTAAAATGATAGCATGAAACCTTTCCTAATCAGCATGATTTTTTTCCATGAAGACATTTCTGTACCTGTCATTTTGTCAGAAGCATAAAGAAACAAGATTAGAAAATTCAGTCTTTTTAAATGGTGAGGAAATGAAAAGTAGAAGAGCTTTGCATTTTCATAGAATAGTTAGAAAATATTTTAACCATCTGTTCACTAATGTATTTAAAAGGTGAACTATTCCAGTGTAGATTTTAAAGGCTTGCAGAAGCCTCCTAAGTGTTGGAATGTGACAAAGACCAAGGTAAAAGAGGAGTTTGAGTAATATTGATAATTTTTAAATTCTCAAAATTCCTTGAAAGTTTTAATGGATTAATCCATAGAACTGATATCTAATATTGGAGATCATTGTTTTTAATATAAGTAATGAAATAAGATTGTTTCCATTACTTCAGAGCTGTCAGTTACTGACTATTTTAAAGTCAATCAACATAGTATAATAGAAGAAGTGATTTTTGTATTTGGAATGATACATATTTTTCTGAAGTTAATATAGTAAGATGAATAGCATAAATTTTCATATAAAATTATGACAATGAAGGTTTCTGAAGAGTTTTTTTTTTACTTTGTACTTTGAAAGTGAATGGATTATAAGACCCACTATCAAGTATATAAATATCATTGGCTTCTGTAGGTAGTCAGAATTATCTGTAACATGAGCATTTGGAATTTTAACTTTCTGATATGAGACAGAACAGAAAATTTTTCAATTGGTTTATATATATATATATATATATATATATATATATATATATATATATATATATATATTACTGTCCCCCAAATATGTTTGTTGTTTCTGTGTGTATGTGTGTTTTATGAATTTATGGTGGAAGTGATATAGCGAAGTTCTTTCAAAATAATACATAGTTGTTCTTTGATAACTGTGGCTAATTGATTCCAATTTGTTTGTGCATGAGATGCTTAAATCCTTTATATAATATATATATATATATATATATATATATATATATATATATATATATATAACAATTATATAGAGAGAGTGTGTATGTGTATATTTAGACTGTGCATCTTTATCTGTACACATTAAATCATCATCCCTAGTGTATTTATAATACTGAATGCAATGTAAATGTCATGTGTATAGTTGTATACTGTGTTGTTTAGGCAATTATGACAAAAAAAATGCCTGTACATGTTCAGTAGAGAATGCACATTTTTTGAGTATTTTCCATCTGCAATTGGTTGAATCCATTGATATGAAACTCAGACAGAGAAGGCTGACTGTATTAAGAGAAAATGATAGATCTGAATGTGTGTATCTGATGAAGAGCATATCATTTGGTGTCTGTGTATTAGATTATTATATTTTACAAACTTCATATTTCCAGGTGTAACAAAGGTGTTTATACATACTTAGTGCTTCTGAAGGTATTGTCTGAAAATCTAAACCACCCTTGCTTTATTAATTTATTTAATTTTACAATATTCATCTATTTAGTACCTTCCTGAGGCCAAATTAGTAAATTACTGAGGATTCCTAGAACTGTCATCCCAGCTTCATATTTTAAGGGTTAACACTTGTTACAGAAGAGACGGGCAACTGTGCTAAATATCATCATTTATAAGAAATCATGATTGCTAACATTTTTCAAGTCTTTCTTCTAAATGTTATTTATTTAACATTATGAAGTTCACACTGTCATTGCTGCTATTTCCTATTATGAACCTAAAACTCAGAGACCAAACATATGTCTAAGCATCTCCAGTTGGGCCTAGGTTTTGGTGTCCAGTCTCCCTGATTCTAAAATATATGAGTTTAGCCTCCTAAGGAATTGCCTTCTCAGCAAGGTCCTGAGGACACAGCTTTCACAATGCTTACCAGCAATTTCTACACACATTTACTTGGAAAGTCTAATAGAAACTATTTTGGTTAAAGATTGTTAGGGGTGAGATCTATGTATCATTTTTTGTACTATCTGTTAATTTTTTCCCATTGATAGATCTCACTAATATTCTTAAAGAGTTACCAAAATGAAAAGAGTCACCAAGTTCAAGTTTTCTAATGGGATTTAATTTAGGTCTCATATGCACAGAAACTATGAGGTTTGCTCTCAGTAATTTGCTTGCTAACTTCTAAATTTATATGTTCTAAAACTAAGAATTACTCAGGTGTATCATCTGCGACTGTGGAATGGCTCACTGGAGTGTGTTCTTGCACTTAAATCTCATTAAAGAAAACCATTTTAGTGACATGGTATAGTTAGAGTATATTATTTGACTCTTTTTATAGTAGAGAAATTTACTCATTAATTTCTTCCATTATAATATTGCTATATATTTCTGTAGTGCTTTTATCTACATTATCTCCTGTGAGAAACTCAGCAATATTATGAGGCAGGAATTATTATCCCCATTTTAGAGATGAGGGTTTTAAAGATGAGAGTGTTGATGTGATTTGTTCAAGGTCATAAAACTAGTAAGTGAAATACTCTTAACTGGATCGAGCACATTTTCTACTTATTATAGTTGTTGCTTCACCCTTGCAAGTAGTAGACAGTGATCAGTGCTTTTACATCTCCAGTTACATGTGTAAAATCTCAAACTATAATCCAGAAATATTGAGCCATAATCTAAAGCCTGGGCAATTGGGCATCTGCATTTTCTAAAGAGAACATTTTCAATATTGAGAATGTATTTCCTAAAACAATATTCCTCCATATTGTTTGTTGACTTATTTTTTCCCATTTTCTAATTGTGGTTAAAAAAAAAACACTAAATTTACTGCTTTAATCATTTTAAGTATATATTTCAGTGATGTCAATTTTATTGAAAGTGTTGTGCAAAAGATCTCTAGAATTTTTTCATCTTGTAAAACTGAATATCCATACCTTTTTATCATTATTATCCCCTCTGTTTCTATCACTTTATTTTCAAAAAATTTTGAACTGAAAGAAAAGTTAAAAGTGATAATAAGATATTTCCCATCCCCTGACGTATTTGAGAGTAAATTGCAGTGCATTTGCTATAACCAAGAACATTTTCCTGTATAGACACAGCACAGCCATCCAGATCAGGAAATTAACATTGAAACATTACCACCATTAAATCCACAGACCATGTTTCAAGTTTCTCTGATTCTTTTAATAATGTCTTTTATAGTAATAAGATCCAGTTGAAGACCATCCTGTGCTTTTAGTTGTCAAGTTGCTTTCATTTCCTCCCTTTTGAAACAGTGCAGTATCTCTTTGCCTTTCAAGCATAACCTTGACTGTCACAAACATGATAGGAAAGTCATTTTGCCTAATTTCTCTCAAATTTTGATTTGTCTATATTTTTCTCAGTATAGAAGTAGATGATTCACTGCAAGGAAACCGTAGTTGTGATATTGTGTTCTTCTTAAAGAATCCTGTCAAGTTGTATATGTTTTTGGTTTGTCCCATTACTGGTAAAGTTAACTCTGATCACAAAATTAAGGTTATATTTGTTCTCTCCATTCTAAAATAAATTTTATTTCTGACTTTGTAATTAATAAATATCTGGGGGGTATGTTCTAAAAGACTATGTATGTACCTGGTTTTTTCTCATCAAACTTTTACTCTAGTTTTAGCTTTCCTTGATTTTTTTTTTTTTTTTTTTAGTACCAAGGATTCAACCCAGGTGTGTTTAATCACTGAGCCATATCCCCAGCCCTTTTATATATTTTATTTGAGACAGGGTCTCATTGAGTTGTTTAACATGTTGTTCTTGCTGAGGCTGTCTTTGAATTTGTCAACCTCCTGTCTCAGCCTCCTGCCTCAGTTTCCCGAGCTGCTGGGATTACAGGCGTGTGTCACCTTGCCCGTCTCATTGATTTTTATGGCTAGAATAATCACCACTACAGGAGCTGATAGATGGTGATTTTGTAATTTTACATTTTATCTTATTTGCATGATTTGATAGTACATCATAAGGAAAAACTTTATCTTCTTTCAATTCATTCTTTGATTTTTGTATCTCCGTAAGTTTACTAATTCCTGCTTAGTTCAATGGTTTATAACTATTAGAACCATTATTTCCTTTGTTATTGAATTTGCCACAGATTTGGCTGTAAGGTATTTCTTTAAACTGGCTTCTGAGCCTTTTTTATCTTTTATAATATATTATATAATATGTTTTAATATACTACATACTGCTTGCAGAAGAATATGTTCGAGTGTAATTCTGTTTTCCTTGAGTCATTTCCTGCTCTAGACTTTAATCAACAGTTGTTCTATGAAATCCCTTTCTTTCCATAAAGAACATATTTGGAAATCAGGATCTGAACTCATTGTTTTGGGGAGGAGATGGGTCACCTCTCCAGGCCATCTCAGTGGACACCTGTGTTTTATTTCTGTGTTTGCAAATACATAATGAATATAATTTTTGACCAATATTTTCAATTATCATCTATCTCTATGGTATTTATTCTTGTTTCTTTACTACAATGAACGTAATCCTCTCTTCTTGAACAGTAATTGAACTCTTAGTTTGTAACCCATCTTGTTATCAACACTGCCCTGTGTGCCTGTGTGGCTATCATTGCTCCCTCTCTTGGGCTGTAACCCTAGCTCTACCAATCTTCTTTCCCTTGTTTGTTTCCACATGATGGCTTTTGAGTTAAACTTTTAGGGAAGGGAGAACAAAGAGGAAAGAAAAAAGAAAGGTATGAAGGAAGAAAATAAATTAACCAGCACACATTTAAAATCAGAATTTGCTTTTTATTATATTCCATGTCTAGTACAGTGACATAACAATTTGTTGGTTAATAAATTTTATGTGAAAACTGAAGAATGAAGGAAAGAATTAAGGTCTTCCTTTTGAGAAACACTTCACTAATATTAATATTGCCCCAAATGTGGAGATAATTTGCAACTTAAGACAAATTATTTATTTTCAGTACTAAACCAGTAACTTGCTGGTAGTTTAAGAATTTAAAATTTGAAAAATGGATGCAAAGTTGTTCAAAGAAGGAGCAATCACTGGTGGTAAGTGTAGAGCTGTGTAAAGGGCATATACTTTTTTGGAGTCCATATTTTTCTTTTGTTACCACTGGCTAAATTAAATAATAATAAACCTTTTTCTCAAAATATAGTTTTGAAGATAGATAAATTAAAGGTTTGAGCAGTGACTAAATGAGGTTGTAAAATCTACTTGATGTTGTAATATTGATTTATTCATCTGCAAAATGACATGAAATTTTTTCTTCAGTTTTTATGAAAATTAATGAGAAAGAAGTTTGAGCATTCAAAGTGCTTCTGAAGTACAGAATGTTTCACTTGTAAGTTCTATTTATCAAGACTTGAAAATTATCCATTATTATTTATTTAGACTGTTCACTTGCTTTTTAAGTATGTATGTTTGATTCAGTTATTATTTTCAGTATGTTTCCCAGTTGCATTCTTACTCAGTTGAAACTTTATTTTTTATTCAATTTTTCTTATTTGATCCAAGATAACAGAAACATTCCTATGAGTTTACTTATCAACAGATTTTTTTTCCAAATTAATATTTTTGAATTCTATATCTTATGATTTTTCTTTCTTTAAAAGTTGCACATTAGCAAGATCTGAATCTGAAAAATATTTGATTAAATGCAAAATAGAAAAAAATCTATTAAAATGTACATGAGAGATACAAAAAGGACAAATGTAATGATATTGAGGAAATAAGTCAAACATGAGAGTTTATGCTGTCTAATTTCTTTTATACCATGTGCAAATACAGGTAAAACTAATCCCTGCTTTAGGACATAGGATTGTGTAGCAGTGACTATAAAGGACCAAGAAGAGACTTTTTGGATGGCTGGTAATTTTCTGTTTTTTGTTTTTGTTTTATTTTTTATTCTAAGTATGATTATAAGGTTGTTTATAGTTTGTAGAAATTCGACAAAAGGCATATACAGGGGCTGGGGATGTGGCTCAAGTGGTAGCGCGCTCGCCTCGAATGCATGCGGCCCGGGTTCCAGCCTCAGCACCACATACCAACAAAGATGTTGTGTCCCCCGAGAACTAAAAAATAAATATTAAAAATTCTCTCTCTCTCTCTCCTCTCTCAATCTCTCTTTAAAAAAAAGGCATATACAATGCCCACACTAGTGTCTATATATATTATCTTACAATAATAACACATTTTAGGGGAAACAAATCCGTGTTCCATAACACAGGGACAAATCTTCATTTGGCTATTCTCACCAGTTTATCAAAATCTTATTTCTAAGAAGGTGCACAAAGTACAGTTAGCTGCTGCTTCTCTTAGAAGAAAATTTTTTTCTGAGGATCTGACATAACTTGTGAGTCATGATTGGGAGATCTTTTAATGGTGCCAAGGACTATCTAAAATCCGTGTTGCATTTGGCAAGGTCATTTGTCATTTTCACATCAGCATGGTATTAGAACTTGCTTGTTAGCAAAGAATTCCACTGTTGGAAAGACACTTTTAGCAAAGAAGGTCTACTTATGTCCAAATGGATTATGATACAGCAGAAGAGTTCAGTAAAGCTGTCTCTGGCTATAGTACTAATCAGCATGGTGACTGACTCAATAATTTCATGATTGATATGTCTCATGGATTTTATTGTTTATGAAGACATACTATGCCAAGTAGTGTCCTCTGATCACAGTAGCCTACAGGAGTGCATTTTGGATAAAAGTGCTCAGATTCAGCTTGGACAAACAATGCAGATATTCCACATTTATTTTTAAATGAGATATATATCTCCCTTTGATCTGATTCATGTTTCTGTTGTTGGCAGCCGTAGTAGTGATTTTGTTTTTCTTTTAAGGACTTTTTTTTTTCAGGAATTAGGGATAATATCCTTATGGACTTTATCATCTTTCATATTAGCTCTCAATACAAAATGACACGCTTAGCAGTTACAATGATTTCATCTGGTTTTCTCTGGAATAATTTGTGACTGAACTGGTGAATATGTTATGCCCTAAGATAATGCTAAATATGGTTAATGTTGAACTTTCTCTCATTTATCTTTCTCTCCTGTGCACATATGTAAAATAAAACTGCACATAAAAACTGGGCAGCAGAATAGCTGTTCATAAAAATAATCAAGGTAGACATCTGGTTAAGACATGTGCTCAATTGTTTTGTTCAGCTTATTTAGAGAGCAGCATTTTCAACATTTCTGCAAGCAATTCTCTGGTCTTTAAAAAGCAAGTCCCAATCTGGATTGTTTATCTCTCCAAAAATAACTCATTAGGATAACTTCTAATGGAGAATATTTCTATTTAATCTGTTTAGTGAGTTGGTTTTATGTCCACTATCAATTAGGTAAAAATTTGAGAATATTCTTATATTTACCCAAGTTTTCTGTTTAGATATAACAAATATTATAAGCAATTCAATTACAGGGTTTTTAAATGGATGATTTAAATTTAACTGTTGAATGAATTGGTACACATTGACACTGGTTCTTAGGTGAATGCTTAGTCATTATCATTATTGTACTAGCACATACTTCAACCATCATCACTTTCCTCCAACTCAGCATCTATTGGTCAGTGCATGAACAAAAACTCACTTAGTAGTTTAATGCTTGGGTATTATATCATATACATTAAACCAGTATTTTATTTGTCTAGTATTTTATTTTACTTCTAAACTTAGCTAAATCACTAGATTTTGAAAACATCACTGTTATTTAAAATTGTTTTTTTTTTTTTGCATAAAATAGCTGTGAAATGACACAAAACATGGTCCATCATTTGACCAATACACATCACCTAGGACAGATCTAGATCTGGGCAAAATCAAATGGATATAATTTAATATAAGGAAATTAAAATAATCCAAGGAGAGAAGGGGGGTCATTGTGCAGGTAGGGTCCTGATCAAGACACAGTGAACAGTGGAACTAGAATGCCATGCCAGGACAGGGAAATAAGAGCCGCAAACAGTGCAGGCAGAACAGGCAAAACAAACCAGACTTTCAGAAAAAAATCTGCAGTATTTTCCAAGTGTTGCCATTCAAAGGCAGCTGTGAGACAGAGTTCTAATTTTCTATTTTTCTTTTATCTCCTGTTGTTTATATGTTTGTTAAAATATGGCAATCACACTGAAAAGTATAGAGAATACTTTAACAAATGCCTATGTATCAACAAACAGCTTCAGAAAAATATGCTTTTTAACATTTTCTTGATATATTTTATATTTTTAAATAAGAAAAAAAATCATTATAGGTAGAGTTAAGACTTTCGCATGATTTCATTCCCTTCCCTTAAAAAATTTACCAGAGGCCACAGAGAAGGGATTAAATAGTAAGCACGGAGATAAGGGCCTGGGACATGGTGGTATCCCAACTGCCAAGCGGGCACTGACCCCCGGGCTGAGTTCGGGATTGCAGACGGGGAAGGAAGCGATACAGTCCCTTCCCCCACAAGGGACACTCCACTAAGGCAACCAGCGGCCACCATCTTGGAGAGCTGAAGTATCCACCGCCACTCTCCGACAGATTGCAACAAGACAGGTGTGTGTCACTCAGTTCAGCCCCCATACATAGGGGGATTTCACATAAATTCTCTCCTAGACTTTCAGGGGAAGGGAGTATCACAGTGAGCCTGCATAAAGACTAAGGGAGAATTAGAGGCACCGGACCTTCAAATCCCCCTCCCATCAGCAGGCAAAACAAAACCTGTCTAGCCAGCGCTGGGGGAGGGGTAAACAAACAGAAAAAATCAAAACCATAGAGAGCCGGGGATCCCAAAAGACAACAGTGTGACCCCGGAGATCCAGGCTGTGTGATTCGCGCGGCCTGCCCCGCGGCTACAGAGGTGTGGCGCTGCAGACAAGGGATTAACTAGCAAGCAGGGAGATAAGTGGTTGCCAGGAAGTGGAATCCCGCCAGCCTAGCCCGCACTGACCCCCGGGCTGAGTATGGGATTTCAGACGGGGAAGGAAGCGGTACAGTTCTATTCACCACAAGGGAAACAAAACAATAGAGTGCCGGGGTTCCCAATACCACCTCCACACCCAACAAACGGCAGGCCCAGAGTACAGTTTGAACTGCCGAGAACCATCACTCAGGGGAAATCTGGTCTAGCAGGAGAAACCAAGACTAGCAGGAGAAACCAGGAGACTAGAGGCAAGGCCCTCGCGACTGAGCAGCTGTAAACTGCAGGCCCGCCGGCGACAGCTCACCCACTGCCCGCGTAACTGGGCGGTAGGAGAACGCCCACCCGCTGGCGACTGATCACCTGCTCGCGGCCTGTGATACTGGGCGGCTGGAGACTGCCCGCCTGCCGCGACAGGGAGCTGAAACCAAACAGAGACAGTCCAGTCACACCCCCCCATTAGGGCACCCCGGCAAGGAGACTGGGGCCCGTCATAGCAGAGTAGTGTCGTCACTGGAGCTCGGACGTTGGAATTCCTTCCCAGTGAAATCCAAGTTAGCAGGCATAGTTTAACAACACAAAGGAGAGACATCAGAGTAATACAGAAACAAAACAAATCTATAGAAGAGAGCAGAAACAAGACAATCAAAAAGAGCTGGAAAGTAACGTGGACAACATGAGAAAACAAGGGAAAAAAGGATTACAAACAATGCAAGACAACCCAATTCTACAGGAGGACATAGAAACATCAGAAACAGGGATAGCGAAAGAACTCAAGGCATACCTAACTCGAATGGAAAGGAATATTAGAGAAGACATGAGACAGCAAGTCCAAGAAATAAAAGTATATTTTGAAAATGAATTAAACAAACAAATTCAAATGGCAAAGAACGAGCTCTACCAGGAGATAGAGATCTTAAAAAAAAATCAAACAATAATCCTAGAATTACAGGAAAATATAAACCAAATTAAAAACTCAAACGAGAATATTACAAATACACTTGATCAAGTAGAAGTCAGAACATCAGATAATGAAGACAAGGTTTATCAACTTGAAAAGAATATAGTCAACACAGAAAAGATGCTTAAATCCCACGAGCAATCTATTCAAGAGATATGGGATGTCATAAAAAAACCAAATCTGAGAGTCATAGGGATAGAAGAAGGCACAGAGTTTCAAACCAAAGGAATGGACAGCATATTAAATGAAATAATTCTAGAAAACTTCCCAGAGATGAAAGATGGAACGGATTGCCAAATCCTGGAAGCCTACAGGACCCCAAACATTCAAAACCATAATAGACCAACTCCAAGACATATAATTATGAAGATAGCCAACGTACAGAACAAGGAGAGAATATTAAAAGCTACGAGAGAAAAGAGGCAGATTACATTCAGGGGTAAACCAATTAGGTTAACGACCGATTTCTTATCACAAACTTTGAAAGCGAGAAGATCCTGGAAAAATGTATTTCAAACGCTGAAAAATAATGGATTCCAACTAAGAATACTATATCCAGCAAAATTGAGCTTCAAATTTGACAATGAAATTAAAATCTTTCACGATAAACAAAAGCTAAAAGAATTTGCAGCAAGAAAACCAGCTCTGCAAAGCATTTTGAACAAAACACTACAAGAAGAGGAATGGAAAAATAGTGCCCAAAACTAACAGCAGGAGGTATCTCAGTAAAGGGGTAGAAGAATAACCAAAAAGCAAAACTAGCCAAACTAAAATAAATAAATAAAGAAGCATGACTGGAAGCACAAATCATATCTCAATTGTAACCTTAAATGTTAATGGCCTAAACTAACCAATTAAGAGACATAGGCTAGTAACCTGGATCAAGAAAACAAATCCAACAATATGCTGCCTTCAGGAGACTCATATGATAGGAAAAGACATACACAGGCTGAAAGTAAAAGGTTGGGAAAAATCATACCACTCATATGGCCCTCGGAAGCAAGCAGGAGTGGCCATACTCATATCGAATAAAATCAACTTCAAACCTAAGTTAATCAAGAAGGATAAAGAAGGTCACTATATACTGTTAAAAGGAACCATCCACCAACAAGACATAACAATCATCAATTTGTATGCACCAAACAATGGAGCTGCAATGTTCATAAAACAAACTCTCCTCAAGTTCAAGAGTCAAATAGACCACAACACAATAATTATGGGTGACTTCAACACACCGCTCTCGCCATTAGACAGATCCTCTAGACAAAAGCTGAATAAAGAAACTATAGAACTCAACAGCACAATCAATAACCTAGACTTAACCGACATATATAGAATATATCAACCATCATCAAGTGGGTATACATTCTTCTCAGCAGCACATGGATCCTACTCAAAGATAGACCATGTATTATGCCATAAGGCAACTCTTAGTAAATATAAAGGTGTGGAGATAATACCATGCACCATATCTGATCATAGTGGAATGAAATTGGAAATCAATGATAAAAGAAGGAAGGAAAAATCCTACATAACATGGAAAATGAACAATAAGTTATTGAATGATCAATGGGTTATAGAAGACATAAAGGAGGAGATGAAAAAATTCTTAGAATCAAATGATAACACAGACACAACATACCGGAATCTATGGGACACAATGAAAGCAGTTTTAAGAGGGAAATTCATTTCTTGGAGTTCTTACCTCAAAAAAAGAAAAAAACCAACAAATAAATGAACTCACGCAACACCTCAAAAACCTAGAAAAGGAAGAGCAAAACAACAGCAAATGTAGTAGAAGACAAGAAATAATTAAAATTAGAGCAGAAATCAATGAAATTGAAACAAAAGAAACCATTGAAAAAATTGATAAAACTAAAAGTTGGTTCTTTGAAAAAATAAATAAGATAGACAAGCCTTTAGCCATGCTAACAAAAAGAAGAAGAGAGAGAACTCAAATTACTAACATACGGGATGAAAAAGGCAATATCACAACAGACACTACAGAAATACAGAAGATAATTAGAAAGTATTTTGAAACCCTATATTCCAATAAAATAGAAGATAATGAAGATATCGATAAATTTCTTAAGGCATATGATTTGCCCAGATTGAGACAGGAAGACACACACAATTTAAACAGACCAATAACAAAAGAAGAAATAGAAGAAGCCATCAAAAGACTACCAACCAAGAAAAGCCCTGGACCGGATGGGTATACAGTGGAGTTCTACAAAACCTTCAAAGAAGAATTAATACCAATACTTTTCAAGCTATTTGAAGAAATAGAAAAAGAAGGTGCTCTTCCAAATTCATTCTATGAGGCCAACATCACTTTGATCCCAAAACCAGACAAAGATACTTCAAAGAAAGAAAACTACAGCCCAATATCTCTAATGAACTTGGATGCAAAAATTCTCAATAAAATTCTGGCGAATCGAATACAAAAACATATTAGAAAACTTGTGCACCATGATCAAGTAGGATTCATTCCTGGGATGCAAGGATGGTTCAATATACGGAAATCAATAAATGCTATTCACCACATCAATAGACTTAAAGACAAGAACCACATGATCATCTTGATGGATGCAGAAAAAGCACTTGACAAAGTACAGCATCCCTTTATGTTCAAAACATTAGAAAAACTAGGGATAACAGGAACTTACCTCAACATTGTAAAAGCTATTTATGCTAAACCTCAGGCTAGCATCATCCTGAATGGAGAAAAACTGAAGGCATTTCCTCTAAAATCTGGAACAAGACAGGGATGCCCTCTATCACCACTTCTATTCAATTTAGTTCTCGAAGTACTAGCCAGAGCAATTAGACAGACGAAAGAAATTAAAGGCATAAAAATAGGAAAAGAAGAAATTAAACTATCACTATTTGCGGATGACATGATAATATACTTAACAGACCCAAAAGAGTCTACAAAGAAGCTGCTAGAGTTAATAAATGAATTCAGCAAAGTGGCAGGTTATAAAATCAACACGCATAAATCAAAGGCATTCCTGTATATCAGCAACAAAACCTCTGAAATGGAAATAAGGAAAACCACTCCATTCACAATATCCTCAAAGAAAATAAGATACTTGGGAATCAACCTAACAAAAGAGGTGAAAGATTTATACAATGAAAACTACAGAACCCTAAAGAGAGAGATAGAAGAAGATCTCAGAAGATGGAAAAATGTACCCTGTTCATGGATAGGCAGAACTAACATCATCAAAATGGCGATATTACCCAAAGTTCTCTACAGGTTTAATGCGATGCCAATCAAAATTCCAATGGCATATCTTGAAGAAATAGACAAAGCAATCATGAAATTCATATGGAAAAACAAAAGACCCAGAATAGCAAAAGCAATTCTAAGCAGGAAGTGTGAATCTGGAGGTATAGCGATACCGGAGGTCAAACTGTACTACAAAGCAATAGTAACAAAAACAGCATGGTACTGGTACCAAAACAGGCAGGTGGACCAATGGTACAGAATAGAAGACACAGAGACTAATCCACAAAGTTACAACTATCTTGTATTTGATAAAGGGGCTAAAAGCATGCAATGGAGGAAGGATAGCATCTTCAACAAATGGTGCTGGGAAAATTGGAAATCCATATGCAACAAAATGAAATTGAATCCCTTTCTCTCGCCATCCACAAAAATTAACTCAAAATGGATCAGGGAGCTAGATATCAAATCAGAGACACTGCGTCCGATAGAAGAAAAAGTTGGATACGATTTACATATTGTGGGGTCGGGCTCCAAATTCCTTAATAGGACACCCATAGCCCAAGAGTTAACAACAAGAATAAACAAATGGGACTTACTTAAACTAAAAAGTTTTTTCTCAGCAAGAGAAACAATAAAAGAGGTAAATAGAGAGCCTACATCCTGGGAACAAATTTTTACCCCCCACACCTCCGATAGAGCCCTAATATCCAGAATGTACAAAGAACTCAAAAAATTAAACAATAAGATAACAAATAACCCAATTAACAAATGGGCCAAGGACCTGAACAGACACTTCTCAGAGGAGGACATCCAATCAATCAACAAGTACATGAAAAAATGCTCACCATCTCTAGCAATCAGAGAAATGCAAATGAAAACCACCCTAAGATACCATCTCACTCCAGTAAGATTGGCAGCCTTTATGAAGTCAAACAACAATAAGTGTTGGCGGGGATGTGGGGAAAAGGGCACACTTGTACACTGCTGGTGGGGCTGCAAAATGGTGAGGCCAATTTGGAAAGCAGTATGGAGATTCCTGGGAAAGCTGGGAATGGATCCACCATTTGACCCAGCTATCGCCCTTCTCGGACTATTCCCTGAGGACCTTAAAAGAGCGCTCTATAGGGATACGGCTGCATCAATGATTATAGCGGCACAATTCACAATAGCTAGACTGTGGAACCAACCTAGATGCCCCTCAATAGATGAATGGATAAAAAAAATGTGGCATATATACACAATGGAGTATTATGCAGCACTAAGAAATGACAAAATCATAGAATTTGCAGGGAAATGGATGGCATTAGAACAGATTATGCTAAGTGAAGCTAGCCAAGCCCTAAAAAACAAATGCCAAATGTCTGCTTTGATATAATGAGAACAACTAAAAACAGAACAGGAAGGAAGAGTATGAGGGAAAGACTACAGTAAACAAAGACGAATGGGGGGAGAGAAACGGGGAGAGAAGGGAAAGCACATGGAAATGGTAGGAGACCTTCAATGATACATAAAATTATAAGAGGTTATGAGGGGCAAGGGGGAAGGAAAAAGAGGGAGAGAATTGAACAACAGCAGGGGAGGTAGAGAGGGAAGATGGGAGGGGAGGGGAGGGGAGGGGGGATAGTAGGGGATAGGAAAGGTAGCAGAATACAACAGTCACTAATATGTCATTATGTAAAAATGTGAATATGTAACAGATGTGATTCTGCAATCTGTATTTGGGGTGAAAATGGGAGTTCAAAACACAATTTGAGTCAAATGTATGAAAGATGATATATCATGAACTATGTAATGCTTTAAATAATCAATAAAAAAAATTACCAGAATCCCATGATTCACATTGCTTGTCCCCAGCTATTTCTATTATTGTGTGTTTTTGTGCATGATTTGTAATTGAGTTTTGCGTTTTTTAACCTGAAAAAAATCATCATAATTTTTATTGTTCTGAAATATATTATTCCATTCATTATTATGTCTGTTGGTATAGTTTGTTCTGTTCATATATTTTAACTATTACAAAGAATTCTATTGTATGAATATACCAAGCTCACTTTTCTTATGGATGAAGTTTTAACAGAAGACATATGTAAATATCTGCTCATGTCTAGAATATATACTCAGTGAGAATGGCAGTTCATTTTCGTCCCTACTACACTGATATTGCTTAAAAGAGTGTGACATTCAATAATTATGTTATTCAATTATCAAATGAGTGTATGAATAAACATTTGAAATTTATTCAATATTTTATTGGTGAGGATCATATTAGTTTGGTTCTGGCAGGAAGCGTATGGCATGAGTGAACTTAGTCATTGAAATATAGCTTGATAAAGGAATTATTTACAAAGAAATGGGCAAGGTGCATGAAAAACTCAAGGGCTATTTTATAATTTCAAGGGTAAGTTCTAATTATCCAACTTAGTCATGAAGGAAAAAGAGGGAGTGGCAACTAGAAACCAGAAAAAGCTCATGGAAAATTTGGCTTAGCTTTGAACCCAAGAAGAAATAATTTAATAAGAGGGAAACTGGGGGAGCAGAAAAGGATGATTCTGACACCTTGATCTTTGTCTCTTGTCTCCTTCAGATTTCTTGGCTGTACTTTTCTTCTTTCCGTTAGTCTCTAAACTATATCACACCCTTTCTACTTCCTAATAAGGGATGTTTCTCTCAGGAGACTTGTGTGTGGCCCTTTGGGTGTTGCTCACCAGCTGTTGAGAGCTGAGAGCTGTTTTGTGTTGGGCTATATGTGCTGGGTTATGTATATTGGTTGGTCATTGTGCTGGGTAAGTGGCTGCTGGGGAAAGTGGGGAATTAGAAACTGGGTACCTGGCCAGCCAGAGTTCCAAACTGGAAGTTACCCCCACTAAAGATGGTAATGAAGGTGACCCAAGATGGAGGCAGCTGCTTTCAGCTATGGATGTTGGATTGTGTGGGGAGAGCAGGGTGATTGCATTGGAGGATGTGTTCATTGATGAACTCTGGTGTGCTTTGTGTGTCTGGGCTGCTGTCTTCAGAGCCTGCGTGAAGATCCTAGGTGCAGGCAAGCTATGGCAGGTAGGAGACGATAGGAGACTGTCTTGGTTGCTGCAGAGTCCTAAGATGGAGGCGACTCGGGGAGCTCCATGTTGGTAGATGGGGGTCCACATGGGAGTGGCGGCTGGAGTTCCTGCACGAGGATAACTGCTGGGTGTCCTGCGTGGGAACAGTGTCTGGGACTACTGCTTGTGTGGGTGGCTGAAAGTTCTGCACAGGTGCTGATGCTGGTGGCCCCACTGGAGCACCTGGTAGTCCTGCATGGGCGAATAGTTGGGAAAGCTATTCTGACACTGCATCCTGGAGCACTGCTTGCAGCTGTGCTTCCTGCTGGGGAGCAGCTATGTGGGTGTCCTCTATCATTTGCAGAGGAGCAGTATTCTCACTATTTGAATCCCAGGTCACAGAGCAACACAGAATTCTGCCTCCCTCTGGCCCACCATATTGGATCCCCCCCCCCACTTTTAAATCATTCCATTAACATGGTAGTTCACATTAAGTAATCTTCTTATCTGAATTATCATTAATTTGAATGTTAAAATATCAGTTGACTACTAAATTTGATATGTTGTTATTTAGCATAGTTTTAAAGTCTTTATTTAGATATCTATATTTTCAGTCTTAACTTTTTGTTTCTTTTCTTTTTTCTTCCCTGTCTTTCTGCTTTCTTCCCTTCCCTTTTTTATTATTCAGCATTTTTCTTCTTTATCTCTCCCTTCTTCTTCCCCTCCTCTGAACTATCATTATTGTATTTATCACATGTACAAGTGCTAAAAATACAGTATTGTATTCCATCATTGCTTTATATACTAATGTCCTATAAAGACATTTAGAGAAGAAACAAAAACAAATATATAGACATTATTTTTTATCCATATACATTTATTCTTATAGATTTGAGTTTCACTTCCACTTAGCCTGAAGCATTTATTTTAGAATTTCTAGTGAGGCCTAGAGATCAGTCAAAGATTGGTCGGAGTCTGTTCTCAAATGCCTCAAGGTAGTAAAGCTCCAGCCTTCTGCTAAGTGAATTTATGTGCAGTGGAAGAGTACATTCCAACTCTGGGTCCTTTTCAGATAGGCTACATCAGTCCTTTGAACCAGAGACTTGTGGATAGTGTGTATTCTCTGTAAGCACTTTGGCACATACACATGGTCTCCATGGATCCAAGATATGCAGTGAGCTTATTCAGTCATCTCCAGCTGTATCACCTCCTGGGATTCTATTGATTGACTGTCCCTTCCTTGGTTTATGACAGAGCTCAGGCGGCAGGTTGGGGGAAAGGGAAGCAACCTGAACAATAGTACCACAGTCCCACACTGTTTTTTTTTTTTTCCCATGGGTCATTAATTTTCCTGAATAAACACTTTCTGGACCAATTCCAAAAAAGTAAAATGGTTATTTTGATCATTGTGTCTATCTTTATAGATTTTTTTTTGTTTTGTTTTGTTTTTCTTTCTTGGGCAGACCTGTTTTCAAATCCTCACTCTTTAATTCTGGGGTCAGATCTCTATTTTAACTTCTTTATACTTTATGATTTATAGAACAATCTCATTTGCCAAGTAATTATTTCCCTGAGTTCCCTCATAAATGTTCAAATACCTCTGTGGCTTGAATACTTCCCTTTTGTTGTGATTCCCTAACCTAGCAGGGCTGTTTACTGTCCCCTAAATTGTTCCTTTGCAACGTGCATTTGACATAGATTTGTTCTTTTTTTTGGCCAAACCAAATTTGGTTTATCAACTTATAAGCTTTCAGTAGACTTGAGGTATAGCTTAGAAAAGTATTTTATCTGAAATTTCTTCCAGTGTGTTAATAAATTGTAATTCCCAGCCAGCAGCTTTACTTCTGCCACAGCTGTCTCACAAGTTTCCTTTGGCCTTGTTTTTCATATACAAATTGGTAGTGAACAAATATGGACTTAGCCATTGGTGACACATATTTATGGAACTGCCTGTAATAAGTCCCCATGCCCCCTTTCTTTGGACTTCTATCTTGATATTAACACATAATTTATTATTCTTTCAGTCTCTAGTTCTGCATTACAATGGCTTTACTTTTCATGAACAAATGGTTCCTATATAGAATTTCAGGTAATAATATCTTCACAAGAGAGTACCTCAGATGATTATTCAGTAATAAGTGACAGGGAAAATGATTCTGAGGTTCCTGGGTGGTAATAAATATTCGTTACTACCTCACCCTGATGGCTAGTTTCAATGATCTGGAGGGATAATGGGAAGAGGGTAATAGCTATTACTTCTGGACTACTTACTACATACCAGATGCTATGGTTTGTCGGCATTATCTGAAATTTTTTATGTAGTTCTTAACATCAACAACAAATAACTATGCAGAAGGTATTACTGATATTCTCATTTTTAAATTATGAAATTAAAATACAAGATATCAGTATGAAATCCTTATACTGAAAAGACCAGTGTGACATGTTTACTCTCCATTTAATCAGAGCAAATGCTGGCTGCACATGACAAGAATGGCTTTGGTGGTACTTATAGTATAGTGTATTTTTGAGGGGTGGAGTATGACAAAAGGGCACACCAAGGTTGCATTTAGCTTCGCTGCAAATGGATGGAATTTCTAATATCAACTTAACCATTGGTGTTATTCTTTCACACATTAATATAGTTCTTTCACGCAACAATAAATCAAGGATTAGACTCTCCCTGAACTGCATATGACTTCACAGTCACATGTATCTGGGACCTTTTCATTTTCTTGCCTTTCCTGTGGATTTTATCCTCATGATTACAAGTTGTGTGCTGAGCAGTGAGACATCATGCCTGCATTCCTAAAATGAAGAAGTAGCAATGGTGAAAGGCAAAGGATCAAAGAGAGAGATTTCTGCATTTTAAAGGGTTTCTTTGATTCAGGCTTCTGGATCCACAGGTTAGTGATTCCAGCAGACATTGTATGCCTTCTGATTCAGTACAAAGTGGAGTGTCCACACACAACCACAACCATTATTCTCATGAAACAGTCTGGCCAAAAATATGAAGGTGAATCTAATCAATGAAAACTTAGGTTAACTTGAAATTTATAGTAACTACAGGGCTTAAGAAACATGTCAAATGACACACACAAAAAACCAAATATATTTATACATATACATAAATACACACACTCATACAGAATACAGAATATACATCTTTCTACAGGACAAGATTTCATCAGCAATTCTGAAAAATAAAAGAAAAATGATAAAAAATATGGGTAGATTATTTCAGATGGAAAGAGATTTGGTTTGGGAGACATTAGAGTTAAATACAAACAACAGTCTTTGGATTTTAATTCCACATGGAAGTTTTTGAGAGAACTAAGAAAATTTTAAATGACCAGAATTTTATATAATATTAATAAAATTATCTTGATTTAGTGGGTATGGGCATCGTATAATGCTGTTACAAAGAACATTTATTCCTCTTTAAAATGCATGTGGAAATAGTGAGGGGTGAAATGATATGGTTGTGCATTTGCAGCAATAATAATATTGATATAGAACAAGTGTTGTAGAAAAGACAGGGTGCATGGAGCTGATCCACAGAATCTGCACGGGTGCTTATCAACGCATGGAGTGAAACTGAGAAGGGGGAGCTAGAAGATGACAGAAAAAACGTCTTAGAACCAAGGAACAGCCCAAAGAGTCAGGGTACTTTCCCTTGTGTTAATCTGCAAAACCCTTGTCATTTTGCCTTTTGTTTCTGCTTTACCACTCAGATGTAGAGGTTACTCACTTTCCCTAGACTCACCAATAGCCACTTGCATACATGGGAGTATGGAGCCTACTTTACTGAAGTTTAGGGACATAGCAGGTGTTCCTACAGCAGAGATGACAAGTTAAAATAGGTCTCAGACTGTGACCTGCCTCCTGTTTCTTTTCCTATCTTCCCTTTGTTCTGCCTGACACCCAGAACTTTCCCAGTTCAGAGCTGCACAAAACAATGTAAGTTTCTGCTCTCACTCAAGTCTCCAAAGCCTTAACCCATATTGTAGATGATACACCATCGACTCTGTTTCTCCCTTTTTCTTTTCTGCACTAAGTCTTTGTGAGATTTAGAAAGACTTAAAAAGAAGATATCACTGATATATCTCCACCCCTAATGATTCCCTCAGCAAGAAAAACTATGTATAGTAATTTTAGCTTCCTTTTTTGATCAATTTATTCATTTGTAGTGCTAGGGAACAAACTTAAACTTAGGTCATTCAGCATGCTAAGCTAATTTCATTTTTTTTTTTTTGTACCAGGGATTGAACTCAGGGACATTCAACTGCTAAGCTGCATCCTTCAGCCCTTTTTATATTTTATTTAGAGACAGGGTCTTGCTAAGTCTCTTAGGGCCTCAATAAGTTACTGAGGTTGGCATTGAACTCACAATCCTCCTGCCTCAGCCTCCAGAGCTGCTGGGATTATAGGCGTGCACTATCACACCCTATAAAAATTTTCATTTATCTCTATTTTACATGTATTTATCTAATTGAAATCACATTTTATATAATATTGTAGTTTTTATTTTACATTTTCTTATTTCCTCAAGTGCTCTTGGCTTTATTATCTTTCTTATCAACTTCCCAACAGAAAAAAAAATACTTTCTACATATCTTTTGTTATTGTTGTCCATGTGGAATACAGGCTATTATAGTCTGTCTTCACAGTCCTGTTATTTCAGAATATTTTAATATAAAATCTTTTCCTTACTTTGATTGATGGAGAAACACATTATTATATCTGTGATAATAATCGTAAAGTGCAATACTGAGCAAGCACTTGTGGACTTTAGTTTTTCTCTGTATGAAAGGAAAATGTATAGTGAATGGCCATTGATGATCCATCCAACTTTGTTTTGTTATTAAAACTATACATTCTTCCATTTTCCAAATATGTGGAACTTAACCAAAAAGATTAACATCCTAAACAAAAATAAAAGACCTACTAAGTTTTCATTTCTATTCTCTGTCTATCTTTGCCTAAGAAGATAAAATTCTTAATATCTACTTTCCCAAAATTTAACAAAATATGGACACTTTGGACTAACTTGTTCCATAAAGTCACACACACCATGCAAATTTCATATCCACAGAGAGGTGAAAACAGAGGGCCACTTCTCCTTTGGAGAGAAGAGACTTTAAAGAGACATTCAACTGGAGATTGCAGTAAAAGTGTATTAAGTGGTGGTAATGGCAGACTTCTTCAATGTCTTTACAAGTGAAATATTCACAGGCAGCATCGATCTACTTAGGCAGTATCATCAATGAGCTCTCACAAATACGTGTAAATAGGGGACAAGATTGCCATCTGCAATGTCTTTGCTGGTACTGAGGTGATGCTTAATGAAATCTTGCTGGGCTGGATATTTATAAAGAGCAGATGGCAGCAGGATTCTCAGGGAGCTTTTGAATTGCAACTGAACAGAACAAGTTCAAGCAGAGAGGATAGAAGAATTGCTTTAAGGATGAACGGAATCACACCATCAAGTGATGTACCCTAGAAGTGGATTGTGGGCAAAACCATGAAGAATGGGGTCATCCTTTTGATAGATGCTTCAGATTGACTAAATCTAAATTTTAGACTTGAGATTAACAGTAGTGAGAGTGTGCACAAGAACTGCATGAGTTTAGACGCATAGCATAGAGTATATGAAAAATTTAAACCATGCTGATCTGGCAGCTTGTTTTGAACTACCTGTGGAGGGAAAAGCCCTTGCTTAACCAATGGCAAGGTAAACACTTAAAATTTCTGAGTGTACACAACTTTTGTTATTATTAGAATCACCGATTTAAAAAAAAAAAAAAACAAGCAAAATTGCTCATTAGAAATAAGTTTCCTATTATTGTAGGTTTCCCAATTTTTTTTTTTTTAACCTGGAAGTCCCTTGATAACTGACTTATTTGTAAAACTGAATTAATTAAATAATATTATTTAGACTGTTATTTCATTTAGAACTCATATTCTATAGCATTCGTTTTAATTGACTAATTTATTTTTAAAATATCACTTAGGACTTGCTGCTTACTTACTGTGCTCCCCACAGTGGACTATGCACTTCATCTGCATATTCTCATTTAATAGGAAAGCTATCTTATTAGATATGTTCTGTATTCATTCAAATTGTTTAACTGAGGAAACTGAAGGTAAGTAAAGTTGTTCCTAGTAAATAATGAGTGATAAATCTGGGTAAAAGTTTTTTTTTTTAATTTTTAAGTTATACATGGACACAGTATCTTTATTTTGTTTATTTATTTTTATGTGGTGTTGAGAATCAAACCCAGTGCCTCACATGTGTGAGGCAAGTGCTCTGCCTGAAGCCACAACCCCAGCCCAGGAAAGTGCTTTTATTTCTACTTGAAATGTGTTTACCTATTTGAACATGCTTTACATAGTACTTTAATTTTCATTTTATACTTTCTCCTGACCTTAAGTGCTATTGGCAGTGTTATTTTTCTTGTCTCTGGTCAACTCTCTACATATCAATATCTCCCATGTTATAATATCTCAGGTTAACTCATAAGAGCCCCCAAAATATGCTTAACCAATGGCAGAAGCTCAATATCTCTTAGTTGACTCTGCTATTTTAAAAATTTGCAATGCAAACAAGTGTTTAATCAATGATCAATTAACATGTGTTTAGTGAATTTCAACAAATTTTAGCACCTTTAATAGACCCTGGTAGAGTCCCCAATATTGATTCCACTCCAGCTGATGATATGAACAATTCACAGTAATCCTAATCATCTTGACTCACCTGGGAAAGAGAAGACCTGATTATTGTTCCCACTTCAGAACAGATATGAGCATGAAGGCCACCCTACATTCTTATGAACAACTAGATAGATGTAGGGTAAGGTAGCATTGTGCCTGAAAGGACTTCAGTCCTCTATCACATTGCTTACCTTTGTATATACTGACTCCAAGGACAGTCCTATCTATAAACTTCTGAGAGTTTATAAATTTAATATTTTTAAACTAGTTCAAGTAAGTTTTTCTTCTATTTGCAAACAAACGGTAGGAGTAGTTGGTAATCAGAGTTGATAGGTAGTTCCCCAAAGATACGTAATCATCTGGAAAAAAAAAAAAAAAGAAGAGTTCAGGTATGTGACAAATAACTTTTGTTTTCTGTTCTGTATTCCAAGATTTACTTGTTATAAATTGTAGGAGGAAATGAAGTGCTAGCAGCCTTATAGATTAAGGAAAATGCCTTCATTATGCTAGGCAAAAGCACATTTTTTTTTACTGCATCAATTGTAGATCTTGTCTTTTGTTTTTATGGAATGATTAGTAAGATTATCAATCTGTAATTAGTTTAACTCTGAATTTCAGCTGATGCAATAAGACTCTCAGATGTAAATCTAAATAAATCTAGATCTTGCTTGAGGGCAGGTAAAGGGAAGAAAAGAAACATAATGAGTGAGGGGTCCCTGTTACTGTGGTACAGTATTTTATTCTGACCTCATCACGAGTGCTGTTTTAATTTTAGTACCCACTGTTCATATCTGGGTATATACAAATAATGAAAATATGAAGTCATGAACATTGTCAAATGAAATATATAGATTACATTTTGTAATGTATATATGATCTCTGAGGGTTATGTGCTCATGAGACTAATGCTGTGTTCAAAGTGATTTCAAGATGTGCTCTTCAGTCCGTTTCCCTAGAATTGAATGGTCAGGTAAATATCTAGACTAGGATGATAAGCTTCTTTTTTAAATCTGATAAATGAAAAACACAGAATAATATTTAATTCTAACTTATAGGCATGCAAATATTTAACAAAACATTTACTTCATGTACATTTTTCAGGCATTATTTTATTTTTAATACTTTTCAACTGATACCTAATATGTGCAAGGCAATGTAATGGGATACAAGGGTCAATTTGGCAGTGACCACATAGGCCAAGCTCATTTACCGGCCAGAGTCCTTCACAATCAAGTGTGTAGTAACAAACACAAAATACATTAGGACAAAAGGCTTTATTTCAAATTATGTTAGTAGATTTTTTTTTTCTTGTCAATACCTTTTATGTTATCTTGTCACTACAAATTTTGATGTTGTTTTAAAATAAACCTAACTTTTCAAACTCTCAAATATAGTGAATTTTCAATTTGTCATTTGTATCAGTTTTTGTGAAATATTGTATTTTCACTAAATACAATTTCACTATCACAAATTATATGCATATAATTTGTTTTTATCACACTTAAATACTTTAGGTAATTTAAAATATTTTTGCATCACTGAACTTTTCTATTTCTGACTTTGGATTAATTTAAATAAGTAACTACATAAGAAATTTACCCATAGAATGAATATATTTTAACAAAGTCTGTTACCCTTTTTAATACTCTGTTTCTCTCTTCCTAAAATAAAATGAGCTATTTTTCTTGGTTCCTGGAACTAAGGTAAAAGGAATTCCAATCATTCATTTGAAACAGACATTAATTGCAAATTAATGTTCATAAATTTCTTTGGAGAGGAAGAATAATAAGCTTCACAGTCTCCAAAGCAAAACGAATATGAAATATTATTTTTATCCTAGCATATAAAAACAGTATGTGAGAAATGAGTTTTAAATGACAAATGCACCAGATGTCCAGTTAAGTTAGATTGTGAATAATAGGTTGGGAAATCTAATATTTGTTTAAAATCTTTTGAGTTTGTTGAGACAGAATGCCAAAGCACTATTGTGTCCTTTCAAAATGTTTCCCCAAATTTGGATACCTTTTACTCTGCACCATTCTGCTAAGTTTTATGGAGAAGTGGGTGTTAATGACTGTGCATGGAGAGAATGAATAACAATACTTTTATTGGAGAGAATATAACATGGGTCATGTTTCCTTCCCTCCCATCTCCACTTTCTGAAAACATAGCCAAAGGCAATTCCATTTGTGCTTTGTCTGAGGTGATGTGCTGCTGTACATCCACTAGGGATGGGGAGGTTGCAGCAAAGTGGGTTACTGAGGCAGAATTAGACTAATCAAGTTTCCGTTTGCACTCTGCCTAAAGGGAAAGATGACACCTGCCTTTGCAGCTTCAAAGTGTTGAAATCCTTTTTTGCTTTCATGTGGTTACTGTGCATATTCTCTGGTGGATTAAATGAGGGGAATGCATTATAGTTTTAAACTTTGATGCCCCATTAAGATGAATATGCACCTAATGAGCTGAGAAATTACCAATGCTGCTTCTCTCCTCGACTCCCCCCACTGTCATAGGGAACCAACTAATCAAGCTGGGAGTGTCTTCTGTGTTCTTAAACCACTGGCTATGAAATTTTGGCCAAGGCCCATATTCAAACACATGTTTGCTATATTAACAGTATAAGAAATAAGTGATGCTTCAATTAATAGGCAAGAAAGAACAGTTTGTCTTTTAATAATGAATGCAGTAGTCTCATGCAATTTGGATATAAACAGGCACCAAAAAAAAAAAAAAAGTGGATATTATTCAGAGGCTAAATGTGCTTACTCCTGTCAGTGTTTTGTAATTCAAATAACTACCTTTACATATACATCTCACCAAAACATATAGAATGTTTTGAAAAACAAGCAGTTTTTGTCACCTTAGTAACACTTGAGGTTTATAAAAAAGCTGTAACACAGCAATTTAAGGCAGTATGAATTTAAAATATGTCCTTGCTGCTTAGGTCAGGCAATATAGGAATGAAGCAATTTCAGGGGACAACACTAGGAACTGAAGCCAATTATATTCCAGTGTTATTCACGAATATCCCTACCTGCCAAATGGAGTGCAGCAAGTCGTATTCACACTCTGATCTATGAGCGTGGATACGAAGCTCAATTTTCTCTTGAGGGAAATCTTCTAACAAACAGTTGACAGAGCAAAACACTGTTAGCAAGGAACAAATGAAAAATCTAATAAATGTGATGCAAATACATTTTTTTAAACCGCATATTTTATAATGTGTGATCCAAGGCAAAAGTTCTGCTTCTATGTAAAGAAATCATTGCAGAAATATGATGGTCATAAGAGATCTCTCTGGCTTTGAGTCAAATTTTGTTTTCTTATTTACTGACTTTTTCATTTAGTTTAAGAAAAACTGTAATATCCTTATTTGAACTGTACAGTCAGTATTAGTTAAGAGTAATGCATACACGAATTCATGATAAATACTGAAATTTTTTTTGTCTTTAAATAAATATGATTTTATTTCAAGAAATAACAAATCATTGATTTTAGGAAGAATTAAAGAAGAGATGTATTTTTTAAATGAGTGTTTATCACCTATTAAATGTCATAACAAAAAGCAAATACCTCTTTTAAGGGTAGGAGTTCTTCCTTTCAAAATAACTCACAAAAAAATGGCATAGATTATATATCGGTAGAGAAAATATACATGCTAAGAAGTTCAAAAACCATGAAAAATAATAAAGTGTATTCATGTAATTTTAGAGTCAATATTTTCCAGCCTCTTTAGTATCCATGAAAGGCAATGTTTCAGAGTATAATTATAATAAAAATGTAGATGAGACCAAATCATGCATTTCCAGTCAGTATTAATAAATGAGTCAGAATTTATTAGTTTCCCAGTTCCAAATTTTCATGATGATGTTTGGTGAATATAAGCACTTCAAATCACTAAAAATTAACGTAGACTATTATTTAGTCTAAATTCAATATATCTTGTGTTTCTAAAAGTGAAATGAAAGTGAATAAAGCTTCAATTCAAGTGTTTTCTATGTAACTCTGGAACTTCCTTTTTATAATTTTTTTAGAATTATATCTGAGAAATTTCACATTTTCTATATCAAAGCTTAATAAAATTGTCAGTTATATAATTACCTGATGCTCCACCACTTAATAAAGAGTTTCATTATTATACTGATCCTAGGACAAGCTTTTCACTTTTTACATTATACATTCTGAAATCATTATAAATAAAATACATAGCAAAATTTTCTTCTTACCAGTAATCATAAATATTTAATTATGTGAATGCTAGTATAGTTGTCAGAAAATTTAAAAATAAAGAATCACAAAATAATTAAGTGTACATTTAGTCACAACATTTTAAGGTACTATTATTTGTTTTAGAATTTGCCTTTCATTTGCTTTGCTTGTAACAAACTTTTTGTAATGATAAACTCGTGTTTTTGAACCAATAACCATTCTGTTTCATAGAAAACAAAGTATTCAGTATCCTTTTGAGAAATCTAGTAGCACATTTAATTTGCTTTTATAGTTCACATGTAACATATTTTGATTATCTGTGTACAATCTTTGTTCTAAAATTCTCTTTTTGATCATACAATTTATATTTGAAAAATATAGATATTAACAAACTTAACAAATATGCAGATAGAAATATTAATATGTCCAAAATATTTTTAATATAGTCATGAATGACAGAAGCATAATGGATTACTATGGGAAAAATATCTGTGTCATGGAGAATAGCAATCTGCTTCTAGACAACATTTTTCACTTTGTGAGAATGTAGTTCATTTATTTTCAGTTCCTAAGAATATTTCTCAACTATGGATATTAACACCTTAAATCCTTAGTTGGAACAAACAATATCCATATTATTATATGTTTCTCATTAACTTTCATCACTTTTATTCCTCATTCTTGCTTTAATCAGAAAAAAAGTTAACCTATTTGTCATATTTTCTGAAGGTTAGCATTTCTGGTGCTGGGGATGTAGCTCAGTAGCAGAATGCTTATCTAGCATGTGTGAGACCCTGGGTTCAATCCCCAATGTCTCCTTCCGACCCAGCTTATCATTTCTATCAATTCAGAATTTCATTTGGAAGGAGACTTCCCAGTATGGCCAAGACATTTTGTAATAAACTTGTTAAAGTCTTTAAGACATCTGTGATAGATTTCAGAAGCATGAATATGGCAGTCTGACTTCATGTTTTAGAGTGGCACTTCATTTTACAAATATAAGTGATTGGGATATACATAAGATCCTCTTACACATTAATATAGTGTCACATTTCAGTAGTTGTTTTCATTTATTTAAATATCATAATAGACAATATATACAGTAACCCTTTCTATAATGTCTCCTTGAACAAATATTATTAGGAAAACACCAAGCACAGCCTAAAGCAAATATACATGACCTCCAAGCATGGAATCATTGTGCTAAATTGTATTTATACACTTTTTATACATGGAGGAATCACTGTACACTCGGTGCTTCATTGTGAAAATGGGTATAAAAAGAAGATGTTATAGGTTTAAAGCTTGCTTGCTTCATATCAAAGGACAAAGTAGAACAAAACAACAGTCTTCATACACTTGAGATTATGACTGCATTCTTTCAATTGTGAATTTTATCTAGTTTCTTTTGGTGTGTGTATATATGTTTGTGTGTTATCTTAGCTTTATGTATGCATGAAAAACAGTGAATTAGGTGCACACTCAAATAAAAACAGGGAACATCAGACATTAACATAAAAAGTTTTATTTATTATTATTTGTATAATGATGCAGTCCCCCCATCTTCAATTTGATGGGGGAAACCTGCTATTGATTCTTAACAATCATGCTGAATATTACAAGTGATATTTTCTCTATATGTATTATCATTAAGTAAAGCAAAATTACATCTAACAGGAATTAGAATCCAGGATATTTTAACTCTGTCTTAAAAGTGAGTTCAATTGCCAACAGTGCCTCACACATCCAAGTTAATTTGTATTGATTCTGCTAAGTACTGATGTGAAAGAAGCCTTCAGTGACCAACAGCGCTCTCTTTTCCCCAATGACTCTCTACAAATCATCTCATGTACCACAGCACAAGGCTAGAAGCTAAAAAAAATGAATACACCAGTAATTTCTTTTTGACAATGATTTGACACCCGGCTGATGGGAGTAGCTAACTGTGTGACCTCCAGACTGTTAGCTCTGTTAAAAGAGATTCACTTGAAACACCCATGGGGTTATGGATTCCTGCTAATAGCAGAAATAGAATGGATGATAAAATTATGGCAGGGTAGAAATGCTTTCTCAATTAATTTCCCATCATGTTAAGGCCATTATCATTGGATGTCATCTAGCGAAATGGGGTGAAAGTCTCTAGTACCTCTGAAAGTTCTTCTTACAACAATGCATAACAGCAGATGATAGCAAACCAGATGCCAACAACTGTTTACCTTCAGATAAAGCTTCCATAATATTGATCGACAGACAGTGACAACTAAATTGGGGTTAAAAGTTATTCATGAAGGCGGTAGAAATTTGCACATGTGGGTAGGATGACCACGTCATTAATGAGAACATTCAAAAAATCAAGTGAAAATTAAGTTTCTGACCAAAGCAACAACACCTAACATAAAATATAGGGCAGCAGGGGCTGGGGATGTGGCTCAAGCGGTAGCGCGCTCGCCTGGCATGCGTGAGGCCCGGGTTCGATTCTCAGCACCACATACCAACAAAGATGTTGTTGTGTCCGCCAAGAACTAAAAAATAAATATTAAAAATTCTCTCTCACTCTCTCTCCTCTCTCACTCTCTCTTTAAAAAAAAAATATAGGGCAGCAAAGTGCTTGGTAAAAATTTTAAGAGGGTTCCTTTTGAGGGTGCTAGCTTCTGATCAACACATATAAACAGAGATATTCTTTAATATTAGGTCATTTAACTTAAGGTAAAGTGCTTGTGTTAGCAGTACTCTTCAGTGCAATGTTCAGCATCCTTCACGATTATTCATTAAATCACCCTAAAAGCAATTGTAACATGGCAAATATGAGGTATTATGGATAAAATGAGGTGTCATTTAAAAAAAAACACACACACACACATACTCACCTTTAATATATGTCATATATGACACACACACATATTATGAGAGGTATAATAGAAGGCAATTTAAGGAACTAGCTTAAGAGTTTAAGTTTATATTAACTTATCAAAGTGGCAAGGTTTTTTAATCTAATAAAAGTGGAGCCCATTAAAATCTAAATCATAGATTAGTTTTCCCACCAGCATCAGTTTTTGTCACTACTCTCTTTTTTGCATATTAACATGAGATTTGAGCACTAGAAAATTTCCATTTCTTGGTCTGCATTAAATATTGAAGCATTTGGACCCAAGGAAGACATGACTATGTCATTTCTTTATGGATCAAGGTTTCATTTGAAATTCAAGAAATACTATGCCTAAGCCAGACATGGGGTACACGCCTGTACCTCTGGAGGCTGAGACAGGAGGATTTTAAGTTCAAAGCCAGCCTCAGAAATGGTAAGGCGCTAAGCAACTCAGTGAGACCCTGCCTCTAAATAAAATATAAAATAGTACTGGGGATATGGCTCCGTGGTTGAGTGCCCCTGAATTCAATTCTCTGTATATATAAAGAGAGAGAGAGAGAGAGAGAGAGAGAGAGAGAGAGAGAGAGAGAGGGGGAGAGAGAGAAACTTGTGTTTAGAAAAGACTTTATTTTAAAAAGAAAAAAAAATGGACTCAGAAAAAATTTCAGAAGTAATTTTTGAGGGGCTGGGGTTGTGACTTAATGGTAGAGTGCTTGCCTACCATGTGTGAGGAACTATGTTTGATTCTCAGCACAACATATTAGTGAATAAAATAAAAGTCCATTGACAAATAAAAAATATTTAAAGTAATTTTTGAAATCAAGAAGAAAAAACAGTGCAAAATTGCTGTGTAAATAATTTAATTTGCCTGATGACAATATTGCCTTGATTTATTGCAAACCATCTTTTGATTCTTCTCCTTTGGATTGGACTATTCCATATGTTTAGCATTCTTTCACATCCCTGTAAAGATTATTATGAAATCTAATAGCCCTCCCTATGAGATATTAGTTGTAATGCAAACTCTGTATTTTTACTTTATAATCACAATGCTATGTACGCACACATATGCCACTCAACTCTAGTACTTGGTATAAATATGTGAGTGGGGTGAGCACATGCTGACTACTTTGTATAGATGCATCTCACTCGATTCTAGTTGGTATGGTTATTTTAATAATTTCTCCTCTACTTCCAGATTTTTGATAATGAATTTTTGTTTGTGTAAAAGATTTCTCACTGAAAGGGAATTTATATACAATCCTTAAATACACATTTAGATCCTGTTTATAGGGATCCCAGGACACAAAGTCAAAAATAAGATTTCTTTAAATGAGTGTATAGTGAAGATACTATTGGGTAATGTCATATGAATGACATTCAGGGCAATTTTTTTTGTAGTGAATTAAAAAATGTTAATAACACATGATAGAAAATATACATTATTTATAGTTTAAATTCCTTATAAGACAAATAATAGTTCAGAGGCCATACAAGGATATTAGAGTATCATTAACTCTGGGATAATAAAAATTTACAGAATAAATGTGTATGTGTGTGTGTGCACTTACTTGTAGTATAAGATTCATAAAGTCAGACAACTGGCAAAATGACACAATCATTAAGACCATATGCATTGTGATCAAGGGTACTATGTTTGAATCCTATCCCTGTTATTTGTTAGCAGATTGTAAATCATTAAGAAAGCTATTTACTTTCTCCAAATCTTGGCTAAGTTATCTGTAAAACTGAAATAATAATTCCTAAGCTGATAAATTCTTTTATTTGTCAAATTATCACCCTTTTATTCTCTATCTTAAAGTGTGTTCCCTGAGTTTGATGATTCTGGTTCTGCATATGGCTTGGGTGAATAAGATTGTCTGCTTTTGCTTCAAGGATCCACTTGAAGAACACACCTCAGGTATCACTGAACCAAAGAGAATCACAAAGCATTTAAAACAGATGTGAATGAAATTGATGAGGAATTTCAGGAAATTAAAAATGGAGGTTTTACAAATGAGAAAATAGGATCTTCAGTTCAGTGAGGTCTAACAATTATCATTAATTATTTTGCTTGTGGAAAATACATTTACAGTATTATCCCTTCCTTCCTTCCTTCCTTCCTTCCTTCCTTCCTTCCTTCCTTCCTCCCTCCCTCCCTCCCTCCCTCCCTCTTTTTGTTTTCTGTAGGGAGAACTGAGGATTAAATCCAGGGACAATTTACCATTGAGCTATATCCCCAGTCCTTTATATATATTTTTTTTTTATTTTGAGATTTTGAATAGGTCATTCTAAGTTGCTCAGGGCCTAAGTTGCTGAAGTTGGCCTCAAACTTGCCATCTTCCTGCTTCAGGCTCCAAAGTCATTAGGATTACAGGTGTGCACCCCGATGCCCAGCTAAATTATTATTTTCTTTTTCCATGTTGCATTATGTTTGATAGTAACTCACCAGACCCTATCTTTCTTATTTCCTTCTCCTCCTCCTTTTCTCATTCTCATATATTGATAATCAAACTCTGCTTTTGTCTTTTTTCTCTGATTGATTTTCTCGTTTTTCTTCCAAAAGGAATAAAAATCTACCTCCTGATCATATTGCCAATTATCTTATAGTATTTTCCTTCAAATAATCCCAATACTTTCTGAAGTATTTAGCAATTTTGTTTTTCTCTCATTCTAATTCAGAAGTGAGCATCTTCAGTGAAGCATAACAACCATATACCATAAACCATTGTCATTTTCTTCCTGTTGCTTATTTCCTAGGAGTAATTAATATATTTTGCCTCTGACACACAAAGATTATTTTGGTTTAAAAAATCAATTAAAATCCTTTTATGTAAAAAGTAACCTTTAGATATTGTTATGTAGCCATTGCGGTCAAATATTAACAGGAAGAAGGCAACAGATTTATGTATGCATAATTGAACATAATCTAGAATGGAAATGTTACATTCTAAATACTGATTCATCACAATTTATTTTACTTCAATTTAGTTTAAGACCTCAATGTCTAAATGAATACTTTCCCTTCTGTTTTATTTCCAGCTCTGTGTGTGTATTCATATGTTTGTGTGTTTAATTATAAAGTTCAAAGCTCCAGAAAAGAAAGGAACAGTAATGGTTGGTAAGTATCATACAGAAAATTTATACACTGTTATTTTCACTGATTCTTGGACTTTGGGCTCATACAAAATTTCCATCTACTTTCCTGGGTCTTCAGTTTGAAAACTCAGCTTGTGAGACTTCTCAGTCACTATAACTGCAGGAACTTAGCCCTCATAATTCATCTATCTGTCTGTCCATCCCCAGCCCACTGATTCTGTTTCTCTGGAGAACACTAATAGAATATTTAACCAGTTTAATTTTTTTACCCATGTTTTCTACTTAAACTGATCTCTCTTCCTTGAAAAAAAAAAGTCAAATGCTCTAAACCATCAAAATATCCTGAAAACCACCCATGTGAGTCAACAAATTTGATAGTCCTTGTTAAGGAGAATAACCTATGCAGTCTTTATTTTCAATAATAGTAAAATGAAACTTGACCAAGTTGTTCATGTAGTTTGAGTGGATCATAGGGGGTAGTCAAATAGAATAATAGAAAAACAAACAAAAAAATCATGGCTTTCTATAAGTCCACTCTGTTATATTGGTTAATGAGTGTATAATGAAGGTTATACATGGGAAGAAAAAAAAAAAGGTGCTATTGACACAGAATATATACCAACATTAATCAATGACAGTGGAATTCAGTCCTTGAAGCAGTTTTATCTAAATACTATTTACCTTGATAACAAATGATGTTTTTTGAACTTTCAACTTTTCAAAGAATTAAGAATGTATGTAATCAAAGTGTATATGGGTTTCTGCTTCTATACCAGCTATTCAGAAAAATAAACAGACAGATCAATTGTTCTTTTGCTAGAAATCCACAGCAATTTTGTGTATAGTATGATTAGAGAATTTTAATGGGTTTTAATGATATGTTTTTCCTTGTCTTTTTTTTTAACATGTCATTTTTACTTTAACCTCTAAATTTCTCAAGAGCAAGAGTCATTCTTAGGATATAGTGCTATGTATTTAAGACGATTTGCTGAACAGCAAAATAAAACACAATCCTGCTTGATTTGGGTTTATGTCCTTCCTTATATAGAGAGCTCAGGAACTTCACTAGCTTGATGATGAGCAAGAGAAACAGCTCAGATGGAACATGGAGGTCAATAATTTTAATAGTTCTATTTTATCTTTCTCTTGTTATCTTCACTAACTGGGGGGTTTTGAGGTTATGTTTTTATAGAAAATACACATTTAAATTATTAGATCTAAAAGGAAAGAAAAAAACAAAAGAAAATATAGGACAAGAAAATAGGTTATAAATTATGAGTTGTTTGACTTTTGCCTTATTTGGAATGATAATTCAGTTAAAAACATCTTCAGTTGGCCGAGGAGGAATGTAGAATTCTGCACACAATCTTATTTGTGAATACATACAGAAATATAGAGGTGGGGTACAAAATGAAGCAAATATTCATGAGAAAATAACACCTAGTTTCACAGGTAGAGCATATCTTATGCTTAGTGGATAATCAGATTGGAGAGCTAAACACACAAGATTATTGATTCATAGAGTACAGGAGTTTTGATTTCTCCTGCTTATACTTGTTCATCTATTATTGAAAAAGGTCAAAGATGTGCAATTTTATAATGATTGCTTCAGTTTCCAGTTCTCTTGGGACAAATGTAAAGTTTGCTATCCAACTACCACTATTTTCCACACTGGCATTTGTTGGAGGAGAAAATAAGCATGTGTAGAGAACAGATGTCACTGGCATGTTCTTGTATACAATTATCCAGATACAGTAGAGCACCAGAATCGACACATTTCCAGTGGGTCTTGGAAGGAACAGAAATGTCTAAAGTGTTACCACACTAAAGTATTATGTTCCTTTTTTTTTTTTTTTTAGTAATGAGATTGTTCAGGAAGAATGAAGTGAACAATGTACAAAAACTAGAACATTTCTTCATCCTTCTAATGCAGGCTAGAAATTACATCTGTTAAAATTATATCCTTTTCCTTTTTTCCTATTCCTATATTTTATGTAGCAAAGTATTTGACATGGTTAACTTCATGTTTGCAAATTTTAAATATTTATATAATAAGTATTATAAACATATATACACATACTTATACATACATATAAATATGCGTATATACATACACATATGTATATCTGTATATCTATATCCAAATAGATACGCACACACACACACACAAACATATAGATCTAGATGTTGGACATGAATTGTTCAATCCCTTCTTAGATTTCTATTGATATTACTCCAATGAATAATTAATTATATAGAATCTTAGTTAAAAATATGTTCTTGGATTCCTTGGAAGTTCTTATTCTTTAAGGATATATATATATATATATACACACACACACATATGTATATATATATGATATATATGTACATACATATAAATTACTTCTATATTTTAAATATATATCCAGAATAAAATATATAATAATACTTCATATTAATAATTTGTGATTTAAGGACTGAGAGTTATGATTCTCATCTTATTGAGCATGTATTTAAATGAATTAATTACATTAACTTTTATGTTATTTGCAATAAGTGCCCTAACCTAGTCCTCACCAGGCAAAGGCCAAATAGTTATATTATGTTCTGGATTTGCATCCATCATCCATTTTAATTTAGTGTTTGTATATGTCAATCTATATAGGATTATGCACAAAATGATCACTTGGTTATCAAATCTAATTGCTTAATTTCCAAGGACAGAAAGTTATTTATTCTGGAAACATTTAATTTTTAAAGCATTTACCTATTTTGTTTCAGTAAGAAGTAGGGCATTAGAGGAATGAATAACTGTTGAAATTTATGAGAAGCTGGAAACTATGAAACTAATCTTGGATAATTGTTTTAATCTTAAATTTTTGTGATTTGGGGTTTGAAATATTTACTTGTTACTTACAATTCATAGATGAAGAGTAATATACAGTTTGATGAGGCCAATTTATACCATATTGCTTGAAGGGGGCATTTTCTTGCCTGAAAAAAAAAATTACTTACCTTGAGAAAGTTACTGAGAAAATGAATAAAAAGTAATAAAACAAATAAAACTGACCTTCAGATTTCTTATAACGGGAATACTAATATTTATCACACAAATGTTTTAAATGAGAATGCCATTTTTAAAGGCATGTTGCCTTTTCACTTTCTCTTTGCTGAATGCCAAAAGAAACAAATAAGATTCACAAGAGTAAGTGCCAGACATCCAGAAGTGTATTTCCCCACCATTCACAAGATAGTGATCTTAGGGTGGAAGGAGAGAAGTAAACCTGTCACAATGTGAGGTAGTGGTGTCTCCTTTCTATGGGGTTTGAATCTTGTTTGACAGAATGGAAGGTAAAGCAGAGTGCCCTTTTGGGAAACTCTCTGCAGCTGGAAATATGCCAGTGAGCCTGAAAGTCCCCCTTAAGTAACCAGTGGGAAATAGAGACATGGCAATAGTTTCATTTCTCCCTTTTCCTAATAAGTAATAAGTGGTCTCCTTCTATGTTAGTCCGCACAGAAACCATCTCCTCCTCTCTCCAGAAAGCTTAAGAGTCTTTCTCTCTCTCCTGTTCCTTCATCTAGATTAAGTAAGGTTTAGTATTTCAATATAATTTCATTAAAAGAAAAAATTCTGGATGGGACCCTCTACTTTGAAGTAAGAGCTAAACCGTAATAGTTTTCCAAAGTGTAAGCATTTTTTTATTTGTTGTTTTGCTTTTTTTGCCTGAGCTGACATATCTAGTTTTGTTTTGGAATATTCAGGGTACATTTTCCTATTCCAGGGAATTGATGAAGGCAAAGAATTTGATCTCACATGGAGTTAAAATGTATTAGCTAAACATACATATTCAATTCTCATTAGTCTTTCTACAGAACTATGTTACTCACAATAAACCTTATAATAAAGACGTGGAGGATTATCAAACACTTTGAAATGAATAGAACGTATAATTTTTCTAGTGTAGTCCAACAAATCATTTTTTAAATAATAGTTTTACAATAATTTGCCACTTTTATTATTTCACATTGATTTAGGGGCTTTATGAAATGGCTATATTTTATAAAATACTTTCACCAGCCATTGAAGTATAGGTATCTGTGTCTACTTGTTAAAATTAATATCAAAATTCTATTAAAGTAGTTTTATCAGCTTTATAATTCTTATTGATTAATATTATCTTTAAGTAAATATTCACCAAAATTAGCATAAAATTATGTGTCTGATACAAAAATAATGACATTTTAGAAGATTATTATGGAGTAGTAGATTCTCTCTGGCTTATATATGAGTAATGATCAATTATTTTCTTCTTAGAAAGTGGCATAATGAAACAGATGAATTCACTGAAATTTCCTATGAGTTTTTGTATCACAGAAAAACAAAAGTACCCTGATTTGATACCTTCTTTTCTATCACTCAGTTACTTTATTGCAAGGAGACAAGATAATGACTACAAATAACTTTACAATCTGACATAGCTCCTCTCCTATTAATCAAAATAAAAAAAAACTAAGAATTAATAGTACTTGAAAATTTACTACTTGAGGGGAAAAATGCTTCAACCTATTCAAATTTCCATACCACAACACAAAATGCAGATCCTTGAGCCAAGTAAATTGAGCCTGTATACATAAATACTGAACAATTTAATTGACTCAGTTTTCAAAAAAACGAGCAACAGAAAACATAATAAAAATATGAAATAAACATTCACATTTAATTTTGAAAATATTAACTACAATATGAAACAAAATTTTCAGATCACCTTGTGTCAGAGGCCTCAGTGAGTCTTTGTTTGCCCTCCAATTTAATTTCTTCAAAAGGTAAATTTCCTATGAATGTTTAATTTACCTTGGTGGGCATCTACTTTTGATTTTCTTTTACTTTTTGGTTCTGGGGATTTAACTCTGGGGTCTTCTACCACTGAGTTACATCCCCAGCTCTTTTTGTTTTTTAAATTTTGAGACAAAGTCTTGCTATTTTCCTCAGGCTGACCTCAAATTTTTAATCCTCCTGCCTCTTCCTTCTGAGTCACTGGGATTATAGGAGTATACCACCACAACCTCTGTTTTCTTATGCATTTTCTAATAGAACACTTAAAACTTTCCTTTGTGGAGAAAAATTCCATTGTGATTCAAATACTTAAGGTTTGGAAACTAACAAAAGTGCAGATTAACAATTAGAAAGATTTAAAGTATTTTATGTAATCCAGGTTTACATTACTAAATCATGAATCAAGGATACTGGTTTATACTATGAAGTCCTAAGCACATTTCATTTCTTTAATTTTTATGTTGTATTAGTAAAATGAAGCACATGAAATTTTATGAATTGTATGATGTTGCCATGTCTGATGAGGAAAAAATGATCTAATAACTCCAATTGATGTATATGATTTAAAACAATACAAAAATTCTGCCAAGTATAAACTGCTAACTATAAAATACTTTCAATACGGCATTTTTTCATTTATTAAATATAACTTTTATAGGTAAGTCTTTGAACTCTGTGAATCAGTGCAAAATTTTCTCTGTACATTAAGTATTTAACCTACATAAAAAAAGCCTGTGAGTTTGAAGTAGTTATTAGCTCCAGTTTACAGATAAGGAGCTGACCCTTAGATTTTGTAAAATGTGCCCAAGATCATACAGAAAAGAGGTGAGAAAGGGGATAAGAATCCAGTGGATCCCCCTATAAGTTCTGCTTTCTCCCCTACTAAAAGAAAGAAAGGTCAGATGGTAGTATACTCAGTTTTGCTGTAATGGTTGTGTTGAAAATATGAATTTATTTCAACCTAATTGACATATTAGGAAATAATTTGAGCATATTGCAAATTCAATTTGTTTATGTATTATTTCAAATTAACAACACAAGGTGAACACCGAACACCATGCCTGGCAAAACCAAGCTACATTGACATAGACAAATCATAATCACATAGCTCAAACTTCTACCAGCTATGCTTGGGTCTTGAGGTTTCCCTCTAACCTCACACAAACATCCTTCAAAAGTCAAAAACTGCAAACCATCTAGCAACAACTACCACAAGCCAACTTCAAAACTTTTCAAGATGAAGTACCATATGCATTTATATGAATTTACATATATATATTTGTATATATAAAAGAAAAATTTATGAGAAATTAAGTAAGTCAACCCTTATTATAATTTACAGTTCACATAAAATAAAAATTAAAATATAACATTAAGAAAAAACATCTTTAATTGGTTTTATGTTTGCTAGATAAAGATAATGCATTGGAAAAAAAAATCTGATCTTTAATCCAGGAGTGCTTTGCTGCTGAGCTACATCCTAGGTCCATTTTATATTTTATTTTGAGACAGGGTCTTGCTAAGTTGCTGTTTTTTTTTTTTTTTTTTTTTCTAAATTGCTGAGGCTGGCCTTGAATTTGTGATCCTCCTGTCTCAGTCTTCTGAATTGCTGAGATTATAAGGGTACACCACACTGCCTGTTTTAAATGTTTAAGAATAAAATTGTGCTACATTTTTTTTAGAATGATCTTCTGTCCCTACTTTTTTCTTTATGTCTTGTTCATCCAGTGTTGTGTCCTTAACCTCATTTTCCCTGTTAAAATTTTGAGGAAAAATGATCCAGTAACTCCAATTGATATATGTGATTTAAAACAATACAAAAATTGTAGGTCGGGCTGGGGATGTGGCTCAAGCAGTAGCGCGCTCGCCTGGCATGCGTGCGGCCCGGGTTCGATCCTCAGCACCACATACAAACAAAGATGTTGTGTCCGCCGAGAACTAAAAAATAAATATTAAAAAAATTCTCTCTCTCTCTCTCTCTCTCTCTCTCTCTCCTCTCTCACTCTCTCTTTAAAAAAAATATTGTAGGTCAATTTTTACCTACAATGATTTTTAGGGATGCATATGTCCTGTTAGAACTGGCTGTTTCCTAATTCCTGATCAAGGGGATTGATGGGTACTTGTGCAATTTTACTCACCTGTTTAGTGTGGACTGAATTTGAAATTTGGGTGTTCTGATTTCAAATTCAGATTTTTTTTCTATTACACCCTACTGGCATTTTTATTTGGAGGATAATAGAGCTAAATAGGTAGAATCAACGTGTGGATTCTGCACTTATAAGTGGAATTTATAACACCCTCTAATATATTCTTAGTATCATCCATAAGCTAAAACTTCTAACTTGTCTAATTCCTGAAGTATATAGTTACCCTAACAACAAAGAATGATAAAAAATTATTTTAAAATATTATTTTAATAGAGATTTTTGAGAAAAACCTCAAATTCTCATTTTAATTAAATAATTAATATATTGTGTTTGAATATAGATCATTACTGGTTTTATTAGGAATCAGATATCACAGATTTCGTCATTGTCTTCAAAAGATGACATAGGCAATAGAATTGAACTCTATTTTTTGGTGTTTACCTGTGGGGGTTTTCCTCTCCACCTTTCCCTTCTCCCTTCTTGCTCTACTTTGGGCAACTCATGAAGGAAGCTTAGAAGCTTCCCCCTTTGATACAAGTGGGGAGTTCAAATCATACACATCCCAGTGGGCACCTGGGAAGCTTCACCCCAGCAAGACAATAAAGGTCAAAGTTGATCTCTATCTGGCTCTCAAAAGCCAATTATTGACCTGCATTGAAGTTTATATTTGTTTCCCCAGAAAAATCTCATCTTGTGAGTAATAAACCTCTTCATGTTTTTTTGTTTGATTTGTAGTATTAACCTCAACATCTAAACCTATTTGGTATATGGGATCTCCACTCTATCTCTGTAGATGGCCAAGACAACATAAAACTATTGTCACACTATTCTGACATTGGACTCAATCTTAGTCAAATGAAAATAGGCCTATCTGTTCTGAAGATTTCTCAATGTCATTTTCAGAGGCATGGACTAAATGTCATACTATTAAAAAAATGGAGATTATGGTAAAATGCAAGGAGGTAAATAGAAGATATTGGCAAAAAAATAAACCCACACACACTATCAAAATTTTCTATTAGAAATTAAATAATTCAACCCTTATTATAATTTACAGTTCACATAAAATAAAACATTAAATATAGCATTAAGAAAAAGCATCTCTAATTGGTTTTATGTCTGCTAGATAAAGAGAATGCATTGAAAAGCAAATCTGGTCTTTCATATGCACTATGAATTTATGGGTATTTTCACCTGACTAGAACTAAAGGAGCTATTTCTGTTTGAATAACAATTGTGAACAGCCAGAGGGGAGCTTCCCTCAAATGCACAGTAGAATGCACACAGTATGTGCATGAAATTCCTATACAGATTTGTGAGGAAACTCTGGTTTACAGAGAATATTTGTATTTCAAAAATAGTGAAAGGGGAGAAGTAAAATAAGTCTTTTGGGGAATTTAGGATGGTCTAATTGAAAATAAAAGATTAATTTAGAAACATGGAGAAGTGTACATCAAAAGAATAGCTTGCAATTTGGGCAGGAGAATTTTGCAGTCACAGTTATTAGGAAATACACCGAGGCACAAGTTAGGATTTGGGCAAAAAATACTTTCAACATAAAAACAACATGAAAATTTGCAACTTCAGAAAAATAAATGACAACCCTATTACTTTTCCAGAGGCCAAAATATCTATAAAGCTATTTGGACTCCAAATATAAATGGAGGTTACGTTTGATTTAAAGAAATACACACACACACACACACACACACACACACACGTGAACAAAAGAGTATATTTAAAACTGAGGACAATGAAAAAACAAACCTGCCACAAATTACTAGTTATTGAATTACTTTAAGATACCTGAATAGTGCAAGCCTGAGTACCTAAACTGTACTTAATTTTTTTTTTAAATCAGAGTCTATCCTTATGCAGAACAAATGATGATCTACTTGAAACTATAAAAATGTGCTAAACTGAGGTAAGCATACTTTCTTTAAGAATTAGAGCTGTTAAAAGGGAGAGAATTTTAAAAATGGCACAAAGGAACAAAAAGAAATGACTTCAGTCTTAGAGTGACAACTTTTCTAGAAGTACTTTTATGAAAATGAAACTTTCAATGTCAGCTTCTAGAATCAGCTATAAAAATCACTACTACGTTGTTTTAAATATTCAAATCTAGGGAAATATAATTTTCTGAGACTAGTTATCACTGTTTAAAAATATATTCTTGGGGCTGAGCCTGGTTCAGTGGTAGAGCGCTCGCCTAGTATTTGTGAGGCCATGGGTTTGATCCTCAGCACCACATAAAAATAAGTATATAAATAAATAAAAGGTATTATCTCCATCTAGAGCTGAAGATTTAAAAATATATATATTCTCATAGATGGTGTCTCAGTCTATCCCTGCTATTATAACAAAATACCACAGACTGCGAGATATATAAATAACAGGTATTTATTTCTCACAGTTCTGGATACTGTGATGCTCAAGATCAAGGCAACAGTAGATTCAATGTCTAGTGAGGGCTTACTCCTTGCTTGCTAGATGGCACCTTGTCACTGTGTACCCTGGAATCGATGAGCACTATGTGTCCCTATGTGGAAGGAATAGAAGGGAAAGGGACAAACTCTCTCCCTCAAGCCTTTGCATAAGGACATGAGTCCTATCCTTGAGGTAGTTTTTACAGCCTAATCAACTCCCCAAATTCTCATCACTTTATATCATCACTTGGGGGATGGGATGTTGGGATAAATCCCAACATGTGGATTTTGGAGAGAGACTTACAACCAAATCACAGTAGATGGCTTCTTAGAAATATATTTCAGGACTGAATATGTTCATTATTCTTTAAAACTTATATCAACTGAATTGGATAAAATCCAATGATTGCACTAATGACTAAATCTATGACCCATACATGACATTATTAGACACTCTCTAAGCTGCAAGCATTTTGCAAACACTATTAACACTATTTTGGAACTGGAAAGCAAAGAACAAGCCACTCGAGCATTTTGGAAACTCTCCCTAGGACTGAACATTTGAGCAGAACATTAGATTGTGTCTCTCCATGGCAGACATCAGTTCTTTGTTGAATTTAGTTCTTTTAGATTAACATGGTTTAGTACATGTCAGGATATCTGAGGGTCAGGTGTGCGGAAGTAATATTGACCACTCTCAATGGTTTCCAGCCCTGCACCTATTCCCCAAAATCTGTATGCTAGGAGGTTAGCACCTTTGTGATAAAACCCTTAGGCCACAATAAAGAAAAAATATAGCCTTTAAAATGAAGAATGAATAAATACATACTGTGTTCAATATTTGAAGCCATCAAAATGTGAACTAAGTCCAACACAAATAAAATACTACAAACCACACTTAAGTTTTTTTTCCAGTGTTACCTTTCATGAAACCAGATTCTGTTCCAATTGATGAATATTTCTCACAATACTTTCTATAAAACAAACAATAACAACAACAACAACAAAACTTTGTTTTACTTCAGAATGAATTATTTAGAAAGATTCACTCTGTCTTGTTTGAAGGACAATTACAGTAGAGGAGGTACAATTTTCGGTTGAACCTGAAAAGGCAAAACAAAACAACAACAACAACAACAACAACAAAATGAATGTGTAGTATATTGTAAACTTTAATCATTATTTTTTTTAAATAATTTATTCTTTGTTTTATAAAACAGAAAGGCCATTTAAGTTGTCTCCATCATTTTTTGAAAATAAGAGAGTAAGGATTCAAGAACAGAACTGAAAAGATGCCTCCCTTTTTAATTAAGTAAATTCAGTTCATTTTTTAGTGTGAAGAGATACATAGAAAGAATGTGAAGTCATATCTAGACACTCACTTGAGTTTTCCACATGGTTGTCTCTAAATTACCCCAGGATGGAAAAAATTTGAAATAATTTAAAATGGATCAAAAAGATTATTAGCTACCTTAAATGGAAAATTCGATGCTGTCTAATTTGCCTTTCTGATTCATTATCTCTGAGCTTTACCATCTTATAAGATGAGCTTCATGGTAGCAATGTAAATTATTCTTGTCCCTAGACATGCAAATAAATTTTGTCTCATCAAGTACAATTGATTTCCTTTCTTCCCTGTAGAAGAAGCATACTTTGCATGTACCAAACAAATTCATTTCAGCAATCTTAATTGTCTCTATATACGTCTGGTCATTTGGGTGTTCCTTTGAACCAGCTGTAACATCTTACCAGCCCCCTTATTAATTAGTGTGCTAAACAGACTCTTAGGCATATGTTAATTTCATATTTGTTTGGGAGCTATGATTTTTACCTTTGTAAAATATTTTTTAATATTTCATATATGAATTAAATCTGGACCTGGTCCTTTATCACTTGCTCCTGTTCAGAAGCACCATTATCCATTATTTCATTAATACATGTTTCAGGAGCAATAGATCATTGGCAGACTATTCCTTTCATTTTTCTCTCCTCTTCCTACTCCATATCAAACCTGTTACCAAGATTCTCCCTATCAGGTACTCCTATTCAAATGCATCAACTCCTAATGGACAGCAATATCCAGGTTTGTAGCAATTGTGTATACATTTATGCCATGACCTTCCATTCCACTTTATATCACTTACAACTTTGTGAATAATGTCAAAAACATCAATAAGCAGTATTTTAAGTTTTTCAAAAAGAGAAGGTCATTTAACTTGTCCCCATTTTTTTTGGAAATAAGAGAGTAAGGATTCAAGAACAGAACTAAAAAGATGCTTGGGGGAAAAAAGCCTCACGTTCAGTCAATTTCCAGGCCCGGTATATTTTAATTTCTAAATATCTTTTCAGACCATCTACTTTATTCACTTTTCACCATTACTACAGCCATAATATGGAGAAAAGCTGGAGTTGGATAACAATAGAAGGAAAAGGCTCAGTTAAGAGAAAAGAAAAAAAAAAAAACAATATCATTAAGTTTAAAGAAGATGGGCATGGCACAAGTTTATGCATGTGTCGGGGGCTGCTGTCTTCGTGATTCAAATTCCATAGATTTGTGCAAGAGTGCTTGTAGGCAAGAAGAAAGAGAAGCAGTGGTTCAGCAAGCATTTTCTGGAAGAGAACAATTTGCTAATCCGTCACTTCAGAGAGCTCATGCAGTATCAGAACAAAAGCCAGGTGGCTAAATGTACTTATTATTACCGTATATTGTGCACAAACATCCTTTATTTGATTACTTTGACAGAAACCAGCCCAACCAATCCACAGAAAAGAGTGAATTGCTATCTAGTTTGGCTGTGTTCTCAGGACTAACCAAATACATTATCTCCTATGAAGTATACACAGGGACCTTGAGTTACACTAACCCTTCTCTTTTTTCCCTTATTCCCTATTTGCTCTACTTTGCCAATCTTGTTCTTCTTCTTATTGTTATTATTATTATTAGAGTATTTTAATTATATACATAAGCAGGAGCCATTGTGGTATATTTGTACATAGACATAGCAAAATCGGTAGAGTTCATTCCCCAGTACCTCGCTAGAGCCTCCCCTCCCGCTTCCATCTCAATCTCTTCTCTTTTTTATTCCTATTTTTTTTTTCTGTAGTCCGGTTAATATTTTAAGGGAATGATTTAAGATTTTGGTAGATTTGACTTCCACAAGGGTGCTAATGGCAATTAAAATCAATCTATGTTGTGTTTGGAAAATCACATATCCTGGTGAATGAATAAGTCCAAGTGAGCGATGCATTGTTTTTTTTTTTTTTTTGAATTATTGTCAAAAAGTCTACAAGTGACACTATTTAAAGCTTAGAGCTATGCTTTAAGGAACCATTCTGAGAGCTTGGAAAATAGCTTCATTAAGATATATATATATATATATATATATACATATATATATATATATATATATATATATACATGCTATGATCTTTCATTTTTGCTCTTTCTTAATGACCCCAGAAGATTTGAACCTGAAATAGGATCTAAAAGATGAGTTTCTATTATCTTAGTGCCAGATTGGTTTCATCATGTTTAAATTTAATTATGTCACTTTGAATTAAGTTTAACCCTATTATAGATTTTTAACTTTCTACACCATTTGTGTTCTTTAACCCATTCTGTCCCATCATCCCATTTGTGAAGCACTTATTAAAACTGAAATATTGCATATATGTGATAAAAATTACATTAATTAATGTTAATATAATATTTATTAAATGTAATAAGCTCTAGATTGTGATTTCCAACCTATTTTAATGCATCTATGTTGATTTCATTGAAATATTTACAGAATTAAAAGCTTGGGACTTAATGGGTTAAATCCTACTTACCTGATAATAAATTGGTAGATACTTAAGCTTTAGTTTTGGTCAAAAGTTATATGGAAAACAGTGTGCATAGCTGTACTATTAGTTTTCAATACCTTGAAAGTCCTGGCATATTGTTGTTTACAAAAACTGACATGGCATTTTTGCCTACTCATCTTTAATTATAGGAATATGAGACTGTTAATGAAAATTCCAATATATGTTCTGATAGCAATATCATAAGTATATAAAATATCACAAGCTACAATAGTTATTTTTGTTTCTCTAAAAGCTAATTAATATTTTCTTAAAATAGAACATTAAAATTTGGTTTTAACAATGTAAAGGGCCAAGAAATTTTTTAAAATATTATAAAATTACACAAATGTTATGTGCGAGTATATGTGCTTTGACTGATTAGATGCCTATTTCTAAAAAAGATTAGAATTAGAGATGTTTCTCAAGGTGCATTTTAATCATTTTATCTTCTGAAGCCCGTAGTAGAATCAAGCACATTAAGTAGCAGAATCTTTCATTTTTCCTCTTGCATATGTCATCTCGACTCTAAGAGTTATTTGTTCCACAGAACTAAAAGATATTGCATATTTTATTGCACAAGAATATTGTTTAAGTTAATTAATGAACTGATTTTATGCAAGGAAACCTGAAGTAAGTTTGTTCAGACTTATTCCTGGATTTACTGAAAGAACAAATTTGGGAGAGTCTTCTCTTCTGTTTCAAAATCTATTTTCTCTCCCTTTTCCTCCCTCTATTCCAATCCTCATGTCCAGGTGATTCATCTATTTTAGCCAGCTATTTTCCTGCTGTGACAAAAAGACCTAACAAGAACAATTTGAGGAGGAAAAGTTTTTTGGGGGACTCAATGTTCCAGAGATCTGAATCCACAGGCAACTAGCTCCATTCCTCGAGGTGAGGCAGAACATCACTGTGGAAGTGTGTAATTGAGAAAAGCAACTCAAGACATCACACCAGGAAGTGGAGAGATTTTTCACTTACCCTGAACAAAATATATACCCCAAAGGCATGCCCCTAATGACTAACCTCCTCCAGTTACACCCTACCTAGCTACAGTTAATATCCAGTTAATCCCTATCTGGGGATTACTTCACAGATTGGGTTGAGGCTGTCATAACCCAATCATTTTACTTCTAAATTTTTCTTGTATTATTTCACACATAAGCTTTTGGGGACACTGCATATCTGAAACATAATACATCATCTCAGGCCTTCCTAGTCTCCAAATGTGTTCATCTAGCACTGCTAATGACAGACTACCCATCACAAAGAGCTAATTGCCTGCTAATTCTCTGTAAGACCCAGGATATGTATTTGCTATACCGATTGACTAATCTCTTCTAGTTCTTATCAACAAAATATGCCTATGATAATCATGTGCATTTTTGCAGTTTCTTATATAAATAATACTCTTTATTTCACAAAACTAATTACTCTAATTTGGGGATTTTAATGTGTGGGGGAGAAATAATTTAAGCTTCTAAGAAGAGATAACATTATTAACTAATGCCTAATTATAGTCAATCTGAAAAGTAAAATATTAGTTTGGGAGTCAAAACAGTTTCTGAAGGTCCCAGTCCCAGCGCTATGTATATGTGAGATCTCGGCAAGACACTGTACCTGTTCAATGTTCACCCTCATTTCTAAACTACTGAGAATGTTGGGTTGGATGATTTTTCAAAACCCCATCTGTAGTAGTTCAGATGTATTTTTTTTATAAGTCTCTAATTGCATAATACTAATATACCTTCGGAAGAAAGGGATTCAATATAGGCCATATTAGTATTTCATATCACACGTTAAAATCTCATTTTTTTTAGACAAAGAGAGTATTATAAACTGCATATTTAAATTAAAACAAAGATCAAAAATGTTAAAATAACTTTTAGATTTTCACAGCTTGAAAACTTTAAGTGGTGAGTAGGACATAAATTTTCTGATTTCTAATTAAAGCAAGGTTCAGGTGAAAAGTTATCTTCTGGGGCAGATTTCCAGGGATGAGTTCTGAGTCACTTCAAGAATTAACATGTGTGTCTGCTTAATGATTTGATAATGCCAAAACCTTTGACTACAGAGAAAGCTTAGTAGTTCTCAGTACACTGTAAATAGTTGGCTATTGTGCTTGCATTCCTGGGTACCTGTTTTCTTATAAGCATTCCTGGGTACTTGTTTTATTTTCGATAGACTCAGCATTTGCCTGCACTAATTACAAAGAATTCTATGCTCCTAGAAAATAACTAAATAACCTGCCTATCTTTTATTAAGGCTTTTGAGGTGACGATGAACTTCATATAAACCAAATTAAACTGATAACTTCACAATTGCAATGTGTAACAGCATCACAATTTCATTCCTATAGCTGTGAAACCATTTCTTCAGCAATTCTATGAATAACTGTGAAAGTCAGGAGTCTAGAAAAAGGGTTAAGGGAATGGAGACAATATCTCCTTGATTTTGTTTCGTTAGTTGGGACTGAAACTACCGGGTTTAGTTAATCACATTTCTCATATCATGGTACATAATTTTCATTGTTTCAGACAAGAAACTTGTCATGAGTGTTTAATAAATTAATATAGTTTTCTATTACTTTCATTATCATTTTCTACAGCCATTTCTTTTCTATCTCATAGACAATTATTCTAATATAGAAACCATATATTTGTGCTGGTTTGTGATTTTGAAAAACGTGTAATATTTTGTTTGAATATATAATTAATATAAGAGATATAGCATTACATCTAATTCTAATAATTAAAATGTATTATTGTTTTCCATACATCTATGACTTTTATATCTATATGTTGTTATGCATATATCTGGGTCATATATATGCATATATCTGACTGTGGTTGGTGTGCATCCAACTAATAATAATATCTACACAAAGATTCTCCACAGATGGATACCAAATCTGTTTCTACTCATGCCACCAAGAAGATCCTTACACATGTTCCTCATAAACCTGTGTAGCAATTTCTTTGGTATGCAAAGTCAGAAAATAGTTGGTGCCTAATAAAATATGCATTTCTTTGTTTTAGCTATATTGATCTATGATACCATCAATTTAATGTTAAGATTCTTAAACCCATATTTCCATCAACACTTGATATCTTATAGCTTTCTCACTGCCAGAAGATTTAAGTTGATATGTCTTAACTGGTATTTCTTTGATTATTAACATATTTGAGTATTTACTTATTTATATGCTTGCTTGCTTTTTGAATGACATGTTTTAAATACTTAGATTATGGATTTTTAAATATACTTTGCCTTTTCTAGACAAAAGCCCCTTGTTGGTTTTAGGCATTACAGGCATCTTTTCCGAATATATCATTATTTTTAATTGCACTCCTGTTATTCTATTCATTCCCCTATATATCTATTAATACCTGATTATAATACCTATTATACAGTATAAGAAAGAAGTGGGATAACTGAAATATAAACACTATGTAGTGTCAGAGAAATTTTGTGAGAGATGCTGATCAGCCATACCAGAGGTTCAGGAATTAAACCTCCACATAGCTGAAGGAGGGTAGCTGAACAACTACTACCAAGAAGATAGTGATCCTAAATCCTTAATTTAGGGATACAATTTTATCAAGGTATTATTTGGTGGTTGTGGAATTCATTCATACTCCTAGCTTGAAAAGATATTCTATGTTTTTGAAGATTGACTTTATAGTTCTGACTGCATCATTTCATCCTAGGATCCACGTAGAATCCAATGATGTGTATAATATTACATGCAAATCTACTTTTATATTTATCTAAATAGTGGACATGTCTCCACAACACCATCCATTTAACCATTATTTTCCATTGATTTATATTGGCACCTCTAGCATTGATGAGACTCCTCCAAAGCTATGAAAGCGAACTCTATTTTCTGTGCTTTTTGCTTTTTTCTCCTTAGTATTCTACATCTTTGACCTCCCAGGATCTGATACAGTGTGCTGCAGGTATGTTCCCACAAAATATATGCAATTTGATAACAAATTTCCAAGACAGCTGGGTACTTGGACAAAACCTCTCTGAGTTGTATGCTACAAATCAAGGTTCTGACTGGATCTAAGCAGCTCCTCAGTGCAGCATCATTCATCAAAACTTAAAATTATTGTTTCCAGAGACTAAACTTATTCACTTTAGGCTCCTTTTCAATATTGTCTCCACTAGATGTGAATTACTGATGCAACTTCATTAATGAGTTGCTTTTATAGTCATATATAAGTAAAGTGGATACAGTGAATTATTACAGAGAATGACAGAAAGAGGAAGTGATTTAGTTATATATCACCATCTTTTGTTCCATAAAAAGCAGTGAAGATCATCTCAGTGTCAAAGGGATTAAGAGGACAAATAGCAGGGGGAGAGGATTATCTCATTCTCCTTTCTAACTGGGCTGGGTTCACCTTATCAGCCCAATATCAGTGGCAGCAGGACAGGTTTTATAGGCTGTTTCTCTTCACTATTTATAGAGGTGTGGTGCCTGGAGCATTTCATGATCATTTTTATTTGCACCAGTCAACCCTCATTAGCCTACTTTCCTAGGACAATAAAATTATAAAATCACTATGTCAGTCTGCCTTATCCTTTTTCCACTAATAACTTCTGATCCCAGAGGCTAATTTCAACTAGACCTGGCAGAGTGGCAAAAGGCTTATCATTTCTGTAAAAACAAAGTTACGATAAGAAAGTATGGCAGCCTGCACACCTCCACCCATCTATAGACCTGACACAGAGGTAGGTATAGCTAAAAGTCCTGAAGTGTGCAAATCGATTAGACACAAATTTGCTGAGTGAACTTGAAAATAATTTAATTTTAGCAAAGTATGTTCAATTGAATCTGCTCAAAATATAGTTTTAAAAATCCAGGTCCCAAAACCTGCTCACATGATCATCTGCAATAGAACTTTTTATTAGTTAATAAATATAAAATCTTTCAAAGCACATTTTGTAACCTATCCCATAGTCTCATGAACTAGAATCATATACTGCTAGTCTCTTATTATTACTACTACTACTATTACTATTATGTTTATACTCATAAAACTCATAATTGATTCAATGATTTATTTGGTGGGGCTACCAGGAATTGAACTTTGGGGCACTTGGCCACTGAACCACATCCCCAGCCCTATTTTGTATTGTATTTAGAGACAGGGTCTCACTGAGTTGCATAGCGCCTCACCAGTTGCTGTGGCTGGCTTTGAAGTAGTAATCCTCTTGTCTCAGCCTCCCAAGCCACTGGGATTATAGACATGTGCCACCGTTCCCAGCCCTCGATGATATTTTTAAGTATTTTTAAACTGCTGATTTTAAAAGTCAGCTATAAACATTATTTACTCTTCTAACTCTACTTTCATGTGACTGGATTCCATAGTCTACTATATTTTCTTAAAAATATTTTTCTTTTATGATCATAGGTCTGTAATGAGTGTGTCTGACAAACTTTTATCATGTTTTTTCTGAAATTTATTGTGATGAATTCTGCATGACTTATCCTGTATGCTTTTCATAACATACAAGCAAATTTCTGAAATCTCTGTCCTTTGTTTTTTTGATCTCTCTACTGGACTGTCAAAAATAATATTTTCATATCCAAATAATCATGTCAGCAATCAAATTTTCCATACAAAGTAATGTTATTTTAATCATGCCAATTTTTTTTTCCATAAAACATGAATTTTAAAAACATTTTAAGGACAATAAGTGCTATCTTATTTGGTTTATACTTGACTGTAAATATACTTGCTCTGAATATACTTGCTCTTATACTTTATTTATGAAACAGAATATTTCATCTGGGTCGGACTCTTTAGGGAATAACCTCTCCATTTCTCTAACACACAATTGAAATATTATGGAGATTGATACATTATTAGGTACGAGTTTGGCTAATGTGCATATGCTACATGTAAGCCAAAGGTTCTCCTCAGGGAAAAGTGAGGGAAGTTCTGGCCAGTTGTTAGAGTTTCGGTATTAAGGCATATCAGATGGTTTGGATAGCCTCTATCAGGGCGAGGTGCCAAGAAAAGGTCATGGAAACTGCTGAAATGAATTCACCAAGAGTACAGGAAGGATGGTTTCTCCATTGAGGCCTGAGGTCAAATAGAATTGCAGTGCTGAGACTGTAGTACCCCTGAGACCCAAACTCTTCCTGACCCCAGTTTCCCGACCTTATAGCCATATGCCTTTTGGGAATGAGTGTGTTGTAATACTGAAATCAATTTTATAAAAAAGCATAATGAGAGAAGTATCATTCTTTGCTCATGAAGAGCTACTGCGGTCTCCATTAAGGAATCAGTCCCAGGGGTGATGACAACACCAGAAAAAGAGGCATGGCCTGTACCATTAAAGTTTGCTCCTCAGGAATCCCCCCCCCCCATAGGACTGACTGGCTACTGGGTCATACCATCACCAGCAGCAATGGGCAGGGTCACCTTTTAGGGAAGTCTAGGGTTGTTTGTTTTTTGTTTTTGCAAATCTAGGTCCTTCTGCTAGTAGAATTAGTATATAGCTCCAGCTTCAGGATTAGTTGGTAGCTGGGGCAAAGTGGTAGGTAGGTTCTCCAACTTTCAATGGCAAGGCAAGAATAACTAAGGGAGCTCTTGGGGTTATGTCAGCATGCTTTAGCATTCCTTCTTCCCCTTTTCTGTCTCTCTTCTCCTGTCTTTTCGAAGGGTTTGTGTTTTCTTTTCTTTCTTTTTTTTTTTTTGACTTAAAAAGAATTCCTAATGGAGGTAGTCGTATTTTTTTCATAATTTTGTACTTGGCTTATATATACTTGATTCAACTCTAAAGCATTTTGTTGCATGTATTTATTTATTTATTTATTTTTTAAAGAGAGTGAGAGAGGAGAGAGAGAGAGAGAGAGAGAGAATTTTTAATATTTATTTTTAGTTCTCGGCGGACACAACATCTTTGTTGGTATGTGGTGCTGAGGATCGAACCCGGGCCGCACGCATGCCAGGCGAGCGCGCTACTGCTTGAGCCACATCCCCAGCCCTGTTGCATGTATTTAAAAGTATAATTAATGGATTAACATTTTACTAATCTTTTGTCAACAATTTTGTTTAAGCAATATTGTGTTTTTCTGACATTCCTCAGTAAGGATATAACTCCTCTGTTAATTTTAATGGCTATATTATTTAATAAACTGTCTTTACTTTTTTTTTTAGCTTAATTTTTTCATCTTTATTTCTTTTTGCTTTTTTTTTATTGTTGGTTGTTCAAAACATTACATAGTTCTTGACATATCATATTTCACATTTTGATTCAAGTGGGTTATGAACTCCCATTTTTACCCCGTATACAGATTGCAGAATCACATCAGTTACACTTCCATTGATTTACATATTGCCATACTACTTTTTAAAATTTTTTTTCTACTTAGAGACAATTAAGGGATTTCTTTTTATTCCCATTGACAAGCAAGAGTAAAATTGCTTTGTAAAGGTTATATGAGTCAAATTTCTGGGTATTGCTGAATTGCTTTTTAAAGTGATCTTAATAATTTAGACTCCTATTTTTTTTCTAGTGTTTTTAGATTGCAAAACAACTGTCAATTTTAGATATATTATTGTTATAATTAGTGAAGCTGATAATCTTTTCCACTTTTTATTGAACATTCCATTTCTCTGGTTATCTGTTTATATTCTTTGCTTTTTTTCCATTTTAAATCAGAATTTAATGTTTATTTATTTATTTATTTATTTTATTTTTTTATTGGTTGTTCAAAACATTACATAGTTCTTGATATATCATATTTCACACTTTGATTCAAGTGGGTTATGAACTCCCATTTTTACCAGAATTTATTTTTTAAAAAGTGATTATATCTCTGTATCTTTATCTATATATCATATCATTTCATATTTGAATAACCTGTTACATGACTATTATAGTATTATATAATTATTCTATATATTTTATTACATATTATATTGCATATGTAATATACATGTGTGCATGTGATATATATTTAAATGGCTACATAATGATGATTGAAATCTCTTAATATGCACAAACTGTGTATTCTTCTATAATTAGTCATCAATCAATTGTAGATGGTTCTCTGATACCAATAATAATTCCAGTAAATTCTGAGGGTAGTTCATAACATTTTTTTTTTAGCTTTTACCTAGTCTCTTGAAATGTGCCTCCTGGTCCTTACGCTGCCATTCTGGAAACCCCATATGGAGAGACTTTATGGGGCGGTCCTGAAATTACATCAAGAAAGATGCTAATGGAACAGGGAGCAGAAACAAAACATCTCTGTTAAGTATTGCTCACAGTTAAATTAGTGAGCAAAATGAATGGTTTTTATTGCTTTAAATCATTTTGGGTTACTTGGTTTAATAACAGTGCATAAATTAAACTGTTTTTGTCTAAATCCCTATGTCTATCTCATTTTATCATTTATGTAGCTACCTGTTTACCTATCTATATAAATGCTTACATACATCCATGTTCACGATATCAATTTTTTTTTTTCTAATTTGCACTTTGGGTTAATCCCAGGGGTGTTCTACCACTGAGCTCCAGCCCCAGCCATTTTTATTCTTTTATTTTGAGACAGGGTTTTCTGAAATTGTTAAGAATGGCCTCAAACTTGTGATCCTCCAGCTTCAAGATACCAAGTTGCTGGGATTACAGGCATGTGCCATTGCACCCAGTTCGGGATATTAATCTTTAGTAATTTAAATGGATTGGAAATGTCCTCTGCTATGTTATTTTTTTTTTTACATTGTTTTTACATTCTTCTAGCCTCACACAATATCTTCATTTCAGACAAAATCATCATTCTTTCCCAAATGGTTTTTGCTTGTTTTATCTTTTAAAGTAATTTCTTTCCTACTTTAATGTGATAAAACGATTTCTAGTATTCTTATCTAGAAATTTTGCAGGTTAAGAAAATGTTTTTGTCTTTAGTTGATACTTTATTTAGAAATCTTTGTGTGTTTGATATTATGCTTTGATGAAATTTTATCTTTTTTCATATAGATAATTAATTTCTCCATTGTTTGCAGATCAATACATATTCTCCTACATTTTGTAAAGCCCCTACCCTATTTCTGTTTGAGTTATATATTTTGGGCTTCCTTATTTTATTTTATTGTTTGCTAAAAACGACACTGTTTCGAGTGATTTTGAATACTGTTGATAGACTTCTTATCTCATTTATGTTTAGTAGCTATTTCTCTTAAAATTTTAAAGCTCTTTTAATTTCAATGTTCTAGGGAGTAAAACCAGTTATACAGGGTAAAGTTTGAATGTTATCTTTGAAGCTTTCTAACTGTGAAATTTTGGGAAAATTGTTGAACTTTCCTGAACTTATTTTATTATCTGTATATCAGAGCTGATTATATTTACTTCAAAATATTGTGTAAGGACAAACAAAATATCTAATGCAGTATCAGGTTCTCAGCTGCTCGACATGTTTAGTTCCTTTTATCTGTATAATGATTTGTAGCATCCTTAGAAACAGACGTTTCTAAGACCCTGCAATGTCCTCTTGGAGTAGGATTTGCTTGTTATAGAGTAGTAATGGCCATCAAGTAATGATGGTCATAAAACTATTAATGAGCAATACTGTAAAATATTATAGAAAAATATTGATTATAAAATATTATTGATTAAATTAATGTGATGAACTATCAGAATCATTTCAAATTTACATTAAAATGCATATGGTTTCTATATTATCAAGAACAAAATAATTCCAATTAATACACAGGTCTGCATTTGGGGTGTTGAGGGACCTCTATTTTTAAGAAGTCCATGTCAGACAACACTTGTGGAGCAATTGCCAGAAATTTCTGCCTCCTATATCTTACAAGTTAAAAATAGGCATTAAGATAAATGTTCCTCATGGCGAGTTTGTTCACCTTTCTGTATTCAGAAGTGCTCTCTGTTATTTGCCAAACCTAACTAAATAAACAATTTTTTTAGAAGCCACCATAATAAATATTGCAAAAAAAGACTCTTCCAGTAAAAATTGTGTAAATTGCATAAGTTAGAAAACTATGAAATTTAGGGTTATGATTAACCTGAAAATTGCACCATCAATGAGATACTAGCTTTCTGAAATTAATCATTTTGTTCATGTGTCATTCTTCAAACTCCAATTTATGATTTTAGTCAGTATATTGTAGATTTTTTTTTTGTGGTAAATAGACTATTTGTCCAGTTCTGATTTTGAAGGTCATATAAAGCATGGAAAATAACTGAGTCCACAATAAAATTGTGTGCTATCTAGTTCGGTATAATTTCTAAGTAAAGTACCTATTATACCTACTATATCTACTACTTTAATTCCTGTATGGAATAAAATGACTTTGAAACTTGGACATATATATGTAATGAAATTTTGAAATGTGAAATAAAAAAAATCAGGTTCATGAACAGGGAATGAAAATCTGGTAGAAAATGTGCTTAGTTGCTTAGTAAAAGGCCCTGGGTTTCTTTCTCAGTATCTCAAAAAAAAAAAAAAAAAAGCAAACAAACAAACAAAAAAAAAAAACGAAAGAAAAAGAAAAAGAAAAGAAAAAAATAGGGTACTAAATTATCCATTAGCAATACAATTCCTATAATAAAGCTTTATAAATATTTTATCTATATCCTGAAATGATATTTTTCCAATTTCCACAGGTGAGTGCAACTTTTGTTCATCAAGCTTGTCATGTTTGTCAAAGCTATTTTCTTTACCCCTTTTGTTTCAGTTTCCCCTTCCACTTATTTATTAATTTACCTATTTTAGGAAAAGAAAAAAAAAAGATTAGTATTCTTACATCAGAATTTCAAACACATTTCACAACTATTGTACAAAGTATAGATTATTTTATCGTGCCATAATTGTTATTAATAAACTAATAATTAGTGGTATAAAGATCATAAGTAACAATGAAAACATTTTAAAATAAATTTCTTCTCCATTTTCAAACCTTCTTCTTTTCTTTACTTCCTTTCCTCCTACCCATTTCTGCCTTTTTTGTATGTTGTTTTCCTACAAGTTGCTTTGTGTCTTTAAATTCATTCTGTTTAGACAGAGAGGGCGGAAAAAAAAAAAAAAAAAAAAAAAAAAAAAAAAAAAAAAAAAAAAAAACAAGAATGACCTAAGTCCTGATTGTAGGTACCTGTGATTTACAGTGAAAACAAATCAGACTTGGCCTTTTCTACAGATGAGCTCATGCTCATCCATTTTCCTCACTCGAAACAAAAAGAAAAAGTCAGGGAAGAAATCCAAATCAGAACCTTTATCCCAATGCCAATAATTTTATTCCAACTTTCTTGTGTCTTCAAAGAATCTCTTCATCCAAATTTCTCACCATTGCTTGCTACTTAGAAAAAAGAAAAAAAAAATACACAGAACTAGAAACTCAGAAAAAGAACAAAGCCAAGAAATTCAAGTCTTTGACAGATGAATACCAAAATAGTATATCTTATTATAAGTTCATCATTATTATTCTTTTCATACACACACATACACATGAGAGAGAGAGAGAGAGAGAGAAAGAGAGAGAAAAGGAGAAGGAGGAAGAGAAAGAAAGAAGGTAACAACCATCATGTAACATACTTCATGGTGTTAAAAACTGTATATAAAACTGTCTAAAAGTCCCCAAGTCTTCTTGTTCAACTTCCAATAGAATCCAAACTATTCATTATGAACTGCAGTCCACTCTCCCATCCCAATTTGTAAATGGGCATTTCCTGTTGTTACAGAGCTGGGCCTTTCGGAGTAGCTGAGGGAGCCCAAGACCCACCTCTTCCAACCCAATCCCTCTGACCAAGTGAGAAAGATTTCAGATGTGTTGCTCAGAGTAGTAACAGGCATGAGTTTATTGAAGGAATAGGGAAAAGGGAAAGGCATCACTTTCAAGGGAGAGAGAAGATCCTCTGAGAGAGAAGAGGGACAATATGTTTCTTCTGCACTTCAGTTTTATTGACGATCCCAGAGAAGTTTCCAGAGAGTCCTGCCCAGGTCCATCTCTTGACTTTTGACTGACAGCAGAGTGACAGACTTTCAAATGCACACTGTCATGGCAACTCTAGGTCACCTTGGCCCATGCTGACAGTTTTAACTGGATTCTTAATCATACATTCTTACAGAGTTTATCCTTATCGCCTACACTTTCAGGACCTGGTCACAAAAGTCTCCTCCTTCTGGGTTACTTGGGTTTCTCTTATCAACATTATTTGTGGCTTGCATTTCTCCTGCAAGTAAACAGGTAGTTTTCTGAGGAATGTGACATATCCTGTCCACTGAGGCCAGACAGAGCTGCAGGTTAATTGCTTTGTGGAAAAGAAAGCACGCGGGCATCAACACCATGAGCCCATTTTATAGAATTATTATCTTAGCCTCGTGCTCCTACCATTCACATCTACTTGACCCCTAACACTGTTATATTTTCACTCTTTCCCGTTTGTAGCACAAAGGCTTGTAGCACAAAGGAATGTTTGAGGTAATAGTAAATTTGATGAACAAGATCATGCTAATTTGCTAAGAGATGCTTCAATCCAGTATCTTTTTTCAGGATTCCTCCACTTAGGTTTGAGGTTTAAAAAGTGACATTCAGCAGGTGGTGAAGGGCTTTGATTTACAAATAGGGGAATGTCTCTAGTGGGGGAAATAGAAAAGCAGCTAGGGTGGGAGGGTTGTGTGTTCTTCATCCTGGTGGGAATGATATATTAGGATCTACTGAGACTCATAGGATGTATGATTTTCCTTTAATATGATCTACTGTCAGCTGCTCATTTGTTCCCTTATCTGTTGCTAACATCACTAATCTTCATAGTCTTTCTCTGTGTAGTTTAAGAGAATGATAGTCAGTAGACCTGAGCAAAATAACCCTTGGTTTTAGGGAAAAAGCCCTTCAAACACATGAGCAGTATTTAGAGCATTTCCTAATTCTTTCTCTCAATTACCTTTGGTTTTTATGATTCATAGTTCAGTTGTCACTTGACCATCTCAAATATCAAATATGACTGTAACTCAGTCATATCTGACTTTAATAAGGATATAAAATTTTTCAGGTGCTCAAAGAATGTTGGTTATAATCTAAATCTCCTCATAGATCAATGCCATTGGTATGACCAGATTTTTTAAAACACTGGTTTGCACAGGGATTGGACACTTTCCATGTGACATTGTTTTGGAACTAGGACACTAAGGAAACAGGAAATTAATTAACATCAATAGTTTAATACTGATTTAAAGTCGTATTTTATCACTATAGGATTTTTTAGTTCAATTTTTATAACATATACTATGTACAGATAATATATACTATGTATCAGTTTGACAGACATGTAGGTGGAGATATAAGTGATTAGTAAGAAGCATTTCTGGTCTCTGAGGTTCTTTTTTTTTTTTTTAAAGAGAGAGTGAGAGAGGAGAGAGAGAGAGAGAGAGAGAGAGAGAGAGAGAGAGAGAGAGAGAGAATTTTTAATATTTATTTTTAGTTTTCGGCGGAAACAACATCTTTGTTGGTATGTGGTGCTGAGGATCGAACCCGGGCCGCACGCATGCCAGGCGAGTGTGCTACCGCTTGAGCCACATCCCCAGCCCTGAGGTTCTTAAATATGAAAAGATCTTGAAGTGAGGGTTGAAAGAGATCTTTGAGATTTGTGAGTCAGCACAATAGGAAACCAGGTCAAAAGAAAGAAGTTAGAGAACTTAGAAACTGGCCAAAAAAAAAAATTAACCTAAAGAAGAAAAAAAGCAGGGAACAATGGCAAAAGATGGATTGGGAAAAAACAGTGTGTATGTGGGTTGGGGGCAGGTAAGAAATAAAACTCAGATAGGTCAAGACTAGTGTTTGAATACAATAGGGCCAGTTTTGAATAAAATGCATGCCATTTGTCCTATCTAAAGGAGGAGAAGGTGTATAACCTGAAACAGGTCATTTGGCTAACAGGCCTCTAGAGAGAGCCTAAGTCAACTTCTGAGTGCTAGGCACACAACACTAATTAAAAATACATCATTTAGTAACAAGTGGGCTTGCAAAAGCCAACACAAAAGAAACCGAGTTATACATAATTGAATATGTAGTTTTATCTACCAGGCTGCATCTTTCTAAAAAGATTGATGCAGTTACATGCAAGACATAGTGAAAATACTGAGCATAAATGGGTATTAAAAATTAATGCTCCTGGTATATACAGAGGTTAACTTTTTTCCCCTAAAAGAAAGAATGTCAGTGCATCTCAAATGCTACCCTGGTTGCTTTTCCCAGACAACTGCAGCCTTGAGTACTCCAAGGTGCTTGATTTCTAGCTCATCGATCCTAATTATGTTGCTTCCCCACTTAGGGTTAAATATACCTTAATGGATCTTAAATCTGCCCGACAAAGAGGCTGACTTGGAGACTCATCTTACCCATGACATACAATTATTAATTAATGAGGGTCGCTGCATAAGAGAATTGCAGCTTATCTGTGTAATAAGGGAAATCATTGCAGACTGAATTATGCACTATAGAACAGGAAAGAGTACATTTTATTAGAATCATCAAAATTTCCTGTTTCCAAACTAATTAACTTAACTCTTTTTGTAGTTTAAACAAATTGTATTTATGTCTTTCAGGTTGCCGCAATTTCCCTCTAGCAAATAAAATGCCTGTGTCTTTTCATTAAAAGCAATACTTTTCCTTCCTATAATAGATAAATTCTGTTCTGGAATCAAAGTCTCTCCTTTCTTCTGTTGGGTGGGGGTCAAGTAGAGTGTGCAATGTCAATTTTTAGAGCTTGAGTCAGTGTTGGCAGCCCATAGCGATGGGGAAACTAACAGAGAACTCTCTGTAGGCCCCAATGCTGTCTCCCAACTGAAGAAAAATGCTTTACGACAGAGTGACAATTAACTTAAATCCACTTTTTCCCTTTTGGGACATTCTTTCCACCTGAACACACTCTGCTTTATCTAATATTATCTGAGATTTTGATTTGGGAATGTTCATCTCATGAGAGTATTCTTTTGAAGTTTGAGATCTTATTAAAACAAAGTATGTCTGATGACCTTAGCTTCAACTAACTGAACTATATCACAGACCAGATGTGCAGAGTCTCTTGGAGAAAAGAACTGTTTGAAAAACAAAGCAAAACAAAACAAAATCTCAATGCTTCAAGTTTAATATACTGACTTTTTTTCCATTGGGGATATGCCAATTTTAAGAATGCATTCTTAATAAAAGTATACAACATAGGCTTCTTCACCCAAAGGCTGAATTAGCCAGGTCTATGGTTTGAATCTGAGCTCATACAGGAGTTAATCACCAAAGTTATATGTTAATGGTATTAAAAGATGAAAAGTTAATCTACTATGTTTAGATATGGGGCCTTTAAGAAGTGATTATGATTAGATAAGGTCATTGAAGTGAATACTGATGACTTTAAAAGCTGAGAGAAAGAGACCATACAGACACACACACACACACACACACACACACACACACACACGTGTCCAGTTCCTGTCTGCTGCCATGTGATGACATGTGTCTTCTTGGAATTTTGTCAACAAGAAGACCAACACCAGAACTTAGCCAACACCAGTGCCAAACTCAGGAATTTCCAAAACTAAGAGTTAGATATACCTTTTTCCCTTTACAATGTTTGCCTATCTCAGTTATCTATCATCTATCTA